>NC_041220.1:144015267-144073644 GCF_002837175.3 Physeter macrocephalus | reverse complement strand
GCTGCTGTGGCCCCTCCCGTCGCGGAGCACAGGCTCCGGACGCGCAGGCCCAGCGTCCATGGCTCACGGGCCCAGCCGCTCCGCGGCATGTGGGATCCTCCCGGACCGGGGCGCGAACCCGGTTCCCCCGCATCGGCAGGCGGACGCGCAACCACTGCGCCACCAGGGAAGCCTGGACCATTCACTTTTAAAGTGATTCTTTTATGTGTTTGGATTAATAACAACCATGTTTGTAACTGTTTTCTGTTTGTTATCAGAGGCTTCTTTTTCTGGCTTCTCCACTTTTAATTGAGCATTTTCTGATTCCATTTTCTCTCTTCTCTTAGCATATTAATTGTGCCTTTTTTTCAATTTTAGCAGTTGTATTAGAACGTACATTTTAACTAATCCGAGTCCCTGCTCAATCCCACTCTTCCGCTGTGCATGTAGCATAGGTACTTGTTAACAGATTAGTCCCGATTCCTCCCTCCCATCCTTGTGACGTTGCTGTCATTATTTTCATTTATCCATATATTAATCACCTAGCGCACTGTTATTATTACTTCAAACAAAGTTATTTTTTAGATCAATTAATAATAAGAAAAATAAGAGATTTTATTTTACTTGCATTTATTCCTTCTCCATTGCTCTCCCTTTCTTTATGTAGATCCAGATTTCTGACCTATATTATTTTCCTTCTGCCTGAAGAGAATCTTTTAACATTTTTTGCAGGGCAGGTCTGCTGGGGATGAGTTCCCTCAGTTTTTCTTTGTCTGAGGAAGTCATCATTTCCCCTTCACTTTTGAAGGATAATTTCGCTGGATACAGAATTTTAGGTTGGTGGGTTTTTTTTTTTTCTTGGAACACTTAAAACACAGTTAACTCCACTCTTCTTGCTTGCATGGTTTTAAATGAGATGTCCTTTGTGATTGCATTCCTCGTTCTGTAGGTGCAGAGGTTTCTCCCCCTGCCCAACCCCACCCCCTTAGGCTGCTTTCAAGTTTTTCTTGTTGTCTTTGGTTTTCTGCAGTTTGAATATGATATGCCCAGGTGTGGATTTTGCAGGTATCTATTCTATTTGGTGGCTTCCGAGCTTCCTGGGTCTGTGGTTTGGTGTCTCTTGTGAGTTTGGGACGTTCTTGGCTGTGACTCCTTCAGATGTTTCTCCTGTTCTGCCTCTCCTTCCAGACTCCAGGCACCGTATTGAAATGTCTTCTGAAATTGCCCCACAGCTCTTGGACATTTTGTTCTATTTTTTTGGTCAGTGTTGGTGGTGGTTTTTTGGGGGTTTTGTTTGTTTGTTTAAATTCTTGTTTCTCTTTGCATTTCAGTTTGAAAAGTTTCTCCTATCTTGAAGCTCATTGATTCTTTTCTTGGCTGTGTCCAGTCTACCGATTCTTAGTTTCTCTTACAGTGTTTTTTATTTCTAGCATTTCTCTTTGATTCTTTCTTAGATTCTCTCTGCCCATATTCCCCATTTGTTCGTGCATGTTGTGTACCTTTCCCGTCAGAGCCCGCAGCGTATGAGTAATTTTGAATTCCCCGTCTGATGATTCTCAGCCATTTTATCTTGTTTGTATCCCCTCTTAACCACTCTGCTGTCTCTCCCTGGACCTCTGGTTAGACCTTCTCATCCTACACGTCATACCTGATGGTCTCTCTGTACCTGAAATGCATCTCCTTGTCTCAGTCTGTTCTGAGAACTGTTTTTGGATCAGTCTTCCAGTTAAGTGGTTCTCTATAATTGGGTCTAACCTGCCCCTTAAGTTTGAGTTTTTAATCCCACCTGTAATTCTTATTTCTAAGCTTTAATTTATTAATTTATTTATTTTTCAAATATGTTAGAAACCTTTTTTTTTTTTTTTTTTGCGGTACACAGGCCTCTCACTGTTGTGGCCTCTCACTGTTGTGGCCTCTCCAGTTGCGGAGCACAGGAGGCTCCAGATGTGCAGACTCAGTGGCCGTGGCTCACGGGCCCAGCCGCTCCGCGGCATGTGGGATCTTCCCGGACCGGGGCACGAACCCGTGTCCCCTGCATCGGCAGGCGGACTCCCAACCACTGCGCCACCAGGGAAGCCCTAGAAACCTTTTATGTTCTCTTGTTCCTTGATCACTTTTTTCTTTCATCTTTCCTCTCTTTAAGCACTTTACACATAGTTATTCTGTGTTTGAATGAAACCTTGAGGATCTAAATCTGTTTTTGTCATGAGATCATGTTTTGTTCAGCAGGTGCTGAATGGGGGATGCTTCCTCAAGAGAGGGTTTGCCTTTGCTGCTGCAAAGGTGCCAGCAGGGAGCTGACCCCCTGGGACCCTCTAGCTCCCCCTGTCTCCAGCTCTCCTTCCTCCCGTGGGACCAGAGACCCATCCCCTCCTCACGGTGACGATGGCGCACACGTCCCCAGGGCAGCCATCCCTTCCCGCACCTCCACTGGGTCCTGTTTTTCTTGCCATGTTCTTGTCGGTTCTTTGTGGACCGTTTCCCTTGCTTTCTCCGTAGCTCAGCCCTTTGTTACAAAAGTGTGTGGTGCCGTTTGTCTGGGACGTAGAGCGAAGTGTCCCCCTTCACTGGACCAGACCCAAGGAGGGAGAACGTACAGCCTTAGCGATGAGCACATGGGCCACACCTGCTGCGCGAGGCCTGGGAGCAGTGCTCGAGGCTTCCAGCTTTAAGTCCTGTGTCTTTTCCATCTGGAGAGTGTGCTATGAAGCAATTGCCCCATTAGGGAGGGCCTGGAACTGAAGGTGGACACATGTCTTGAAGTCTCCACGGGAGCATAAGGGTTATCTGGAAATGGTCAGTGAGTTCAGTGCATTGAGCGGAGCCTGGTGACGTGACTCCCACGTGGCTGTGGGCCTGTGAACCTGTCACCCCCTCACCGGGTTACTTGTGTACAACCACTGCAGAAGTGTCTCATAAAGTTAAACGTGGTACAAGTGTAAGTTCAGTTGGAGTTCGAGGGAGAAAAATGCTGTGTGGAAAATAGGGACATAAATAGATTGCCACCTGGGGGGCATGTTGTGACCTGTGATCTGCGTTTTATTTCAGAGGCAGAGTTCAGTTCTTCTGACCCTAAGAAACAGCGAAACCGAGGTGGGGCTCTTGCCTCTTCTCCTCTGGCAGGAGTATTGAAGAGCCCCTGAAAAGAAGTGCAGAGTAGAGGGGTCGCCACTCTCTTGTTCGCTGGGATATAAGTGGACCCTTTTGTCTGCATGCTGGGCGTCAGCGGCCTCTTCCGCCCGTGCTCAGCGGCTCGGCCTGTGCTCTCTCGCCTCCATGCTCATGGCGTCTGGGATGACATCTGGGCGTGAGACAGGCTGGGTCTGAGGTTCCTGCGTAAACGCAGCGGCGTGCGTGGTGAGGGCATCAGTTAGTGTGTGTGTCGGAGCTTCCACTGAAAGCAAAATTTTGCTTTCCCGTGAGTCGGTTTTGTCTCAAAGAGGAGAACAATTGAGAACTTCTGTTCATTGAAGCCATGTGGATTTGTATAAAGATGGAAAGCAGTGTTCCAATTTAATAGCATTATCCGCATGTCAAGAGGCTTATTTTGTGCTTAAATCATTAGTGTTTTTATGGAGGCCTGGCCCCAAAATGGTCTGGGTGACAGGTGCCTATTTTTTCCGTGAAGGGAAACCCACAGCTATAGAAGTTAGTAGGCGTCTTGCGCAGAAGCATATTCATACAAATACGGCTTGCTTGTTACGGACCTGCTCCCTTTGTTCTCTACAGCTGGGCCTCCTGTTTTGAGTAGACGGGCTTCTGAGGAAGTGTGTGAATCAGATGTATAGAATCGCTAACTTAGGTCTCCAATATAACAGTTCCGTGACTACATCCCCTTATTCCGCCAAGTTAAATTCTGCCCAGCATTTATTGAACATCCAGTATGTGCCAGGCCCTGTGCTACATGCTAGAAAAATCAAAACCGGTTGGTCCTAGTCCTTGTTGTCAGAGACCTTGCAGTCTAAAGAGAAGACAAAAGCATAGTCAAATTTGAAAACTCAAACTACTACGACGTACCTTAATAGGAATTGTAGATGCGGAGTAGGAAAGTAACACTGAAGAAGGAGAACTCCCTGAGCCTGTGGGGTGGGTTTGCAGAGAGGTGATGCTTGGGTATCAAGAGTCCTGAAGGATGAGCAAAAGCTCTCTGGAAAGACGCAGGCGGTGGCTCCCGGCGGTCAGCCAGGCTTTCTCCAGGAGGAAGGAGCCAGCAACGCTTGGCTGCACCCGGCGGGTCTCCGGAGTTCTCGAGTAGCTTCCGAGCCCTCAACGTGCTTCTGCTGTTCCGAGCTGCTTCTCAGAGCTGACGTGGTGAGCAGGCGGCTGCTTCCAGCCTCTCAGGTGTGTCTGCCCTTAGCAGAAAGAAGGTCTTCAAGACTAAGAAACCTTCTCCCATTGGATCGTTAGTTTTCGTCCGTCCCTTCTCAGCAAAGCAGCTCTTAGTTTGTCACTTCTTTGTGGAAACTGACATCTGTTGAAATACAGGTTTCTTGTCCTCGCCCTTTGACCCTGGGGCTACTCCGCCTGAACAGCTGGTCCAGGCTTCTGCTTTGGTCCTGGGCGTCCAGTCTAGCCCTGTTTCTTCCCACTTTCAAATCCTGAATCCGCTCCAGCCTCACCCTCCACCTTCGTCTCTCTGAGCCCGTTTGGGGTCAGCGGGTGCGCTAAGCTGCTCAGCGGCCCGAGCTGAGGGAGGGAAGCGGGGGCGGGGGTTGGGTGGGGGGCTGGCTCGTGTCTAGGGAGACCCACCTTAGCACTCGGAAAATGCCTCCTTTGGGCCCGGCCATACGCTGAACCCTTGACACGCACTGTCTGGTTTAATTCTTACCGCGTCCCCTGGAGGTAGGTATTTCCAAATTACAGATGAGAAAACTAAAGCACAAAAAGATTGAGTAATTTGCCTGAGGTCACACAGCTAGTAAAGGGCGAGCTGGCCCTGAACCCCTCAGACTGGGCAGCCTGGAACGTCCAGCTCCGTCAATGGCCACGCCTCCCGGTGGTGGAGCCAGAGGCAGCAGCTCTGACCTGAGCGCAGTCTCAGCTCAGACGTGGCCGGCCTGGAGCTCCCGAACCCTCCCCTTCCTCCCCACTTGCCCCGCCCGCGCTCCAGCCCTCCCCGGCCCCTTACTAACTGCTCTCCGCGTCATCCTTGCTCCGCTGGCTCCTTCACCAGTTGCCACAGATCCATGTTTCTAATCAGTTGACCAGACCGTCTCACCCTGCTGCGTAGAAACCTCTGTGGCTCCCCAGCCCCTTCAGGACGGAAGTCACACGGAGTTGTCTCTGCTGTGGCCCCTGCAGCCCACCAGGTTGTGGCACACTTGTCCCTGGACATTGGCTGTCCCCGTGCCCTGACCCTTCCCTTCGACCCTCTGCCCAGCCAGGCCTTCAGGGTTCTGCCAGACCGTCACCGCCCCTGGGAATCACCCCCAGACCCTCCCACCTGACCTCACAGCACTCACTGCTCATTCCTGTGTCCTCAGGGACACTCCCAGCACAGACCTGTAGCTCCTCTGGGTGGGCCTGGGCGCACACCTGCAGAGGGAAGGCCGTGTGCTACATCAGCGAGATGCTGGGGGCGGCAGGGCCAGGATCCAGGTGGCCCCGTCCCCTTGCAGCTTACTTACTTGGAGGCAAGGCAGTCATTAAACCGACAGGTTAAAGATAAGTCTTGAATTATGACTGTGGTAAGTGCTGAGAGGGAAAATTATGGACTTTAGTGTGTCTGATGGGCAGGCCCACCCTGGTCTGGGTGCTGGGTGGTGAGAGCAAAGGCAGTGATGGCTTCTCCGAGGACGTGACACCTAGGCTGTGGCCAGTAGGATAAATGTAAGTCAGCAAGGTCTGAGCTGAGATTAGGACCTCCTAGAGAGCGGACACGGTGTGAGCCAAGTTGTGGGTCAAGAAGTAGCTTGGAGTTTGAGGACCAAGGAAAGACCCGTGTGTCCAGGGGCTTCGTGAGCAGGAAGGACGGGGGAGGCCGGCCGCCACGTTCAGGACTTTGGATTTTACGTCAGAGCAGTGCGAGACCAGTGGCACAGCCGAAGTGCGGGAGTGGCGCCCTCCTACTCACATGCCATGAGCCCGCTCTGGCTGCGGTGGGGAAGACTGTTGGGGCTTTTGGGGGGCGGGGGGCTGTGAGATGGGGGCCAAGGGGAGGGAGGCCCAGGACATGTGCAGGGAGCAGCGGACGGCCAGTCACCCCATAAATGTGGGGACCCAGCGCCCTCCCTTGGCACCTCAAGACAAGGGTCTTCCCCTCCCCGCCCCGGGGAGGGTGGGTTTAGAGCTTAATGTAGAATCCATCTTTTCTTCAGCCTTACACTGCACTTTGTCCAAGTGTGAGGGAACAGTGTAAGAGCTGACCATTTTTATGAGCGATTCCAAAGTTGACTTTGCGGGGAACAGGGGCTACTCTTCGTTGCGGTGCGCAGTGATTTTTAAAACGTCAGATGAGAATAAGCCACAGGAACAGATCTCATGCAAATGGGCCTCATTTAAAATGAGACTAGGGGGCTTGCCTGGTGGCGCAGTGGTTAAGAATCCGCCTGCCAGGCAGGGGACACGGGTTCCATCCCTGGCCCGGGAAGATCCCACGTGCCGCGGAGCAACTAAGCCCGTGCGCCACAACTACTGAGCCTGCGCTCTAGAGCCCGCGAGCCACAGCTACTGAAGCCCGCGTGCCTAGAGCCCGTGCGCCGCAACAAGAGAAGCCACTGCAGTGAGAAGCCCGTGCACCGCAACGAAGAGTAGCCCCCGCTCGCCGCAACTAGAGAAAGCCCGCGCGCAGCAAGGAAGACCCAAGGCAGCCAAAAATAAAAACAAATAAATAAATAAATTTATTTTAAAAAATAAAATAAAATGTGACTAGGGAGGAATGTTAGAAGTCACTGAGTTGTCTAAAGTTTTCTGATATATTCCTTGAGCATCAGTTGCTTTTAAAATCTACATCTGGTTCAAATTTGCCCTGTCACGTACAACCTCATACATAATCAAGTAAGCCTCTGCGAGATGTGCTCCCCGGGACACCTGTTCACGGCAGGCGTATCCCACAAGGTTTCAGTAATGACTTGTCTGTTTGTAGTTTAACTACTTAGGTAAATAGAATATTAATTTTGATATATGATTAGAACATTTTTTTTTGTAGGCTTTACCGCCAGCACCTGTTCAGAATCACACAAATAAACATCAGGTATTCAATGCATCTCTTCAAGACCATATTTATCCGAGCTGTTTTGGGAATACTCCAGAGTGGAATAGTTCTAAATTTATAAGTCTTTGGGGATCAGAAGTGATGAATGATAAGAACTGGAATCCTGGCACTTTCTTGCCAGATACAATTTCTGGTAAGGAACTCATGAAAACTTTCTTAAAGTTTAAAATGATCTGTGCTGAGTGGATTGCCCTCTCTGTTGCTGCAGTTCCCCAGTAGGGGCCCGGGCTGCTGCTTCCCCTCGCCTCCACCTCTGGCAGGAGGCCCCTGGGCCCCTTCAGGCTGCTCCACCCACCCGTGTCTGCCGCCAGGAGCGGAGCAAGGCTCTGGGCTTGGCGGCCCGTTGCCGGCACAGGAGCCGGACGGGCCTCGGACACTGGGTCTTTCCCGCCTCAGGGCTGCTGAGCGTCTTGGCTCCAGGGTGCAGCGTTGGGCCTTTGGTTCTCGAGCATTGGTGACCAGCAGACCTCGACCCAGTGCAGCAGGGTGGTGTGGCTTGAGTGCTATGACTTACGTTCCTTTTCTCTCTTTCTGCACTGACCCTACATGGGACCTGTCCCCTCTAACAAGTACCTTCCTCCTCGCGGCCTCATCTGCTGAGGTGCAGCTGTTTCTTCAGTGGCAGGGCAGGGCATGCCTGAAGAGGGGTTGGTACCTCTGCCTCATCTCTGTCTTCACGTGGTCAGAGCCCCTGGTGGTCCCACACCCCCGCCCCTGCATGTGCTCAGAACAGCAAGCTAGACTTGACATCTGGTCTGTGCTTAGAAAGGGTTTCTAACTGTGTGACCTTGGGCAAGTTGCTTAGCCTCTCTGAGCCTCAGTTTCTTCATCTTCAGGATAGGAATGATAGTACTAAGCTCAGAAAGTAGTTTTAAGACATTAAATAACTTTTGGAAAGCACCTAGCACAGGAATTGGCACATAGTAGGTGCTCAATAAATTTTTTTTCAGAGATGAAAACTAGTTGACTAGTGTCATCCCATTGGAATCCTAACTTCGGTAGCAGCCCCAGTGTTAATAGTTTAGTCAGCAGGTGTCCTTTGGGTTTTAGCTAAATGCTTTCTTTTAGAAGCCTTAATTTTCCCATTCTTCTCTGAAGGGAATGACATATTAGGGCCAACACTCTCAGAAACAAGACCTGAAGCTCTTCCACCTCCATCTAGCAATGAAACGCCTGCAGTTCTGGATAGTAAAGAGAAGAAAAATGCTGCGAAAAAGAAATGTTTGTACAATTTCCAAGATGCTTTTATGGAAGCAAACAAAGTTGTGATGGCCACGTCGTCAGCCACCTCCTCCGTGTCCTGCACGGCCACCACGGTGCAGTCAAGCAACAGCCAGTTCAGAGTGTCGTCCAAGAGACCGCCTTCCCTCGGTAAGGCCCACCAGCTCGCAGGGACCCTCGGGGTTGGCGCTGCGTATTCGCTCCTTCTTCCTCAGCATCTCTGTAATTCCCTTTCATTCGGCCTGGCCAGATATGTCAGTGTAATTAACACCTAAGAATGCTCATGCACAAAGAGCATGTCCTCTAGGACTCTGATGAGAATGTTAACTGTCGCACTGACACCCTCCAGGGCTTTGCCACACTGTGTCCTGCCTTTCCTCTCTGCGCTCCTTGTTCTGTGGTAGGAAGAGGTCGTTGCTTCCTGAACACGTGGAGGAATTTTTAGGCATCTGAAAGTAGAAGCCTCATGGAGAGTCAGCTGATGGGGCTGCTGACCAGCCCGAGATGCAGCCCCTGCTGCCATGCAGATCAGTGGTGTGGAGGTGATGTCGCTGTCACACTCTGATCTGAGCACAGCGAAGAGGGGGCTTGAAAGCGAGGGGGCAGTCAGAGACCAGTGGCAAATGTCAAAGGGACACGGGAGCCGGATCAGAGAGGCCTCACTAGCCAAAGTTAGGACTGTTTGAGCATCGGAAAGAATAAAGGAACGGATTGTAGCACGCAGCTAAAGTCGAGAATCCTTCGGGATGCTCGAAAGAGGGAGTCGGGTGGGGAGCTGCCTGGGTAGAAGCTCGCTGCTGACTACGTGTGCAGGACCGATACAGACAGAAGGCCGCCCTGCAGCCAGCCGGTGGCAGGGGCCCCAGGTAAGCGGCCTCATGGGCGTTAGCACGTTGGAGCTCGGTTCGGGGAATGCAGTAGTGCCGGTGTCTGGGAGCAGCATCCACAGGTGGCTGGCAGATTGCAAAGGGAAGATAAGGTGCCGGCTGCCCCCCTGCACACCTGATCAGATGTAGCCTCACTGACGGGAGCAGACCCGTTAGGTGCTTCCTGTGCAATCAGATGGGAAGATCCAACATAACCTTTGCAGGATTCGTGCGTAGAATATTTCAGCTAAATCGGACATGAGACTGTAAATCCAGAATTGTGGACAGCTGGCCTCAACTCAAAAAATGTCAGTATTGTGGAAGGAAAAAAAGAAAGTTTAAAAGATGCTGGGTTGGGGGAAAAGCTGCAAAGGACTGTGGGAGAGGCCGCAAGTCTGGATGGGGTTGTACGTGAGATGAGAATGTCACCTCGAGGTTAATTGTCTGTAGTTGGCGCTGGTGTCGATGTTTTACGGCAAAGCGTGCATGTTCTCAGGAGTCCGGGCTGGAGTGTTTAGGAGTGAGTGCAGCTTGCTTCCACATGTTAAGCCACCAATAAAGTGTGTGTGTGTGTGTGTGTGTGAGTGTGTGTGAGTGTGAGAGAGAGAGTGTAAATATAACAAAATAGTAAATAGTCTTGAATCTAGGTGAAGGGTGTATGGGTATTCCTTGTACTATTCCTTCAAGTTTTCTATAGATTTGAACATTCTCGGACCAAAAGCTGGTTTAAAAAAAAAAAAGTTTTACCTTGGAGAAGCCTGAACGTGTGCCTGACCGTGGCCCCTGGCGGTGACTCTGGCCTCTCTGAACGCAGGTGATGTCTTTCACGGCATCAACAAGGAGGATCACAGGCACGGGGTGCCGGCGGCCCCGAGGAACAGCCCCACAGGCCTGGTGCCGCTTCCTGCCCTCCCTCCCGCCGCCCTCTCCCCAGCCTCCGCGCCTCACCTTGCCAGTCTCGCGGCCCCGTCCTTCCCCAAAACGGCCGCCACCTCTCCCGGGTTTGCGGATTCACGCAAGAGCTTCTGTCCTGCTCCCGTGGCCCCCACCACAGACGGCTCCGTCAGCGCGCCTCCCAGCGTCTGCAGGTGAGCCCGGGCCGGTGGGGGAGGCCGGCGCGCTTCAGAATGGGTGCCGTGCGACCTAACCCTGCAGGACCGCCTGAGACACTCTGCGCCTGGGGCCTCGCAGCTCACCTGCCGGGGACGGCAGCGGGGAGGGGCGGCCTCCGGTCTCAGCCGGTTCCGCAGAGCACAGGGCTACTCTGGGTCTGCGCACAGACCGCCAGCAGCGGCAGCGGCAGGGGGCCCGTGGGTGTTTTGAAGTCGCATTTGTTACACGCTGAGCAAAGAACAATGCAACGGACGCTGAGCAGCTTTCTTTAAAAAGTCAGTGTTCGTTACCTTTGAACTTGCTGCCACTCCCCAGCCCTGACATCCCCCAGGATGAAATGGTGGTGGGAGGGACAGTGGAGAGACCATGTGTGTGCACCTGAGACGCCCCTCTGGGTGTGCCCGCCGGCCTGCGCCTGTCCTGCCTGCAGGGCCCCTGGGTCGTGCAGGCCCTGCGCCTCGTTGGCGAGGGCAGGCTGGTCGGAAAGAACAGCCTCGGCCACCGCTCGCCATGCTTGCACCCCTTGTGGGGCAGGCTGCTCGCTGACGGGCCCCGCGTGGTTTTGCAGCGACCCCGACTGTGAAGGGCATCGCTGCGAGAACGGCGTCTATGACCCGCAGCAGGACGACGGGGACGAGACTGCGGACGAGGACAGCTGCTCCGAGCACAGCTCCAGCACCTCCACCTCCACCAACCAGAAGGAGGGCAAGTACTGTGACTGCTGCTACTGTGAGTTCTTCGGGCATGGCGGGGTAAGTGCCTTGGCCTCTCCTCTGCCTGAGGGCCTCCTCGGGGGAGGGGCAGGTGTTGGAGAGCGCACTTAAGTGCGTAAAATTAGTGTTTCGTGATGGATGTTTGTAAATTGCGTGTTTAAATTAGAATTGTAAAATGTGCAAACTCCTTTGCAAGAATAATGTACCAGGTTGAATTCAGGGTATGGTTACACCGTGGGTAAAGCGTTATTTGCGAGCATAAAAAAATCAAGATACGTCTAAAACAGTGGTTCCACTTCTAGGTTGTAGTTGTCGTAAAGAAATAATGACACGTATTTGCCCAAAGTTAGTTTTGAGTATTTCATCTCTGCATTTTTGCATTCGATTAGCTAGGACCTACTAACCACCCAGGCGTGGGAATTGTTGAGTCCGCATAATGGACAGCCTGTACAGGAGGATTCCTCTGGCGTGACTGCACAGTACATTGACACGCATCCATACTGTGTGGTGTCCCAGGACAATCATTTCATCCGTGCAAGCAAGTGGCAGCCGTGTGTCTGGGGGCGGGTGGCGGGAAGAGCAGGGGCTGAGGGCGGCTCTGGTTCTGCTGGAGTCCTCGTCTCCGCGTCTCCTCAGCTCAGGCAGGTGCTTTAGTAGCCAGCGAGGGGCCCTTGCGGCCCTGGAAAGGAGACCTGTGAGGGGGTGAAAAAATACTATAAACACATCTGTTGACGTGAGAAGCTGGTCACACCCTATTATGTAAAAAGTAGATCAATTACAGCATGTGTAATAGTTTCTTCTTTAGTTTAAAAATAACCATTTTTGTACATAGTTGTACATCCTCTGCCAGATTTTTTTGTGAATATGTAAAGCTTGACAGGTCAGTGCCAAAATACTACCTTTGGGTAATTGGTGATGAAAGGTTTTTCTTTTTCTCGCCATTTGTTTATTTTATTTAGTTACTTTTCCTGATGAACACGTGTTACTTGAGCAATAAAAATTTCACTTTTAATGCTATGGTCTGAAATTTGGTATTTTCAAAATCATTAAAACTTGCATTTCGTCATGTTTTCGTTTGTCTTAGCCTCCAGCTGCACCAACAAGTAGAAATTATGCAGAAATGAGGGAAAAGCTTCGTTTACGGCTGACCAAGAGGAAAGAAGAGCAACCTAAGAAAACGGATCAGCTCTCAGAAAGGGAGAGTGTGGTTGACCATCGAAGGGTGGAAGACTTGCTCCAGTTTATAAACAGCTCGGAGACCAAACCCGTGAGCAGCACCCGGGCCGCCAAGCGTGCTCGGCATAAGCAGAGAAAGGTAAACAAGGTCTCCACCAGGCGGCCTCCCAGGGGGGCTTCTGAGGCCGGGGCTGGGCGACAGGCTCCCAGTGTTGCTTCAAGAGCCCCTGACCGCCCCTGCCAGCCTGAACTGGACGCCGCTTCAAGACCCATGTTGTATTTTCAGGCTGTGGAGCCCCCTCCTGTGCCAGGGGTTTGTTAATGGCTCTAAAACGGGCCTCCGGTTCTTGTGCTGGCCAGCATCGGGGCGGCAGCAGCCCCTCCGCCTCTTGTCTGTCGAAGGAACTTCTTTCCCAGGAAAGCAGAGGAAGCAGCCCTGGCTGTCGAGGGCGGGGCGCTGTGGGCTTCTGGAGACTGGGGCTGAAGAAGCGCCTTTGACCCGAGGCTGGTACAGGGCCCCGAGCAGCCCCACTGGCGGAGGAGGATCAGGCGGTACCGCTCCAAGGAGGGCCTGCACGTGGCAGTGACGTCGAGAGTAGGGCGGCCACCTCACCCTTAGGGCAGGGGCTGCCACAAAAGCAAGTAGCTGCCGAGACTGGCCAGGCTGGCCCAGTGGTGAGCTGCGGCCGGACCTGAGCGCGGTCTCAGCGCGTGAGCGTGATGCGCAAACTGTGCTGCTAGGCGAGAAATTGTATCCGTTACTTCCTGCGACGTTGAAGGTGACGGGAACAGCATCTCCTCTAGGGTTTCCTCTCCCCCCGCCCCACCGCCAGCTCTTTTGGAGGTTCTTCCCGGTTTCAGCCCCCTGAAGGTGTCAGGCTCCACGAGCCCACCTCAGCAGGCAGGTGTGGGCTGTGCCCAGAGGGGACTCGTCAGGACCACAGGGTTCTGACCGTAGGATGGGTTGCTTTGGGAGGGCGTGAGGCCCCTGTGAAGGAGGAGACGTGCCCACAGTGGACCCGGGGTCGGGCCGCTTGTCGTGTGGTGTTTCTTCCGACTTAGTTGCCGTGGTTCTTAAGGGAGCTGTGATTGAACTGAGCGGATTCACTGCCGCTGCTGTACCCGCCCCCGCTCCTGAGATAGGTCTGGATTGGCCACCGGTCTGATTTGGCGGCTTGGAGGGAGCGGCCTGCTTCTGCCCCAGACCTGGTGTGGGGAGAAGGTGTGTACTCCACCCAGGGGTGTCTCAGCGCCCGGGGTCCCAGGTGGTCCGAGGCCCGGGGGACTCGCCACTGGGCTTCGTCGGAAGCCTCCGGACTGGCTCAGGTGCTTTCAGGGCTGCCCCTACCCGGACTCCTATCATCTGGCCTTGCAGGCGGCCTGGATCCAGACCATGCTGCAGGGGCACCCCAGGGCGTCCTCGGCACCCGCTCACACCCTCCGTGCTCTCTGCCAAGCACCTTGTTTGCAGAGGGACCCACAAAGCTGCCTCGTCTCCTGTTGGCCGGCCGGTTGTTGAAATGAAGGCGGCACACACCGGGGTGGGATTCACTGTAGATTCTGTCCTGTGGCAGGTCGGGCCTGCAGACTGGAGGCCCTGGAGTGCCTGCAGGGGCCACTGTGGGAGACACTGTGGGAGTTTGTCTGTCAGGTGCTGCCTCCAGCAAAGCTTTCCTTTAACAGATGGAGCAAGAATTTTAAATAATCGTTACTTGAATTGTCAAGTTACATTTTTTTGAAACCTGTCATTGAATTTTTAACCTGATTTTATGTTTAAGTTATTTAGAAAAAGAAGCAAGTTGTCTCTTAAAAATACTACCTTCTGAAACATCATGAAAAATATTTAAATTCGGAAGGACCTTTACAGTTTCCCACGCAAAATGTTTTTCTTCAGAGATTCTTACAAGCATGAGCCTTACTGGAGCCCAGTGATGGAGGAGCCGTTCTCCTTGCTCTTACTGGGTTTTTGTTTGTTTTCTTTTTTAAAAAATATTTATTTATTTATTTGGCTGCCCGAGGTCTTAGTTGCCGCGTGCGTGATCTTTCTTTTTGTTAGTTCACGCAGGATCTATGGAGGAGCCGTTCTCCTTGCTCTTACTGGGTTTTTGTTTGTTTTCTTTTTTAAAAAATATTTATTTATTTATTTATTTGGCTGCCCGAGGTCTTAGTTGCCGCGTGCGGGATCTTTTTGTTAGTTGCGGCACGCAGGATCTAGTTCCCTGACCAGGGATCGAACTCCGGCCCCCTGCATGGGCAGCGCGGAGTCTTTAACCACTGGACCATCAGGGAAGTCCCTCGTTTGTTTTCTAATCGGAAGGAATCTTTTCCATTTATGCTGCTGGAATGTGTGTCACTAAAAAAACACAATCTTCGTTTGAGTTGAAAATTAATTTCCTACCAGTTGGACAGCAGAAATGACCATTGTCTATTTGCCACATCATGTTGAATATTTTAGGAAGTCATTTGCTCTGTCACACTAGTGAAAATATATTGGGGATTTTGCCTGTTAAGGTGGGAAAAAGAAATCTCGAGCGTTTCAGTACGTATTTTCTTGAACGTTGCTTTGACCCACACGAACGCATCACCAGCATTCCCCACCTGGAGAGGTTCTGGCGGCACCTGTGTGGCTGTGTAACTGCTGCCTTGTGATCAGTCTTGTCCTTGTCCGGTTTACCCCCCCTCCTGCCGCGCACAGACGGGAGAGCCCACGCGGGGCAGGAGCACGGCAGCTGCTCTGACCTTGTCCTCTGTGCCCAGGGCTAGGTCAAAGGCTATAAGGAATTTTTTGTTGACTACCACCCCCTGCTTTGATGGGGGTGTGCTTTAAGCTTCTGACCTATTACAACCCCTTTCAAGGTTTCTGTTCTTATCACACGATTCCGTTTTTACCTCATTTTTGCGTGTGTGTCTTACTTTTTAGAGCGCTTACTGTTCTCCTAAGGTGCCTTTTCCTTTCATGTCGGCAGCTGGAGGAGAAGGCGCGCCTGGAGGCAGAGGCCCGGGCCCGGGAGCACCTGCACCTCCGAGAGGAGGAGCGGCGGCGGGAGGAGGAGGAGGAGGAGCGGCTCAAAGAGGAGTTTCAGCGGCTCCAGGCGCTTCAGAAGCTGAGAGCCGTGAAGAAGAAGAAGAAGGAGAGGCCAAGTAAAGACTGTCCCAAGTTGGACATGCTTGCTAGGAGTTTGCAGGCAGCCGCAGAGCCCGTGCCCAGCTCTGAAAACATCCACAACGGCTCGCTGGAGCTGACCGAAGACCCAGGAGCCTCATCGCGCTCCCCCTCCAGACACATGGGCCACAGAGCGCCGGGGCCGGGGCCGGGGGCCGACGGGGACACCCCCGACCGCGTGGCCACCAGAGACTCCAAGCTGCTTCTGCCCAAAGGGGTCAACGGGAAGCAGCAGGAGCCGCTGTCCTTCCTCCTGGACATGATGCATCACCACAAAGAGGGGAACAGCAAGCAGAAGCTGAAGCAGACCAGTAAAGCGGGCAGTGAGCCGGCGAGGAAGCCCTTGGAGCCCCCCAGAGCCTCAGAGGCCCAGCCCCGGCCCCGGCCCCAGGCTGAGTCAAAGGCCAGGGTGCTTGACCTCACGCCCCTGGCGGAGCACAGAAGGGAGGAGAGGAAAGCCAGCAGCAGCAGCAACAGAAAGCAGCTGAACCACGTCCGGGAGGAGAAGCCGAGCCCGGGCCCCGCAGAGCCCGCCGCGCCCAGTGAGCAGAGCAGCAAGCCGGTGCCAGCAGACTCTCCGCAGCCCAAGGGCAAGAGCAGGAAAAGCAAGAAGAAGAAGGGAGACAGAGGCAGCAGTTCAATCGGTAAATACAGAGCAGAAGGGGGCGTGTGGCTAGCTGGGGCATCTTGGGACGAGGAGGGCGCCGGGTCGGGTGCCTCTCAGGGTCCATCCCTCCTGGAGGTGTGTGCTGCCGTCTGTGTCGTGGCTTCGTGCTTTGTGTGGCCTCTTCACCAACCATGAGGGACACGTAGGCGTTGTTGTTACATTCGGTTACCTTGAAATAATTTTAGACTTCCCCCAAACTGCAGGAAAGAGTACGAAGGATTCCCACATACTCCCATCCAGCCGAGCATGTCACCACACTTGCTTTGTCCTGTCTTTCCCTCTTGGTTACTTTTCTGAACCAAATGAGAGTGCTTTCAGACATGGTGCCCTTTTACCCTGAAATACTGCTGTGTGTATTTCCTCAAAACAAGAGATTAGATAACAGCAAGATACAGATGGGGGGGGGGTGCACGATGTAGTTGTTGATTTTAACAACTAAACAAAACAAAATGGATACAGTCGGAAACAGAGGAAGCCGGCTGCATTTCCCAGGAGTTGGTGTGGCTGTACTAAATGTGCCGCACTAGGTCCTCTGGGGGGAGGAGACCTACCAACCCTCAGGCTAGAGAAGGAGCCCTGAACAGACACCGAGGGCAGGTGCGCCGGCCAGTCTCCCACCGCGGTGGGAGCAGGCATTTCTGAAACCACCCGTGTGTCCGCAAGGAAGGAGACACACTGTGGATGGCGGGGAGGGGGCTGCAGGGAGCGCAGTGTAGTTGTTAAAATCAAGAAATTAACACTGACACAAGACTGTTATCTAGCTGTAGGCTTATTCATTTTTCTCCGTTCATCCCTTTAATGTCCTAGGAAACAAAGTTGTTTTCTCCTGACACAGGAGCCAACCCAGGGTCACACGTCATATCTTTAATTTCCTTTAACGGGTCAGTTCCTCACTTTCTCACAACCTGACATCTCTAGAGAGTGTGACCCATCCATTTTTTAGAGTAAATGACTATCTAGAGTGATTTCAGTTTGGTGCCGTTTCTTCACAGCCAGGTTCAGAGTACGCAGCGTTGGCGGCAGCGCCTTGGGGGTGACGGGTCTGTGTTGGTGGGTGCCCTGCAGGCAGGAGGCACAGGGCCCGGTGGTGGTAACTCTCCTCCTGGGCCGTGGTGCGTGCAGTCGGCCCGTCTCTCCTCTGCCAGGCTGACACCTGACCTGTGCTCACCTGGAGTGTCTCATGGGGAGACGAGTCCCTTCTGCCATTTCAGACATTCATCCACTCCTTTTAGCATCCGTCAACGACAGTTATTGCCCAGGGGGATTTTTACTGTGCTGTTTGCCTACATAATGGTGACTTTTCTGATGTTATTCCTTCTCCATTTCTTACTCAGCGTTCTATAGGAAGAGCTCTCCTTCCCCATGTATTTTTTTTCATTTACTTCATTATTTATATGAGGGTGGGTTAGTGGATTCTTTCTTTATGCTATAGGTTACAATCCTTTACTGACACTGTTTATTTCGATGCCCCCAGATTCAGTCGGTGGGAGCCCCCTCTGCGTGGCCCCTGCACCCCATTGTGCTTTGAGCACTTCTGTGCACAGTTAGATGTCCCGGCTCTGAGACCCACACCTGGGTGCTGCTGGTGTGTGGTTGACAGGGCCTAGGAAGGGGAGCGTGTGTGTGTATGTGGGCATGTGTGCACTTCTCGTGCTCCCCCCACCATCTGTGTCTTTCGGTATCTAATCTCTGCAGTAAAAACCACCCGTTCGGGCTTCCCTGGTGGCGCAGTGGTTGAGAACCCGCCTGCCGATGCAGGGGACGCGGGTTCGCGCCCTGGTCCGGGAGGATCCCACGTGCCGCGGAGCGGCTGGGCCCGTGAGCCATGGCCGCTGAGCCTGCACGTCCGGAGCCTGTGCTCCGCAACGGGAGAGGCCACAACAGTGAGAGGCCCGCGTACCGCAAAAAAAAAAAAAAAAAAAAAAAAAAAAAAAAAAAAAAAAAAAAACAACCACCCTTTCACCCTGACAACTGCAGTCTGGCTCCGGTGCCACTGTGCTCCCTGCAGCCCCCTCCCCGCAGTCCACAGTGTGTCTCCTTCCTTGCGGTCCTGGGGGGACACACGGGTGGTTTCAGAATTGCCTGCTCCCACCACGGTGGGAGACTGGCCGGCGCACCTGCCCTCGGTGTCTGTTCAGGGTTCCTTTCTCTAGCCTGAGGGTTGGTAGGTCTCTTCCCCCGAGAGGACCTAGTGAGGCACATTTAGTACAGCCACGGGGACTCCTAGGAAATGCAGCCGGCTTCCTTTGTTTCTGATTGTATTTATTTTGTTTTGTTTCCCCTCCTTAATCCTGATTTCTTTTTCCCTATCCCATTCCTACTTAGTTTCTTATTTGCTTTTCTGTTTTTTACACAGAAGGTTGGCATATTAGAGATGCCTTTCCCCGTGGCCTTTTCCCCACATCCTGTATTCCGAAGGCCCTCCATGTGCGTCCGCAGCTCTTCCTTGTGGTTTCAGGTACTGAGTGGGCTCCGCTGGACACTGCCCCGCTCTCGGGGTTTGTAATGACACACAGCGGGGCAGAGAGCAGGAGCTCTGCGTGGGTGTTTCTGCGGGAGTGCTGGGTCAGAGGTCAGTGCAGACAGGGCTTGTTGATGTGGCCTGGTCCTCTGAACCCTGCATTGCACTCCCACCCCGTCGAGCCCCTGTTTGGCCACAGCCTCACCAAGAGAGTGTGTTGTCAGGCTTTGTAACTTGAGCCCGTCTGTTAGGCGCACTTATTCCTGTAGTTTTCATATGCATTTTTCTCTAATTAGAGTGAGGTCGTATTTTTAAGGGCTGTTTCTATATCTCTTTTGTGAATTTTCTATTCATATCTTTTTCTCATTTTTTAATTGGGTTTTTGGTCTTTTCCTTCCATTTTTTAAGAGTTCTTTATGAATTGGGGATATTAGCCTTTTAACTGCATTACATGCTCCAGATACTCCCCCAGCTCGTTAAGTTGTCTTTGACTATGTTTACAGTGCTTTTTAGCCATGCACAAGTTTTCTTTTTTACTTTACATAGTCAGTTCACTTATTTTTTATTGCCTCTGGATTTTAAATAATTGTTAGATATAATTGTTTATGCTAACACAGAGGTTAAGGAGGAACGTGCCCAAGTTTTTTTTCTAGTATTAGCCCGCGGTGGGAGACTGGCCGGCGCACCTGCCCTCGGTGTCTGTTCAGGGCTCCTTCTCTAGCCTGAGGGTTGGTAGGTCTCTTCCCCCGAGAGGACCTAGTGAGGCACATTTAGTACAGCCACGGGGACTCCTAGGAAATGCAGCCGGCTTCCTTTGTTTCTGATTGTATTTATTTTGTTTTGTTTCCCCTCCTTAATCCTGATTTCTTTTTCCCTATCCCATTCCTACTTAGTTTCTTATTTGCTTTTCTGTTTTTTACACAGAAGGTTGGCATATTAGAGATGCCTTTCCCCGTGGCCTTTTCCCCACATCCTGTATTCCGAAGGCCCTCCATGTGCGTCCGCAGCTCTTCCTTGTGGTTTCAGGTACTGAGTGGGCTCCGCTGGACACTGCCCCGCTCTCGGGGTTTGTAATGACACACAGCGGGGCAGAGAGCAGGAGCTCTGCGTGGGTGTTTCTGCGGGAGTGCTGGGTCAGAGGTCAGTGCAGACAGGGCTTGTTGATGTGGCCTGGTCCTCTGAACCCTGCATTGCACTCCCACCCCGTCGAGCCCCTGTTTGGCCACAGCCTCACCAAGAGAGTGTGTTGTCAGGCTTTGTAACTTGAGCCCGTCTGTTAGGCGCACTTATTCCTGTAGTTTTCATATGCATTTTTCTCTAATTAGAGTGAGGTCGTATTTTTAAGGGCTGTTTCTATATCTCTTTTGTGAATTTTCTATTCATATCTTTTTCTCATTTTTTAATTGGGTTTTTGGTCTTTTCCTTCCATTTTTTAAGAGTTCTTTATGAATTGGGGATATTAGCCTTTTAACTGCATTACATGCTCCAGATACTCCCCCAGCTCGTTAAGTTGTCTTTGACTATGTTTACAGTGCTTTTTAGCCATGCACAAGTTTTCTTTTTTACTTTACATAGTCAGTTCACTTATTTTTTATTGCCTCTGGATTTTAAATAATTGTTAGATATAATTGTTTATGCTAACACAGAGGTTAAGGAGGAACGTGCCCAAGTTTTTTTTCTAGTATTAGCGTGGTTTCACTTAGCTCCCTGATACATTTATTTGGAGTTTATTCTTTTGTATCGTGTGATGCATGAATCCAGCTTTATCTTTTACAAATGGTTAGCCAGTTGTCCCAACACCAGTTATTAAAAAGCTCATCTTGCCCCAGTGACTCAGGATGCCACCGTGTGTCCTCGGGTCTGTTCTGGAATTTCTCTTCTTTTCCTCTGTGTTCATTCACCTGCCATTAGTGCATTGAGTTAGCTACTTTAGAGGTTCTGTACATTTTAATGACTTACAGGGCTCTTCTCTCCTCATAGCCTTTTTCATTGTTTTCCTGGCTATTCTTTCATGTTTGTATTCCCAGAAGAACTTTGATATCAGTGTGCCTAGCTCCCTTAAAAAAAAAAAAAAAAAAAAGAAAAAAACAACCTTGTTGGTATCTTTATTGGTATTGCATTAAATTTATAAGATAATTTAGGGAGAATTGGTGTCTATGATGTTGTTCGTCCTTCCCAAGAACAAGGGGAGTTTTTCCATTGGTTCAAGTCTACTTTATGTCTTTTAGAAATGTTTTAAATTTTCTCTAATAGGTTTTTCACATTTCTTATTGAGCTTATTCCTAAGTATTTAATCTTCCTTGCTTTTAATTTTGACGGGGTGTTTTCTACAATCATACCTTCTAACTCTGTCCGTCCGGTGCAGTAGCCAGTCACATGTCACCCCTGAGCACCAAAGTGTGGAAGGTCCAAATTGAGGGGGTTGTGAGTGTAAAAACATAACCAGATTTTGAAAACCTAGTATGAAGAAAAAAAAAGGAATGTAAAATAACTCAGTATATATATATATATTTTTGGGGGCGGGGTGGCGCTGCACTGGGTCTTCATTGCTGCACGGGCTTTCTCTAGTTCAGGCGAGCGGGGGCTACTCTTCATTGCAGTGCACGGGCTTCTCGTTGAGGTGGCTTCTCTTGTTGCGGAGCATGGGCTCTAGGCGTGCGTGCTTCAATAGTTACAGCGCATGGGCTCAGTAGTTGTGGCACACAGGCTTAGTTGCTCCGCGGCATGTGGGATCTTCCTGGACCAGGGATTGAACCCGTGTCCCCTGCATTGGATTCCTTTTTTTTTTTTTTTTTTTTTTTATCTGTATTGGAGTATAATTGCTTTACAATGCTGTGTTAGTGTCTGCTGTACAACAGAGTGAATCAGCTCTACGTATCCACATATCCCCATATCCCCTCCCTCTTGAGCCACCCTCCCTATCCCACCCCTCTAGGTGGTCACCAAGCATCAATCTGATCTCCCTGTGCTGTGCAGCAGCTTCCCACTAGCTCTCTGTTTTACATTTGGGAGTGTATATATGTCAGTGCTACTCTCTCACTTCATCCCAGCTTCCCCCCGCCCCCCACCCCGTGTCCTCAAGTCCGTTCTCTACATCTGCGTCTTTATTGTTGCCCTGCCCCCTAGGTTCATCAGTACCGTTTTTTTTTAGGTTCCATATATGTGCGTTAGCATACGGTATTTGTTTTTCTCTTTCTGACTTACTTCACTCTGTGTGACAGACTCTAGGTCCATCCACCTCGTTACAAATAACTCAGTTTCGTTCCTTTTTATGGCTGATACTCCATTGTATATATGTGCCACATCTTCTTTATCCATCTGTCTGTCGATGGGCATTTAGGTTGCTTCCGTGTCCTGGTTATTGTAAATAGTGCTGCAGTGAACATTGTGGTACATGTGTCTTTTTGAATTATGGTTTTCTCAGGGTATATGCCCAGTAGTGGGACTGGACTGCTGGGTTGTATGGTACTTGTATTTTTAGTTTTTTTAAGGAACCTGCATACTGTTCTCCGTAGTGGCTGTATCAATTTACATTCCCACCAACAGTGCGGGAGGGTTCCCTTTTCTCCACACCCTCTCCAGCATTTACTGTTTGTAGATTTTTTGATGATGGCCATTCTGACCAGTGTGAGGTAGTACCTCATTGTGGTTTTGATTTGCATTTTTCTGATGATTAGTGACATTGACCATCTCTTCATGTGTGTGTTGGCAGTCTCTGCGTCTACTTTGGAGAAATGTCTGTTTAGGTCTTCCGTGGCAGGTGGATTCTTAACCATTGCACCACCAGGGAAGTCCCAGTATAATTTTTTACATTGATAACATATTGAAATGATAATCTTTTGGACATATTTAATTAAATAAAGTATATATTACTAAAATTAATTTCACTTGTTTCTTTTTAATTTTTTCGGTGTGGCTACTACAAAATCTTAAATTATGTATGTGGCTCATGTTGTATTTCTATTGGATAGCGCTCCTGTAACTGATCATTTGTGTATATGACAGCTATTGCTTTCTGTATGTTAACTTTATATCTCCTACCTTAGCAGATTATTTCATTGTTTGAGTCTTATCGTTGATTCTCTGGGGTTTTCCAGGTACTCTTATCATCTATTTGCAAATAGAGAAAGCTTTACTGCTCCTTTTCCAATTCTTACGCTTCTTGTTTTCTCTTGTTTAATTGCATCATTCTTGAACTTAATGGAAACGTCTGGTGTTTCTACATTAAGATTCTGGCTTTAGGGTAAGGTTTATATATTTTATCATGTTAAGAAAATATCCAACAATTCCTATTTTTCTTGAGTATTTTATCAGGAATGAGTGTTGAATTTTGTCAGAGGTTTTCTAGTATCTACGGAGATTAAACATAATTTTTCTTCTTAGACCTGTTATACTTCATAAAGAATTAGGAAGCTTTTTTTGTTTGTTTTTCATTTTCGGTATTCTAGAGCAGTTCACCTTCCATTGGGACTATTTAGGCTTTAATGATTTGATAGGAATCTCCTGTGCAGCCCCCGGGCCCGGTGCTTTTTTGTGGGGTAGTTTCCTGATGGTATTCTCTCGTCCTCTATGGTAATTGGTCTATTTAAGTATTTCTTTCTTCACTGAGGTTAATTTTGCTAAGCTGTATTTCTGTAGTAAATTACCTTTTCAGCCAGTTTTCCAGCTTATTTACATAGATGTCTGCAAAGTACATACTTTTTATTTATTTATTTATGGCTGTTTTTGGGTCTTTGTTTCTGCGCGAGGGCTTTCTCCAGTTGCTGTGAGCGGGGGCCACTCTTCATCGCGGTGCGCGGGCCTCTCACTGTCGCGGCCCCTCCCGTTGCGGAGCACAGGCTCCAGACGCGCAGGCTCAGTAGTTGCGGCTCACGGGCTTAGTTGCTCGGCGGCATGTGGGATCTTCCCAGACCGGGGCTCGAACCCGTGTCCCCTGGATTGGCAGGCAGATTCTTAACCACTTCGCCACCAGGGAAGCCTGAGTACGTACTTCTTAAAAAATTTCTTTCAGTGGTTATTTTCCCTCTTGTCATTTCTTATTTTGTATGTTTGTGCTTTCTTTCTCCCTATTCTATTTGACTCAGTTAGTTAAAGTTAACAGTTTATCTGTATAATATTTTCAAAAGCCAGGCTCTTGATTTATCAATTAGGTATATACTGTTGTTTTTTTCTCTGCCTCATTAATTTCTATTTTTATCTTTTTTTCCTGTGCTTCCTTTTGTTTTACTTCATTGTTCTTTCTAACTTTTTGATTTGGGAATTGAGTTCATTTCTTTTCATTCCTTCATTTTTACTGATCAAAGTATTTAGCACCTTGAATTTTCTCTGATCATTCCTTTAAATATATCCCACAGTGTATGATAATGTTTCCGTTTGGTTTCTTTTTTAGAAATTTAGTAATTTCCATGTGGTTTTCTTTTCCCCTTTCACCCAATAGTTTAATAGGTGGCTTTTAGGTTTCCAGGTGGGAGAGCCTTGTTTATGTTAATAATTTCTAGGTTCTGTACACTGTGATCTGAGACTATTGTTTGTAATATTTCTGCTTCATGCAACCTACTGGTATTTTCTTTGTGACTAGTTTTTGTGACTGCTCTGTGTTCACTTGAGATACAAGTGTATTTTCTCTGTTATCATGGTATTAAACTAAATATATATTTATATCCATGATATGTCTTTGAGTTAGGTTTAGGTCTTCTGTATCCTTTCTTGTTTTTTGTCCTCTTGACATATATTCTGTTATTTATTATTGAGTTTCTGTGTTTTCTTGCATTTCCTGTAGTTTTGCTTTATAAAGGTGGTTTCTTTGGTACATATTCCTAACTAATTTCTTATATTGAATTGTGGTTTTTATTGTTTAAAAATGTCCTTTTTGTTGTGTTTCCCACTTTTGGCTCGAATTCTCCTTTGTCTAAGATGGTGATTGCTGCCCCTTCTCTCTGTTTCTGTTTGTCTGGGGGGGCACCTTTGTCCTCATCCCTTCATTTCTGGCCTGAGTCACTTGGTTTTAGGTCATTCCCTTGCATACAGCCGAGACACCTCAGTCCTGCTGTGTGAGCCACATTGACAGTCTTATCTACAGGTGAGGTGAGCCCATTTCCATGTATTGATAGGACAACCCTGACATTATTTTGTAATTATTAGATCAATTTTTTAAATACATACATGTATGATATGTTTGTGTGTGTGTATATATATATATTTTTGGCCGTGTTGGGTCTTAGTTGTGGCCTGTGGGCTCTTTAGTTGTGGCCTGAGCACCCTGAGTTGCGGCACGCATGCGGGATCTAGTTCCCTGACCAGGGATCAAACCTGGGCCCCCTGCATTGGGAGCGTGGAGTCTTAGCCACTGTGCCACCAGGGAAGTCCTCTGTTTTATATTTTATATTCGCTGATTCTCTCTCTGTGTGAGATGTTTGCCTTTCTTTCTGTATATCCGTGGTGTTTAGGAACGTTTGTGACTTTGTACCGGTGCTGCCCCTGCACTTATACCTCTAAGTGCCCCGTCCCTGCTCCAAATGGGGGCCTGTGGCATCACTTAGTGCCTGGGGGACAGCTGTGCGCTGACCCTGTTTTCTCTACTCTGCCCTCTTTGGCTGTCCTTTCTCTTCCCATTTTTCAGCTGCATTGGTTTCTGCTTTGTCAGAGTGCATAGTATTTGTAGGTTTGCAGGTGAATACATTAGGTGCCCGTGTTGGTCCTCGTGTAGAGGACACACGTCCTCTGCATGTCCTCAAGTAGGGGTCAGGGGCACAGAGTCCTCCAAGCTCTGGCGAAGCAAACTGGTTCCTGTGGTCTGAACGGTGAACAGACAGCCTGGCGGGTATGAAATTCTTTAGGTCGCTCTTTCTTTCCACCCTGCTTAATAACAGTTTTGTTGTGAAAAACGTCTGTCTGATACTGAATCTGGTTATAGTTCCGTCCCATCTTTTTCTTATGCCAAGATTTTTAATACCGGTTATCAGTTCTAATTGGAAGAGTATTAGAAATCACTTTAGAATGAGAGCACTCCCTGCAGACGTGTCTGCTCTGTGTTTGCTTCTGTGGTTGAACCAACTCCTCTTCTAGAACTTTTTTATGGAATAACTTGAGTTCGGCATTTCTAAGACTTTACCTTCTTTACATCTGTAAACACTCCTGGCCCACCTCACCTTTCCTCGCGCATCCCTGTCTCCTTGACCAGGGTCAGCCAGTGGGCTCCGGGAGATGCCTGTGGTAGGTGTGCAGCGGAGGCCTGATGAACGGTCTCAGTGGCTGGGGAGGAGCGTGTTGTGAGGGTGACTCGTGCGGGCTGGCGGCCTGGACCAGGGAGCCTGGGCGGGGGCTGGGGGGCAGCCCAGAAGCAGAAGCCGTGGGATGGAGACAGGCGCCTGCAACTGTCGACGAGGAACGAGCCCAACATGGTGACGGGGCGGCAGGAGGGACATGAGTGTGAGGAAGGGGGTGGGGGGAGGATCATTTCTAGGTCACGGTCAGAAAGGGAGCGGCTGCAGCAGATCACAGCGGCTGCGGCTTTGCCCGCGCTGGGGGTCAGCTGCATGAAGGGTGGAGGTACAGAGGAGGTGGCTTTATGGACGAGCCGCGGGGGGGGGGGGGGGGGGGGCGGAGTCGAGGAAGACCCAGGCCGCCAGCTGTCTGTGCGGGAGGGGCCGTGGTCATGCAGGGGGGCGTGCGGGGGCTGCTCGGTGGCCGCGGCGATGCCGTGAGCTGGCGGATGTGAGGGCTCTGCGTGGCGCTGGGAGTCTCCAGCAGCGTTAGCTGCTGGTATGCAGGTAAACCGCACCTTCATTACGCTGCTGTGCAGATGCCCAGCGATGGGAGGAAAGGGCGTCCTTTACTGAAGATTCCGAAAAATTGTCCCATGCTAAGGTGGGGACAGGGGATGGAGACTGGCTTTAACAGAGCACTGTCGGTGGTCTGCACTCGTCCGTGGGTGGAACCGGGTGCTGTGCGTACACCGCCAGCGCCCCCCAGCACCCAGGTGTGCACGGGTGGAGCCTCTGAGCGCCTGGCAGGTACCAAACAGGGTGGGCCGAGCAGAAGAGGGAATTAAAGCCCTCAGAGGGGCCGAGGCTCCCCCGTCAGTCGCCTCCCTGCTCTAGCCTGTTTTCAGAGAGGGTTGCTCAACTGCAAAATGAAATACAGCCTTGCGTTTGGTAGGCACAACCGGAAAAGCTTTTTGATGAAGTCTCTGGATGTTGCTTGCATAAGCTGAATGCCTAAAAGAGCCGTCTTCCTCCAGAGGCTGACATCTGGGTCCTGGGTACAGACACGTCCGCGGCCTCTGTTGACAGCCGTGCCCCTGCTCCACACACACACACACACACACACACACACACCCCGCCAGCCCTCCCTCCAGCGGGGCCTTGGGGCAGACAGCCTCTGTCTTCTCAATGGCTCTCCCGGTGGCAGCAGCAGGTATGTCTCTTCTCCCGGGCCTGAAGCAGTGGTTCCTTCACTCAGCACAAGAGTTCGCTAATTCCAGGTGACCTGGATGTTCCCAAGTGCATGAGAGAGGTCTGCCCACCTGTGGCCATTTGCAAAATCTCATTTTTATTTTTTAATTAAAAAAAAAAATTTATTAGACAAGTTCTCACTTTCTTTTTTTTTTTGGCCGCACCCCACGGCATGTGGGATCTTAGTTCCCCAAGCAGGGATGGAACCCACGTCCCCTGCATTGGAATCACGGAGTCTTAACCACTGGACCGCCTGGGACGTCCCATGCAAAATCTCATTCTAGAAAAGATTTTTAGTTTGTGAACTTGTTGAAATTAAGTAAAACCAAATGCTTTGCTCTGTCCCGCTAAGATGGCCTGCTGTTTAGTTGACTTGCCTCTTTTCTTTCATCTTACAGATGATGTCTTTCTGCCTAAAGATATCGACCTAGACAGTGTGGACATGGACGAGACAGAGAGGGAAGTGGAATATTTCAAAAGGTAATTGTTAGGAGTGTGGTCCGAAAAAGGGATGGTTTCGTGGTTACCATGCATGACCCTCCCATGTAGCACGGCCGCTTGTCTTGGACAGAAGTTGTGTCAGCTAGCCAAGCAGCCCGGCTCCTTTGTAGCATTCTAGCACGTGAAGGCCTGCCATGCACATCCCACCCACACCCCGAGCACACACGAACTAGCCTTCTCGCCCACACTCTCACACTTCATTCACTTCTCCCTTCCCATGTGTGTAAAGGCTGGTTTATGG
Organism: Physeter macrocephalus; assembly: GCF_002837175.3. Classification (NCBI taxonomy): domain Eukaryota; kingdom Metazoa; phylum Chordata; class Mammalia; order Artiodactyla; family Physeteridae; genus Physeter; species Physeter macrocephalus. The sequence continues at coordinate 144,045,877 of NC_041220.1, read as the reverse complement.
CAGCATATCTCAGAGTGGTCCTGGACCAGCAGCATCACCTAGGAACTTGGGACCCAACATCCGTGTTCTCACAAGCCTCCCAGCTGATCTTTATATGTGCTGGCATTGGAACACAGTGATATGGCCTGCTTTTAAGGAGAAAAGTAACATTTTGGATAATTTATTCAGGTTTCCTTAGTACATGTTCAGTAATATTTTTCATAATATATGTTCAATAATATCTACAATGTGAGTCATGGCAAGAAGATTTTTCTTTAAAGTGCCTTGTTCTCTCTTTGGAAGTACTTTAATCTCTTTGTTTCAGAAAGCACACACACATATACACACACACTCACAAAAGCAGTTTGCAGTACAAAAAGTCATTAATTCATATCTGAAGTATTGTAAAATTCTAAATGTTTCTTAAAATTATATATATTTATAATGTGTCTGTGTGTGTGTATTTTTAAATCTTAGCAGCTGGTACGGCATTTGCTAAAGTTAAGCATTCATAGTAAAAACCCTTAACTAGGATGAGAAGGGCCTCTCCTAAACATGGTGAAGGGCATCCATAAAATCAGGAGATGTTATATACATCATGGTGAAACATTACAAGCCATTCCTTGAGATTAAAAAAATAATAACAATGATGCCCCTTATCGCAACTTCTATTTCCAAAAAAACAAAAAGAAACAAAGGGATAAGGATTCGAATGAAGAAGTGGAATTGTCATTCTCAGATGATATGAATGTGTTTGTACAAAGTCCGAAAGAATCTGTAGCTAAATTACTTGAATTATTTTTTAAATTGATTGATTGATTGATTTGGCTGCATTTGGGTCTTAGTCGCGGCGTGCGGGATCTTTGTTGTGGCGAGTGGGCTCTTCATTGTGGAGCGCGGGCTTCTCTCTAGTTGTGGTATGTGCGGGCTCAGTAGTTGTGGCATGTGGGCTTAGTAGCCCTGCGGCATGTAGGATCTTAGTTCCCCAGCCAGGGATTGAACCCGCGTCTCCTGAATTGGAAGGTGGATTCTTAACCACTGGACCACCAAGGAAGTCCCCAATTTTTTTTTTAATATTTATTTATTGACTTATTTATTTATTTGGCTGTGTTGGGTCTTAGTTGCAGCACGCAGGATCTTCGTTTTGGCATGCAGGATCTATCGTTGCAGCGCGCAGTCTCTCTAGTTGTGGCACACAGGCTCAGTAGTTGTCGCACGCGGTCTCTAGTTGTGGTGCATAGGCTCTAGAGTGCGTGGGCTTAGTTGCCCCGCAGCATGTGGGATCTAGCTCCCCAACCAGGGATCAAACCCACATCCCCTGCATTGGAAGGAGGATTCTTAACCCCTGGACCACCAGGGAGGGCCCAAAATTACTTGAATTATTAACACAGTTTGCCCTGAAGCTGGATTCTGGGGAGCAGGGGATAGAATAGGGGCATTTCTTGGATGTAGGCAAAGCTTTGGAGGAATATTTTCCCAAGGTAGATGTGCAGGATTCACACACCTTAAAATCATGCATGACCTTATAAACAAAGATTATCAAACACCCAAGACCTAGGAACAACAATAAAAATCTAGAAATGAAAAAATAGAATTATTAAAGTCAAGACCTCAATAGATAGATACCTGATAAAGAGATTAGACACTGCTGAAGAGGGAATTAATGAACTGGAAGATATATCTGGAAGATGTACCCAGAATGCACCAAGATATAAGGAAAATAGAAAATGTGAAAGAGGGCTTAAGAGACACGGAGGAGTGGCTAAGTCTGACATACACCTACGGAAGCCCCTCTGAGAGAGAATGGAGACCACAGAAAAGCAGGATTTAAAGAGATAAGATGCCTGAGGATTTTGCAGAACTAATGGGAAATTTGAATCTACAAATTCAAAAGCACAACATATACCAGTAGGCTAAACAAACAAAAATCCATTTCTAGACATAGCATATGAAACCAGAGACCATGGAGTGATATTTACAGTGTTGAAAGAAGATTGTCAGTCTATAATTATGTATCCCACAAAACTATTCTTTCCCATAATAAAGAAAAACTGTAGGAGCTTGCTACAAAGAGACCTGTTTTAAAAGGAAACATCTAAAATTATACTTTAAGAAAAAGGAAATTGGGAATTCCCTGGTGGTCCAGTGGTTAGGAGTCCATGCTTCCACTGCAGGAGACATGGGTTCGATCCCTGGTCAAGGGATTAAGATCTTGCAAGCTGCGCAGTGTGCCCGCCACCCCCCCCCAAAAAAAAGAAGAAAGAAAAGAAAAAGGAAACTGATCTCAGAAGATCACTCTAACATACACAGGAAGGAATGAAAAACAGCCTGATAAATCTAGGTAAATGTCTAACTGACATTATGTTTGAAAGAACCCCAGTACTGAATAGCAGTAGTATGTCAGTTAGGTGTGAAATAATCAGAGCTGAGTATCCTGAAGTCCTCCTGTTGTTCAGGTAGTTAACATTCAGACTTTAAGCTAAACGGGCAGGACACAATTTCAAGAGCAAGCATTAAAAGAATAGAAATAGGGTGTATAAATTGTTCATCAGTAGAAGGAAAAAAAATCAAATCAAAAAGAGAAAAAAAAATAAATGTAGAGAAAGTACAATAAACAAATTTTAAAAAGATGATAGACACAAGTCCAGTTGTGTCAGTAACCATGATAGGCAGTAAGCAGACAAAATTAAAAGTAGTTTGTCAGGTTGTATTAAATTAAAATATATATATATATACGTATATATACTGTTTACAAGAACATACCTAAACTATAATGAAAAGAAAGGTGGAAATAAAGAGAAAGGAAAAAGGAAACTGTTAACAGTTGTTATTCTCAGAGGAAGTATATTTTAACACAAGGGATAGATGAAGTTTGCTACATAATGATAAAATGTTTAATTTGTCAGGAAGAAATAGGAATTTTAAACACAAGTACTTAATGAAATAGCCTCAAGATACAAAAAGCAATTTGGGCTTCACAGAGAATCAGACAAATCCACCATCCCGGTGGGAGATCTCAGACCATTTCTCTGCGTCCTGATTGCCCTGAGCAGCCCAAGCCCCCCTGTGAGGAAGCGGAAGATGAGCACAGCTCGACTGGCAAGCTTAGTCTAATGGATGTGGGTGAAACCCTGCATCCAGGAACAGAGAGCTGAGTTCTTACACACATGGGGCCATCCACAGAAAGCACGGCTCAGGCATGTCAAAGAAGGATGTATAATTTGTGTTCTCTGACCACAACATGTTGAAGTTGCATATTTACAATAGGTACATTTTAAGTCCCTAAATATTTGGAAATCTGGAATTATGTAAGTTTAAATAACTCATGGGCCAAGTAAGAAACCACAGTGGACATTTTAAAATATACAGAACTAAAAGATAAGGAAAATATTGCATGTGAAAACCTGTGGAATGCAGAAAAGGTTTTGCTCATGGGTGTGGAGAAAAGGGACCCCTCCTACACAGTTGGTGGGAATGTAAGTTGGTACAGCAACTATGGAGAGCGGTATGGAGGTGTTCCTCAAAAAACTAAAAACAGAGCTACCATATGACCCAGCAATCCCACTGCTGGGCATATATCCGGAAAAAACTATAATTCAAAAAGATACATATGCACCCTTATGTTCGTAATGGCACTGTTTACAATAGCCAAGACATGGAAACAAACTAAATGTCCATCGACAGATGAATGGACAAAGAAGATGTGGTACACATACACGATGGACTATTACTCAGCCATAAAACAGAACGAAATAATGCCATTTGCAGCAACATGGATGCAACTGGGGATGATCATACTAAGTCAAGTAAGTCAGACAGAGAAAGACAAATGCCATGTGATATCACTTATATGTGGAATCTAAAATATGACACAAATGAACTTATCTACGAAACAGAAACAGACTCACAGACATAGAGAACAGACTTGTGGTTGCCAAGGGGGAGGGGGTTGGGGGAGGGATGGAGTGGGAGTTTGGGGTTAGCAGATGTAAGCTATTATACAGAGAGTGGATAAACAACTAAGGTCCTACTGTAGAGCACAGGGAACTATATTCAATACCCTATGATAAACCACAATGGAAAAGAATACATATATACATACATATATATATATATACACACACACACACGTACATATGTATAGAAAACTGAGTCACTTTGCTGTACAGCAGAAATTAACACCACATTATAAATCAACTACTTCAAGAAAATTTTTACAAAAAGAAAAGGTTTGCCCTTGGGAACACCTCCACTGAAGCCTTAAATGCTGGAGTTAAGTATTAAAAACCTGAACATTAATGAGTTTAGGATTTATTTGAGAAATTAGGAAAACAGCAATAGAATAAACTCAAAGAAAGTGAAACAAAGGAGATAATACATAAGAGCAATAAGGAAATAGGAAACAAAGAGAAGATCATCAAAGCCAAAATTTGATTCTTTGAAAACATTAAATAAGTAAACCTTTGAGAGACTAGTCAAGAAAAGTAGAAAAAAGACACCCCAAATACCATAATTAGATGGAAGAAGAAACAGAATGTTGATAATTATCAAAGTTGGGTGGTGGCTCTGTTCATTTTACCATTCTCTCTACTTTTGGGTGTGTTTGAAGTTCTCTGTAATATAAAGGGTTTCTTTGATTTTGTGAGTACGTACGTGAAAAGGAGGACATAACTCCAGAGACTGGGAGCAACTTTACAACAATTAACTTTAAAACTTAAATAAGATACAAAATTAACCCAATAGGAAAAGAGCGTGAATGGTCCAGTAACTGTTAGATTAAAGCAGCAGTTCTAAGTCTTCCCAGTGAGAAAACTACGTTCTGACAGTTTCACAGAGAATTGTCCAAGACTTTCAAAGAAAGATTATTCGGTCTTGTAGATTCTACCAGAGAATTGAAATGAGACAGCACAGGAGCGTGCTCCCCATTTTGTTTTATGAGAGAAGTAAAATGTTGATACCAAAATCTGCCAAAAACAATACCAGAAAAAAAATGGGAAATTACACATTTGTTTCTCTCATGAATATTAGGTGCAAAAATCATCACGACAATAGTCACATGCTAAATCCAACAGTGTACAGTATTTTCAGAGAGCAGCATGTTACCAAACCGGCTTACCTCAGGATTGAATGCAAGGAGTTTCTGATGTTAGGAAATCTGCAATGTTATCTGGCACATTAACACAGTAAAGAAGAGCCATGTGATCATTTCAGTGAGTTCAGAAAAAAACCTTGCTAAAATCTTAGCACCCATTTATAACTAATTTTTTTTTAAATAGTAAGCAATAGAAGAAAATATCTTTAACCTTAAAAAAGGAATTTACCAAAAGGGGAAGGAGAAAGAAGAGAAAAGAAAGCTACATGAAACGTTTTCCAAAATGGGAAAGATGTGGAAGCACGGGCAAAACAAAGCTGCCCTCTTATTTCCTCTTCTGGTCAACCCTAAACCGTGGTTCCTGGCAAGCACTGTAAGACAGACAAGAAATTAAAGGCATAAAGCACGGAAAGGAGGAAGTAAAATTTCATTTTACAGATGATCTAATTGTCTACGTAGGAAATTACGGAAGAAAACGTAGGACAGTTTAGCAAGAGCCTGGCTGTAGGATAAGTGTACAGAAGTTATTTTTCTCTACACCATCAATAATTCAAAAATGTAGTTTACGTGAAGACAGCATTTATCACAGCAGCAAGATCTGTGCAGTATCCATGAATAAATCTAGTAGGCGTTGCACAAGACTTCGTGCACAGAAGGCGATGAGACTTCACAGAAGAGCACTGAAGGACCCGGGTCACACAGGTTCTTCGTGTTCATTCAGAGAAGAATTAGTGCCTTTGAGCTCAGTGAATTTTAACAAAGTGAGCACATCCAGGTAACCAGCACCCGGCCAAGGTGTGCATTATCAGCACCCAGAAGCCTACTTCATATGTCCCCAGTCATTACCTGCACCCCCAAAGTAAAGATGATCTTTCACCATACATTAGTTTTGCTTTTTTTTTTTTTGTGGTACGCAGGCCTCTCACTGTTGTGGCCTCTCCCGTTGCGGAGCACAGGCTCCGGACGTGCAGGCTCAGCGGCCGTGGCTCACGGGCCCAGCCGCTCCGCGGCACGTGGGATCTTCCCGGACCGGGACACGAACCCGCGTCCCCTGCATCGGCAGGCGGACTCTCAACCACTGCGCCACCAGGGAAGCCCTGTGTTGGGTTTCTTGACCTGGGGGGGTGGGTACCCAGGCTTTTGCCTTATAGTTTACCTGTACTTGCGTGTTCTGTACACGTGTATGTAAGTATGCGTGACCCAGTCCACAGTTGGCAGTACGGAGGCCTGATGGAAGGTGGTGTCCTGAGTGGAGCCAGGGTGTGGGGAGGACGCAGACCAGGTCGCCTGGGCCCCGTGGAGACCTTGCTTTGGTTCGGGCTGCGGCTCTCCTCTGAGCGGCTTGGAGCAGGGACGTGGTTGGTGCTTCCGAGCGTTCTGGCTGTGGCGTGAAGGGTGGGGACACACACGTGCTGATGCAGAGACAGCGGAGAAGGAGGTGGAAGCTTCCAGAAGGTTGAAAAGGTAACAGCACTAGGACTTGGGGTTGACCAGCTGTGTCCAGGGAAAGAGAGTTTGGATCCTGGGAGACGGTACAGCCCTTCGCCGAGGGGCAGGGTGGCCGGGGGCTTCATCTACCTGGACACAGTCCTCCAGACACACAGCACCGACGCCTGGTTCGGCGATTTAACCATAGCTGAAGCAAAAACACTCCATTTCACCTGCTGCGCGAATGACAACGATACCATCTTCTAGTCTAATCCAAATTCCTGCTACCCACGTTAGTGCTGGAAGGGTGAGAATTTCAGAAATTAGGCAAAAGTAAAGGCTTTTGAAAGAAAATGTTCTTTCCTTCATTTAATACGGAACTCGGCCATCATTGCCTGGGAAGCAGGGGGCAGCACGCAGTTGGTGCTCCAGAGCCAGACGCCATCTTCTAGTCTAATCCAAATTCCTGCTACCCACGTTAGTGCTGGAAGGGTGAGAATTTCAGAAATTAGGCAAAAGTAAAGGCTTTTGAAAGAAAATGTTCTTTCCTTCATTTAATACGGAACTCGGCCATCATTGCCTGGGAAGCAGGGGGCAGCACGCAGTTGGTGGCGAGGCGCCAGACGGCGAGGCGCCAGACGGCGAGGCTGCACTGGCCTTGGAGGCCTGAGGGCATTCCTGTGCGCTCAACCTGCCCCTGAGGGCGGGGCGGGGGCGAGGGGGCGAGGGCAGTGCTGTAACTGTGTCTCATACAAATTCTTGTTTCACATCACACTCACTGTGACCTCGTGGATAAATGAGGGCAGGCTGGTGGCCGTGGGCAGAGCCTGGCTGGGACGGGCAGCTCCCTGAAGAACGAGAGAAAAGGACACAAAGCCCCAGAGATGTCCAGGGTGCTGGCCAGTGTCCTGAAGGTGGGACCCTGTTCCTCCGGCAGCAAGGCGTGGGGAGACGGTGGACACCAGCGGGGTCCCGCACAGTGAGCCCCGTTTGGTGCTGGGCTTCACCGGCTGCATCCTGGGTGTGGGCCTCTTCCTGCCGTGACCGTCGGGCTTCTTCTCTTCGCAGGTTCTGTTTGGATTCCGCTAGGCAGACCCGACAGAGACTGTCCATCAACTGGTCCAATTTCAGCTTGAAAAAAGCCACCTTTGCTGCCCACTGAACGAGGGCCGCCTGGAGAGGGACGCGTGGGCAGTGGGCCGGGCCCGGAGCTGCCGTGCCTGCCCCGGGCTGTGCGGGTGGGCCGCCGCACCCGAGCCCCTCCCGACCGAGAACTTGCTGCTCGACCCGCATTGTTAGCTCGTGTGCGTGTAGTCTGTGAGTGAGCCGCCTTGACCGTAGCTCTGCCGTCGGATCGGAACAGTAGCTCTGCCACCTTTTCCACCGCCGCGGCCTCGGAGGCCTGGGCCGCGGCCGGACGGGTTCGCATCCCCACGTGGCCCGTTGCCTCTGTGTCTCGCCCTGTCCCGCCACCTGTCCTGCCGGGGTGTCGCTGCGCTCAGCTCTCTGTGCCCTGCGTCCCACCCGAGGCGGCCGGGCAGGGCAGGGCTCTCCGTTCTCCTCCACAATCTACTGTTTAAGAGTGTACACGTCGCGCTGTCCGTGTCTGATCCCCCTGACTTGTAGCCAGCTTGTGTAAGATCCCTTGCAGAATGAGAAAGTTCAAAAACAAAACACCCACCCAGTACTCACACCATCAAGTCTGTTAGAGTGTTCGGCTGTATTAACACGGAGGCCTGCCTGGCTACTTTTTTAACATATTGTTAAGTAATATTAAAATCATGTCTTTCTTTTTGAAAGATGGAATACATTAGTACAGCAGGAGGCCTCGTCTGGTTGCTTTGTGATGGGCTGTGGTGGGGAGGGGGCGGGCAAGCTGATGGCTGTGCCCCCGAGGGGACCCCGGGCCCCGGCCCTGGAGCACCTCTAGGGTCGCCGGCGGCGGCAGCTCGCGATTCCTGGTGCCCTCACCGTCCTCCATCCAGCAGGTCACCCAGGCCTTCGCGTGCCCAGGACAGAGCCCAGCCGGGGACTCAGCGCTGTCGGTGGGCCACAGTGGTAAGTGCCAAGAGGACAGCAGGGGTGTGGAGAAGGGGCTGGGGGGGGCCAGCAGAGGGGAGTGGGGAGTGGGCTGGGCTTCCACATGGCCTTATAGGCAGGTGCCCCCACCCAGTCTCGGGGTGGGGGGGGAGGGTGATCTCTGATACAGCAATGAGGAGCTACAGGCATTTAATTGGGTATAAGCTGGCAACGATGTGCTAATGTTGTTTAAAGTGAACAAAAGGAATCCCAGCGTGGTCCCTTTCTTCTGAGCTGTCAGTCTGCAGAAAGCTGGCGCGGAGCTGCCACCTGGTTGCAGCCTAGCTTCCACTCACCCCCTAGAACACTCCACAGCTCCCAGCCTCTGGGTGAAGCTGCCTCTGTGCGCATACAAGGATGTGGCTTGTCCCCGAGGGAAGGGGAGCGGCGAGGGGGCACTTCTGTGTGGAGACGTGCCGGCCTGGCTCTTAGCCTGAGGGGGTGAGCGGGACTGGCCGGCGGGATTACTCTGACGGCTGGACCCACAGGGCCTCCTGGCAGACGGGACGCAGGTAGGAGGAGGAGAGGGGCAAGGAGGACCCCAGGGCTGTGGCCTGAGCGCTGGGAAGGGTGGGCTGCGGTCCCTGGAGGGGACCCGTCTGCAGTGCCCGTCAGGCGCCCGTGAAACGTTCATGAGCCTGTGTAGACGGGAGCAGGGTTCGAGCCCTGGAACCAGGCATCAAGAGCAGGTGAGGACGAGGGCAGCCTGGAGGCCGTGGGGCAGGGAGAGACTGGCCACGTGGCTCTGCTGCTGAGGTGACCTTGGCCGGCGCCCAGGGGAGGCTGGTTTACAGGAGAGCGGGGGAGGGGCAGCAGGCAGGGGGGCCTTGGGGTCAAGAGGCCGGCTCGTTGTTCTGGGTGACGGGGTGATCCAGCAAAGGAAGAAACTTTGAGGCCGGGCCGTGACCGTGCCAGAGGGTGTCCTCGGGAGGGGCAGAGCGCCCCCACGTTCCCCCGGGACCCCAAGCCCAGGGCTGGGCTCATCCCCGCCCCGCGCCCCCCCCTCCCCCCCCCCCCCCCCCCCGGCTGAGGCCGGGCACTGGTGAGAGCACAGGCAGGGCCAGGGAGCAAACCCCGGCCCCAAGCCCAGGGCCGGGCCCACCCCCGCCCCGCGCCCCCCCCTCCCCCCCCCCCCCCCCCCCGGCTGAGGCCGGGCACTGGTGAGAGCACAGGCAGGGCCAGGGAGCAAACCCCGGGACGAGTCCAGGCTGGACGCCCTAGGGGGAGCTGCCCGCTCGGGCCCCGAGACCCGCCTGTGCCCATCCCTGTTCTCCCGGGGAACAGTCTTGAGGCTGTCCGGGAGCCGAGCCACCTGCAGGCCTCCGCTTCCTCGTCTGCCCTGTGGGCCGCGTTGGCCGCTGAGAGCTGCAGGTTCCCCGCTGTGAGGTGAGCCGTGGTGAGGGGAGCCCTGTGTGCCCCAGCACTGACACCCCCGCACCACACGCGGCTCCTGAGGGGCCCCTGCCGCCTCCACACCCCGCTCAGCCCGGCACGTGGGCCTGCCGTCTACACCTGGTTCCGAGTCTGCACGCTTGGCCCCTCAGACCTCCCGGCCTCTCTCCTTGCCGGGAACGCGCTTCCCGAGTTCCCTGGAAATTCCACCCAACCTGCAGGACCCACAACCCTAATGTTCCTTTGGATCACTCCTCAAGGGGGCATGTCAGGAACAAAAGAGGATGGATTCGGGCCCCGGGAGCCTCAGGCCCTAGTCACGGGTTCTGGTGACTTGTTACTGTGGTCTGGGTGTGAGCCAGGTCCCCGCCCCAGTCCGTGCATTGACAGATGGGGACACCAAAGCCCCAGGCGAGCCCCTCAGATTCCCGACGAGGTCACTCCCCGACCTGGGGGTCAGCCTCTGGGGGAGCGTCTTCAGATCACGTTGATAAGTACTCTTACGATGAAATAACAGTAGCTAAAAAAACAGCAACAAGTTCTTTTATTGAAGTTTGCCTACATACTCATGCCATTAAAAAATCAAAATGTTATGGTACCAGAAAGGATTGATACTTCTCAATTTCATTACCATATTTTTTAAAAGGAGAAGAAAAAAAGCCACCGTTCATACTGTTCTACTGTTCTAAACACAAATAAAGCCTCCCAGCCATCACAGAGTGACGGAATGGAAGTGACTTTGTGCTGCTTCATCTTGACAATCGCAGGCGGTCGCTGTCCGTTTTGGATCCACTACTAAACGTTAAGAGTAAACAGCACTGCGGGGTGGGAGACACGACGCACGGAAGGAGATTTCAGACAGCCCTGGACTGTGAAGGACTTACTGTCCGGACAGGTCACGCCGCTGAGCGTGTGGAGCCAGCTGGGTCCTGGGAGCCCCGGCTTGTCTTCGGTGGAGAATGTGGTGTCGTCTGGAGAGTGAGAACCATGTGCCTGGACTGTTAAACTCAGCAGCAGCGTCTGTGGAGGAGGAGTGGCTACAGACACCGTCCTCCTGCTGTTAACAATTGTGAAACCAAGGAAGTTTTTTTAACGGTGTTCTTGGACGTTGGACCAGAGGGCGGGAAACAAGGTGAGCCTCTGAGGGCCCCAGCTTCCAGCCTGGAGGCAGCTCCCAGGCCCCAGCACGGGGAGGAGCCCAGCAGGGCTGCTGAGCAGAGGAAGCAGAGGCCAGCATGTGGGGTGGCTGGAGTGTGTGGGGCAGAGGTGCAGACAGGAGGGCGCTGCACTTAGAGCGCTCCACGGGTCTGCAGAGAATCCCCTCGGATCTACTCATCTGTGCACGTGTGGCGTCACGTTCCAGAAATCCAGGGGAAAAGTTTCCACCAACCAGGGTGGAGAGACCTGGTGATACACGGGTGTTGGCGTGGAGTCCTCAGAAGGGTCTCAGCTCGGCAGTGGGGTTCTGTTACCCTAGTATGGGATCTAAAGCTAAATGCAAGCCTCAGAAGGATCAAACTGATCCTAAGTAACTTAACTGCCTGCTAGAACAAAGTCCAACATTCTTTTAGAAGAAATACAAAACCATCCCACACTGAACAAAGTAAAATTCAAAATGTTGGAATCCAGGCAAAAAATTAGCAGGCCATCCGAAGAAGAAGGAAAATATAAACCATAAATCGGAAGAAATATCAAACAAGCAATGGAAACAGAACCAAAGACGGTGAATTTGCAGGCAAGAACTTTAAAATGACCATTACAAATCTTATGACTGTGCTGAAGGATACAAAGGAAAACATGAACAAGATGGAGAACTGGAAGATGTAAAAAAGATCCAAATCCAAAGGACAAAAGATACAATATCTAAAATGAAAAATACTACAACAGCAGATTAGAAACTCTGGAAGAAAATACCTGTGACCTTGATGGCATATAAATAGAAACTACCAGAAATGAAGTACTGAGAGAAAAGAGACTGGGAAAAAAAATGACCTGTGGGAGGGAACTCCCAGGCAGTCCAGTGGTTAGGACTCCCAAGTTTCCACTGCAGGGGTACGGGTTCGATCCCTGGTCAGGGAACTAAGATCTCGTGTGCCGTGCAGCGCAGCCAAAAAATAAAAAAGACCTGTGGGACCATATCAGGCATTCTAACACACGTAACTGGAGTCCAAGAAGTTGCGGGGGGGAGGGAGTACTCATTTTAAAATCAGTTTGTCATAGAGGCCTACTGGGATTGTGAGTGAGATTGTACTGAGTCTATAGATCAACTTGGGAAGAACTGACATCTTAAAGACTACTGAGTTCCCAGTCTATGAACATGGTATCTTTTCATTTATTTGTGTGCTCTTGAATTTCTCTCAACAGTATTTTGCAGCTCTTATTGTAAAGGTTTTGCACACTTCTGATAATTTTTTTCTAAGCATTTTATGTTTCTGACATTACCTAAGTAGAGTTATGCATTAGTTTCCTGGGGCTCCCATAAAAAAGTGCCACAAACTAGGTGGCTTAGAAATTTATTCTCTCAGTTCTGGAGGATATAAATCCAAGATCCAGGTGCCAGCAGAATTGGTTCCTTCTAGAGGTTGTGAGGAAAAATTTCTCCGTGCCTCACTCCTGGCTTCTGGTGGTCACTGGCAGGCCTTGGTTTTTATACGTGCATCACTGCAATCTCTGCCTCTGTCTTCATACGGTATTCTCACCTGTGTCTGTCTGTCTCTTGTCCTTTTCTTATAAGAACACCAGTCACTGGGTTTGGGGCCCACTCTCATCCAGCAGGACATCACCTGAGATTACACCTGCAAAGACCCTATTTCCAGATGAGGTCACATTCACATATTCTGGGGATTAGGACTTCAACATCTTTTTGGTAAACCTGTCTTTTGGGGGAGACACAGTTCAACCCACAACAGGTTTACAAATTTGCTTTTCAATTATTGCAGATATACAGGAATACAGTAGACGTTTCATATATTGTCTTTGTATCTTGAGATGGTCAGCTTGACTTACTAGTTGTAAACTTTTTTCTTAAGATCCCCTAGGGATTTTCTATATCCACAGTCTGTCATCTGTGAATAGCGATAGTTTTTTTTCTCTTCCAATTTTTCTGTCCTTTTTTCCCTTTTATTGCCTGATTGCACTGGGTATCTCCTGTACAATGTGGAATTGCAGCAATAAGAGTGAACACCTTGGGGCGTCCCTGGCGGCGCAGTGGTTAAGAATCCGCCTGCCAGTGCAGGGGACACGGGTTCAAGCCCTGGTCCGGGAAGATCCCACATGCCACGGAGCAACGAAGCCCGTGTGCCACAACTACTGGGCCTGCGCTCTAGAGCCGGCGAGCCACAACTACTGAAGCCCGCGCGCCGCAACTACTGAAGCCCACACGCCCAGAGCCCGTGCTCCGCAGCAAAGAGTAGTCCCCGCTCGCCGCAACTGGACAAAGCCCGCACGCAGCAACGAGACTCGACGCAGCCAAAAATAAATAAAAATTTTAAAAAGTGAACACCTTGCCTTGATGGGATTCAGCAGGGGCAGCACTCAGTATTTCATCATCACGTAGAAAGTTGGCCATAGGTCTTTTGGACATATACCTTGATCAGATTGAGGAAATCCCTTCTATTCCTAGTTTGTTCAGTGTTATCACGAGTGGGTATTAAATCGTGTCATATGCTTTTTCTGCTTCTGTTGAGATGATCCTGTGGTTTCTCCTCTGGTGAATTATTTTGTGGGTTTTGTTTTTGTTTTATGTCAACCAATCCTGTATTCCTGTAATAAAAATTCCACTTGGTTATAATGTATTATCCATTTTATATTGCTGGATTCAATTTGTTAATATTTTGTTTAGGATTTTTGCCTCTATGTTCATGAGAGAGAGTAGTCTGTCATTTTCTTTCTTGCCTTGTCCTTGGGTTTTGGTGTCATAAAATGAGATGGGGAGACATTCCCACTTTGTTTCCTGAGTGTAAGATTGGTATATCTTTCTTAGATGTTTGGAAGAATTCACAGTGAAGTCATCTGAGACTAATTTTCTTTGTGAAAAGATTTTTAATTACAGATTCAATTTAATGGACATAGAGCTATTCGGGTTTTCTATTATGTCAGTTTTAGTAAGTGGTGTTTCAAGGATTTTATCCATTTCATCTAAGTCGTCAAATTTATCAGCTTTATAAATTGTTCATAGTATATACTCTTTTCAATATCTTAGAGGTCTACAGTGATGCCCACCTTTCATTCCTGATAATTAGCAATTTGTTTTCTATTCTTCATCAGTCATGCTGTGGCTTTATCAGTTTTATTACTATTTAAAAGAACTAACTCTTGGCATTGTTGATTTTTCCCTGCTTTCCATTTCATTGATTCTGCTCTTTTATTATCTCCTTCCATTTTCTTTGGGTTTAATTTGCAGTTCTTTTTATTTTATTTTTAAAATTTTATTATTTGGCTGTGTCGGGTCTTTGTTGTGGCGCGCAGGCTCCAGAGCGTGCGGGCTCAGTAGCTGTGGCGCACGGGCTTAGTTGCCCCACAGCAGGTGGCTGGCATCTTGGCTCCCTGACAAGGGATCGAACCTGCGTCCCCTGCATTAGAAGGTGAATTCTTAACCATTGGACCACCAAGGAAGCCCCTAACTTGCAGTTCTTTTCCTAGCTTCTTGTGATGAGCACTTGGATCACTGAAGTCCAGCCTCTCTTCATTTCTACCATATGCCTTTGGAGCCAATACATTCCCCCTAATCACTGCTTTGGCTGCATTCCATAATTTTTAGCAAGTTATATTTTCATTTTCAACTCAGTTCAAAATACTTTCTAATCTCCATTGTGTTTATTTTTCCCATGGATCATTTAGAACTGTGTTGGGAATTTAGTAGTTATCTTTCTGTTATTGAGTTTTTTAAAATTTCACTGTGGTCGGTGATCATGAATTCAATGATTAGGTTCTTTGGAGTATGTTGTGACTTGACTTATGGTCCACAGACTTGTCCCTTTTGGAAGCATTCCATGTACACCTGAAAAGAATTATAGTTAACTTCCGTTGGGTGTAATTTAGGTTCTACATATGAAATTAGGCCAAGTAGATAGGTTAAATCTTCTGTATCCTTACTTTTTTCCCTGCTTCTGTCAGTTACTGAGAAAGGTATGTTAAAATCTCCAACAATGATTATGCATTTGTCTAGTTCTTTTGCTTTATATTATTAGCTCTACACAAATTTAGGTATATTGTATATTCCTGATAAGTTCACCCTTTTATCATTATGCACTGTTGCTCTTTATTTCTGGTAATATTTGTTGTCTTAAAAGTCCACTGTGTCTGATAATCACTCTCATTTTCTTGGTTAATATTGGCATGGTGTGTCTTATATTCAAAGTGTATCTTTTCTAATGAGCACACAGGTGAGACTTCCATTTTCATCCAGTATGAAAATCACTGTCTTTCAATCAGAGTGTGTGGTCTGTTTATTTTTATTTTTATTAACATCTGTATTGGAATATAATTTTTCTACAATGGTGTGTTAGTTCCTGCCATATAACAAAGTGAATCAGCTATACATATATCCCCATATCTCCTCCCTCTTGCGTCTCCCACCCTCCCTATCCCACCGTCCATTTATTTTTAATGTAATTACGGATACAGTTGGTTAAGTCTACCATCTTCCAGCTGCTTTCTCTTTGTCTCGTCTCTCCTTTATCCTTTTGGCTCTCCTAACTTGTCTTGCTTTGGATTAATAAAAACATTATTTTTCTGTTCTATTAACTTTCTAATTAGATATTTTCATTACTACTTTAGTGGTTACCCTAGAGATTATGTTTCCTTAGTTCATTAGTCCACCACAAATCAACACAAAAACCTTACACTTGTGTAAGTTCATTAAACACTCCCGTCCCTCACCTAGAAAGTTCTTGTGGTCACGTTTGCATGTTTTAAAACCCTCAAGACATTGTTTTTTGTTTTGGGGAGGTTTTTGCTGCGTTGGGTCTTTGTTGATGCGCGCAGGCTTTCTCTAGTTGAGGTGAGCGGGGGCCGCTCTTGGTTGCGGTGCGCGGGCTTCTCATTGCGGTGTCTTCTCTTGTTGCGGAGCACAGGCTCTAGGCGCACGGGCTTCAGTAGTTGTGGCACGCAGACTCAGTAATTGTGGTTCATGGGCTCTAGAGCGCAGGCTCAGTAGTTGTGGCGCACAGGCTTAGTTGCTCCACAGCATGTGGGATCTTCCCAGACCAGGGCTTGAACCCATGTCCCCTGCATTGGCAGGCAGATTCTTAACCACTGCGCCACCAGGGAATTCCCGACATTATTGTTTTAAACAGTCAATATTCATTCAAATCTACCCATTCCCATGCTCTTTTTAAAAAAAATATTTATTTATTTATTTGGTTGCACCGAGTCTTAGTCACGGGCTCCTTAGTTGCGGCACGTGGGCTCCTTGGTTGTGGCATGCGAACTCTTACTAGTTTCAGCATGCATGTGGGATCTAGTTCCCTGACCAGAGATCAAACCCGGGCCCCCTACGCTGGAAGCGCAGTCTTAATCACCGCACCAGCAGGGAAGTCCCCATTCCCATGTTCTTCATTCCCTTCTATGTTTGTTTTTATCCAGAATCATTTCCCTCTAGCCTGAGTAATTTCCATAGTATACTTTTTTCTTGTCGTACAATCTGCTGGATATAAATTTTTGTTAGCTTGTATTTGTGTGATTATATCTTTGTGTGTGTGTGAATACATCTTCATTATGCCTTTTTTTCCATATGTCTAGTATTTTTTACTGTATATTGGACTGTGGTTGGTTAATATAGTACAAGGTCCTGGCTCTGAAGAAAGCCGGATTTTGTTCCAACAGGCCAGTGAGTTACTGGTTGGCTGCCTGGAAGAGCAGGGCTGTTTTGTTTTGGCCCTAAGATGTCAACTTTACTCCTAAAATGTGGCCCTTCGAGGGTTTCAAAGGAAAACCAAGGTTTTCCAGCCCCTCTAACCCCAAGGGACTCAACTTCAGAACTGCCGCCCTACGGTGGACAGCCGCTGGGAGCTCTGCTCAGCACACCCTGCCTTCTAGCCGCTGTTCCTGCCCCAGGATTCTTGGAGTCCTACGCTAAGCTTGCACAGCTCAGGGGTCAGCCAAGGATTTGAGGGCTCCCCCTCTTCTGCAGCTCCCTTCTCTCCGGAGGTCCCCATCTATTTCCAAACTCCTCCAACTCCTCAGGACAGTGAGACAGAGGCTTCCTGTGATGTTCTAGCACTCACGCCGCACAGACGACTGATCCCTTCCAGGCGGGCTCCTGGAAAGTGGAGTGCACGGGGATCCTACAGAGGAGTTGACGCCTGAACTACAACTGGAGGAGGACTGACTTAGCCAGCGGAGAGGGTGAGTGAGTGTTCCAGGCAGGGGGGACAGCACATGCACCCAATGCTGGCCCTTCACCGTGCCGGCAGCTCCTCCACACGTTGGGAGGTAGAACGTGGGCTCAGGAGCCAGATGGCCTGGGTTTACATCCTAGCTTTGTCCCCTGCTACTGTGACCTTGGGCAAGTGACCTTACCCCTCTGTGCCTCACCTCCCACACCTGTGTTGAGGACGACTGACAGAAGTACTTACCTCCTGCGACTGTTCTGAGGGTTCACTTGAGTCACACAGCCCTGACCCCGCCAGGACTACGCACGCAGTCCTTGCCCTGCAAGCCTCTCACTTGCCTTCGCCAGGCAAGTTCCTGCCGCCTCACGCCCAGCCCTTCACATCCTGGCTGGAGCTGAAACAGGCCGACGGCCGAGTGCTGGGCAGGCTGGACTCCCGCTGCCCCCCCCCCCCACCTCGGGATGCCCTAACAAACAAACAAACAGGTGACAGACAAACAAACAGTAAGAAAGTGTGTTTCTCCTCCCCGGCTGGTGTAACTCGGGCCCAGATGGTCCCTGCACCCCAGCCCCCAGGCGCACACTCTCAGAGCAGTCGCCGTAGCAAGTGCATTTATTACAAAAATAAGTAATGTGACATAAACACGTTTAAGTTCCAGATATGCAGCACACACTCTTGCAGTGCAGCCTTATTTCAGCGCAGGCACAGTGCTCGGCTGTGCACGCCTCCCGGTGGGCATGGGCGCACCTCCCACGGGCAGCCACCTCGTTCCAGTGAGCTGCAGCGTCCCCAGGTGCGGCTGGGGCAGGGCTGTCCTGTGGGCCCGGGAGAACCCCACGCCGCGTCTCGCACGGCCTCGGCCTGACAGCATCGGACGTCAAACTCCACACCAGAGGCAAGGCTGCGCCCTCCTGGGCACGACTGCTGCCAACCCCACCTCAACCTCCAGCCCCACCGGAAGTGCCCCCTGACCCAAGGGGGACCAAGGGGAAGGCTCAGGAGCACCCCAGCCTGTTCTGGGGGCCCCGCATCGCGATGCTGAGTGCTGGGAGCGCCCGCCCACGCCCCCGGGCCGGGCGGCCCAGCACGGACTCACTGGCAGCACTCGGCCACGTGCCGGAAGAGCTCCTCCCCCTGTTCGTCGCTGAAGCACTGCAGGCAGTGAGGGCACTGAAGGTCCCCCTGGCCTCTCTGGGTTGCTCCGGGGCTCCCGCCCTCCGCGGGGAGTTCTGGCCGCTGGGATCCCCTCCCAGGCCTCCAGCCACCGGGTGCCACAAGCTCCGAAGCGTCAATCTCTAAGTACCCGGCAGTTTTGCCCCCAGTGTGAATCCGGCAAGAGCCTGGCTCTCGAGGATCCTGGAAAAAAGGCAGAGGGTCAGCTTACGAGGCTGCAGCAACTAGAGACACACCTGTCGCGCAGCGGGACTTGCGACTGCGCTCTGCCTGGTGCTGGGGCCCAAATGGAGACGCGCTCCGCGAACTACCTCCTGCCTGTGCTCAGAGGAACAGGCCCGAGCAGGGGGGCCGCTCCCCTCCCCCGACCCCCGCCGCGGCCCCAGCAGACTCGCCCCACGCGCCGCCCTGCAGAGAGGGAGCCTGGCAAACCGCGTCCCTCCTGGGTGGGCGGGGGGTCTCTGGAGGAGTGCCCGTGGCACGGCCGACACGCTCGCCCCCGACGTCAGCCCCGAGGCGCCGTGACCCCGGTGCCCATGCTGCCCAGGCGGCGGGACCCTGGCTCCTGGCCCACAGGCCGCAGCTGAAGGGGCTCAGAGGCCACTCCGTGCACAGGCCCCGGGCCTCGGCAGGCCGGGCCACCCTTCTGTCCACCAGTGGGGTCCACAGCCACGCAGGGTGGGGCACTGAGGGTGGCTCCCGCCCCCCCGAGGCCAACCACGAAGGGCGGTTCCGGGGTCAGCTCGGCATCCCCACCCCACCAGGGCGCTAGCCCCCCAGGACGATGTGTATCGGGTGCTCTGGGCGGACCCAGGGAGGAGCAGGGAAGAGGCGTGTGGGCGCCCCGGGTCCTGCAGTGAGAAACCATCAGTTCCCACCCAGGCCAGGCCTCCCAAGAAGCACCCCCTGTGGCGGGGCAGCACGGAGCCCAGAGTGAGCTGCGGGGCCTGCCCGCCTGCACGGCCCGTCTCCGTGCACGGGGGCTGTGAGCTGGGGGGCGCCAGCAGACGCCTGGAGCCTCAGCGGCTGCGTGTGTGTGACAGGGTGACCAGGGTACCTGACGCACGGCGAGGAGGGGACACGTGTGCACGAAGCTCCCAGCAGGGAGCCCGAGGCCCAGGACGTGCCCTCTGGGTGCAAGACAGGCCCGACAGCCACCCCTGAAGTCACATGCCGCCACGCCAACGTCCTCTACAGACACAGTACGACCGGGAGGTTTTCTGCCACCAGGCCCCAGGCACCGGACACGGTGGCTCTGCCCGGAGCACAGAATCAGGGTCTCGGCAGACACAGAAGGGCTTGAAACCGATGAAAGGAACACGAAGAAAACGCCCAGCCTGGACCGGAGGAGATGGGCCTCCGTTCTACCTGTTTCCAGGGTACCTGGTGCTGCAGCAAGGCCACCCGTTCCTCCAACTCCTGGATCCGACTCTGAGCCCGCTCCCGGTCGACCCTCTCGGACGTGAAGTCGTCCTTGTACACGAGGATCTGTGAGGAGACAAGACACTCGGCCGTCAGACGGCAGCGCCGCTTCTGCTCAGACCGACAAAGCCCCCCAGCGCCTCCCAGCGCCTCCCAGCGCCCGGCCCCGGGGCGGGGGGGCACCTGCTGCTCCAGCATCTGCACCCGCTCCAGCGCGGCGTCCCGGGCCCTCCTCGCGGCCGCCAGCTCCCGCCTCGCTTCTGCACAGTCGTTGATTTTCTCCTCCAACTGTGCATTGAGCCGGGAGATCTCCTTCCTCATCAGCTGGGGCGGGGAGGGCCTCTCCGGCTCAAGGGGGGCCTGCAGCCCCCTCAGCTGTGCGTGGAGCCCCCTCACGTACTCGTCCCTGCTGGCGTCATAGCGCTGCCACTTGGCATTGAGGTCTTCCACCTGAGGAGGCCGGAATGCTCACGGTGATGGCGGCTGAGAACCTGCTCTCAAGCCAACCTGAACCGTGAAGCTATTCACTAGCAACAAGGAGCAGAGTGAGTTTCCCCTTAAATGAAAGTTGCCTCAGGGGGCTTCCCTGGTGGCGCAGTGGTTAAGGATCCGCCTGCCAACGCAGGGCACAAGGGTTTGAGCCCTGGTCCGGGAAGATCCCACATGCTGCGGAGCAACCAAGCCCGTGCGCCACAACTACTGAGCCTGCGCTCTAGAGCCTGCGAGCCACTGTTGAGCCCGCGTGCCACAACTACTGAACCCACATGCCACAACTACTGAAGCCCGCGCATGAGCCTGCGCTCTAGAGCCTGCGAGCCACTGTTGAGCCCGTGTGCCACAACTACTGAACCCACATGCCACAACTACTGAAGCCCACGCACCTAGAGCCCGTGCTCCACAACAAGAGAAGCCACAGCAATGAGAAGCCCGCGCGCTGCAACGAAGACCCAACGCAGCCAAAAATACATTAATTAATTAATTAATTTTTTAAAAATAAATAAATAAAAGGAATGAAGGCCAAAAAAAAAAGTTGTCTCAGTTTGCCCTGTGCAAGGGGACACTAGGACGTCACAACGATGGCCACAAACAACGGCCGTAGACAGAAGCAGACTTGCTACCATTTCCCACCGTAAAAGCTGTACTTGATAGTAATTCTTGTACCTCGTTTATTCACATGTGAATTAACCTGGGGGCCGGAGAATGACAAGCGTGTTCTACACATCCTTTTAGGCAAATATGTCGGGCCTATAGGGACTGCGTGTATCAGCCGAAGTGGCCTGAGGGCAGGGGCAACCCCTGGGCACAGCCGAGGAGAGTACCTTCATCTGCGGGCCATGAGGGGAAAGTTCTTCCCGAGTGACGTCTTAACAGACACTCACGTGAGTCACCTTCTGCTTCAACAGTCGATTCTCCTCCCGTAACTTCTCAACAACCGCGTGGACAGAGCCATCCCCATCTGCACGCGCTGGCTGCATAAAAAAGGGACCGAGAGCAGACACCGTGTCACCGAACATGACTGTCGTGTGCGGCAAGAGGGTAGAAGCCACACCTGCAGACTGAGGTCGCAGATGGTCACTGCAGCCCGCACTGCGGCAGGAGGGACGGAGACAGGAAAGGACGTGCCCCTTCCCGAAGGTGGGGGACGGGTGGTCCCCGCCCCGCCCAAGCCCACCCCACGCTGGGGCCAAGCCTCGCACAATCTTCCCATGCCTGAGACTTTCCATCATCACAGGAGTCAGGAGGGCAGGAAGCTTAATCTCTCCGTCCACCAGAGAACCTTCCAGCCCAGGGCCACAGGGCCGCCAGAAGCAGGCCCGGCCAGGGACCCGGCTTCCTCCCTCTGAGCCCGCCATACTGTCACGTCACATCACGCAAGCAGGGTTAACCTCGGTGATTCTGTACACGGCAGTCCACCCGTGCCTCACTCGGGGTCTCGGAAGTCACGCCTGGAAACCCACGTGCCAAACCCGCCCTAACGGCGGTGGGCAGAGCTAGCCGGAAAGCCCATCTGGGTCCTAGAAGTTCAGTGCATCTGACAGGACAGTGGGCTGTATGCCGGTGCCGTTATTTTTGAGAATCCCCCTCGAATGACAAAGGAACTACATGTCCTAACCCAGCGGGCACCGGGAAACCCCGGTGACTCAGCCGAGTCCGGGGCTGAGAAGTGACGCCGCCCGATGTAGAACCTGTTAAGAGCCCCGGCCCCACCCCTGCCCAGCCCAAACAGGACTTGCGGCTGTGTTCAAATCCCCAGAGGGCAATGACACAGTGACTCAAAATCAGACGAGAACCCAGCCTGCCCCCAGAGGGCGCTGTGGTGTCTGAAACACGCCTGTGTGCTTTCCTGAGGCTCCCTTCTCGTGGACTCCACCTGCGGAGACGGGCAGTTCTCAGACCGGTTCTCAGACCGAGGTTCTCCCCAGCAGGCTTCCCGGTGGAGCTGCTGCTAAGGGGCTGGAGGGCCTGTCCCCGCCTCCCCCGCGTTTCTGAGTCAGCCTGGTTGCAGCCTCAGAGATTCAGAGAACTGCCTGGAAAAGACCCCACGAGAGTAACCTGGGCTGGGCGGGGCAGGGTGTGCACTGCGTGCTGGGAGCGGGTGCAGTCAGACAAGCAGGGAGGGCGGCCTCGGCCCCGTGCTCCCAACACCCCAGCCGGGAGCCCCCTGATCTCCCAGGTAGGGAATTCCGGATGCTGAAACCCACGCTGTCCCCTCCCCGACCAGACCGCGCACACAGCCACAGCCCAGCTCCACGCAGTCCTGGAGGCCCCCGGCCCCCGCCCCCTGCCCGGCTCCCTCCCTGGCCAGGGGTCACAGCGCCAGGTACACAGAAGGGCTCCGTGTCCTCCCTTCACTGACGCGGGAGGGCCCCGGCGAGGCCAGCCCTGCTCAGACACGTGGAGCCCTCCCCCGCCCCGGCCCACCCACCCGACTCCTCGTGGTATTTGGGGCCTGGCCCTGCACCTGCGGCCCCTGGAGGCTCTGCCCCTCGCCTGCCTGCACGTGTGCCAGCACCTGCTCAGGACACCCCTCCCGCCCCTGCTCTGCCTGCTTCGTCCTCAGCGAAGGCTGATGAGACCACAGTGCCATCTCCCCACGGGGACCAGGGTCAGCTGCAGGCCTGGGGGTGGCAGCTGGTGACGCAGGCCACCTGCTTCCCTGTCACGTTCTGCACCTTCCACCGTGCTAGAAGAAATCCCCGGATGGGCGGGCTTTGCTGCAACCTCACTGTGGAGAGCAGGGGGGCCCTGGGCGCCCGACCTCCATGACGGCTGAGGGATCCTGAGGCGCGAGACGCGGCCTCCTGCTGCACCTTGGTCCTCATCGTGGTGTGCTGACACCACGGCCTACCTCAGGGCTCCTCTCCCCCGCGTCCCCCTGTGCGTGCTGGCGTTCATCCAGACACTTGGCCAGATGCTGGCACATGTGGGCGGTGGCGGCCAGAGTCCTCCGCAGCTGATGGGTCTCGTCGGCCAAGGAGCGGCACAGAATGTCGCTGGCGGCCCGGGCCCGCCCCTTCTGTGCCGCGCTTCTCCTCAGCAGGGCCACTTCCTTCTCCTGTTCCAGGTCCGGCTGGCTCATCAGCTTCTGCGTCTCCCTCTCTTTTTCTTCTAGCTGCTCGGAAAGTCTCTCGATTTCCTAAGGGGGAGATTTAAAAGCACAGTTGATCTGACTAAAAGAAGCAATATCAGGAATAAACATTCACAGAGCAAAGAAAGTCCGGCACAGACACCCGTCAGTGGGTAACAAACGCGCTCGTTTGGAGGTTGGCTTCTGAACAAATAATTAACTTTGGAGTTTTCAGCCCATAAAGTTCTATCTGAAACTTCATCTAAAATTCTGTTTTCATGAGCAAATTCATAATGCTAGATTTTACATCATCAAATTACTAAGTGAGGCAATTCCAAATACTTCTTGATGGGAAGGGTAGAAACTCCACTGCGGGGGGTAGCCCCCCAAAAGATATGCCCACGCCCTAACCCCCGATACTTGGGAAGGTGACTTTACTTAGAAATAGGGTCTCTGAAGATGCAATTAGCTAAGATGAAGTCATACTGGATTAGAATGGACCCTAATCCAATGACTAGTGTCCTCATAAGAAAAAGGAAACATGGACACAGGTACAGAAGGCCACATGTCGACAGAGGCAGAGACTGGAGTGATGTGTCCACAAGCCAAAGAACAGCAGGGATGCCGACAGCCACCAGAAGCTGAAAGAGAAAAAGAAGGGCGCTCCCCCAGAGCTGCGGAGGGAGCACGTCTGCCAGCGACACCCTGACTTGGGGCTTCTGGCCTCTGGAACAGCGGAAGATGAAGCATCTGTTGGTGTAAACCTCCCAGTTTATGGTACTTTGTTACAGGAGTTCTAGGAAACTAATATACCCAGCCCCAATTAATTTTTTTTAAAAAGTCCTTAAAATTACAATTTACTACAAACCCAGCCTTAGTTTTGTGCTTTCCCATTTTCAAAGTAATCTCCAGCATAAACAGTACATAAGGGAGGTGAAGCAGGATGAACCAGTCCATCCTACAAATGAAGAAACAGCTTCAGAAGAGTCAGGGTTGAGCCTGAGCTCCAGGTGAGGAAGCGGCAGAAGGATCTGGGCTCCACTCGGGGAAGCGCCCAAGCTCACCGCCTGCGTGCTCGCGAGGAGGGCTGGACACCGGGAACCTCTTACCACACTGGAACGGAACACAGGGCCAGTGTTACTAACGGAACCCTGAATTACTACTCTCTTAACTGCTTTAAAACAAAAACATGTGCGTGGCTATAAAAAATTCAAACATACAGAAGGAAATCAAGTGAAAACTTAAATTCCTTTCTCCCACCAGCTCCTCTGCCTCCAGCTTCACTCTCCAGAGGCAACTACTCACTATTTGGGCACGGACCTTTCCGGAGTGTTTATAAGCATCTATAACACATGTATTTTTACACAAACGGATGCCACAACGCTGTTCGGCACCTTTGCTTCTTTTCCTCCTTAGCAACATACCTTACTCCACAGCAGCACAGAACCTGCCTGGTTCTTTTCAACCACAGCCTGGAGCTTCACGACAGATTCCAGATTTACTGAACACACACCTCCAGCTGGCAGACATGTGGCTGCTTCCTTGTGCCCTTATGCAAATACAGCCAGGGGATAAACGCCCAGAAGTCACATGGCTGGGATTGTTTTTTGTTTTTTAAAAAAATTTATTTATTTAATTTATTATTTTTATTTTTGGCTGCGTTGGGTCTTCGTTGCTGTGCACGGGCCTTCTCTAGTTGCGGCGAGCGGGGGCTGCTCTTCGTTGCGTCGCGTGGGTTTCTCATTGCGGTGGCTTCTCTTGTTGTGGAGCACAGGGTCTAGGCGCATGGGCTTCAGTGGTTGCGGCACGTGGGCTTCAGTAGTAGTGGTGCACGGGCTTAGTTGCTCCACGACATGTGGGATCTTCCCGGACCAGGGATCGAACCCAAATCCCCTGCCTTGGCAGACGGATTCTCAACCACTGCGCCACCAGGGAAGCCCAACTGGGACTGTTTTTAAGACTGGGGTTAAGAAATAATTGGTGGGATGGACCTAGAGATTATCATACTAAATAAAGTCAGAAAGAGAAAGACAAATACCGTATCATATCACTTTATATGTGGAATCTAAAATATGGCACAAATGAACTTATCTACGAAACAGAAACAGACCCACAGACGTAGAGAGCAGACTTGTGGTGGCCAAGGGGGAGGGATGGATTGGGAGTTGGGGATTAGCGGGTGCACATTATTATATAGAGAATGGGTAAACAACCAGGTCCTACTGTATAGCACAGGGAACTATATTCAGTATCCTGTGATAAACCATAATGAAAGAGAATACAAAAAAGTATGTATATATGTACGTGTGTGTGTGTCACTGAATCACTTTGCTATATAGTAGAGATTAATGCAACATTGTAAATCAACTATACCTCAACAAAATAAATTAATGAAACAAAAAAATAATTGGTGGAACTCAGGAACACAGCCAGTCTCTGGACCCCAGCCTGGCTCCCTGGGCCCACACCCACATCCGCGAGGCAAGGGCCGCTCCCCACGCTCCTGCACCCAGACACCCCATGCGTCTGTGGTAACCAATCCATGGGTGAGCCCAGCATGTGACCGAACCACTCCAACCAGGTGACCCAGACACATTCTGGAAACCTCGCCCTCTCTCAGGAAATTTTTTTTTTTTTTTTGGCCGCACTGCGTGGGGCTCCCTGGGCCCACACCCACATCCGCGAGGCAAGGGCCGCTCCCCACGCTCCTGCACCCAGACACCCCATGCGTCTGTGGTAACCAATCCATGGGTGAGCCCAGCATGTGACCGAACCACTCCAACCAGGTGACCCAGACACATTCTGGAAACCTCGCCCTCTCTCAGGAAATTTTTTTTTTTTTTTTTGGCCGCACTGCGTGGCTTGCGGGATCTTAGTTCCCCGACCAGGGATCGAACCCAGGCCCCTGGCAGTGAAAGCACCGGGTCCTAACCACTGGACGCCCACCAGGGAATTCCCTCAGGGAATTTTTAAGAGTCCTCTCCTTCCCATTTTCCTTGGACTTCGCTCTAGAAATGAACAGAAAGAGAGGAGAGAAGAAAAACTGCAGTTAGAATGACCGGTTTGGTTCTCTTAGCAAAGGCCTAGAGGAAGAGGCTCTTCTAGACCTGCACGTCACAACAAGGACTCAAAACAGGAAAGAGCAGAGGCCTGGCAGATGGCGAGGCAGACCGTGAGGGCGGCGGGGGGCATGAGGAGGTCAGGCCCTGGCAAATGGGAGACGCCCACCGCCAAGTGCAGAAGCAGCAGCAGGACCGGTGGCGACGGGTGCGACACGTCACTGGGAACGAGCCCGCCAACTGGGACCTCCGCCCCAGGGCGTCACGCCATCACACCTCCCTGGCCTCGACTCACAGACGTCACGATCTCAGGGGTGCCAGTCAAGCCAGGTGAGATCCACGCTTGGAAGGTCATTACTTTCATTTTTCCACCTTTTGGCCCCAGCGACCTCACCCCTGAACCAAAGGAGGAGAAGAGGCCTCTCTGCAAGCTGGCCGCTCGGCATCCTTACCGCCTCCCAGCAGACGGCCCTTCAGCACCAGGCTGCACCTGCAGGACTGGGAAGGGGGCGCTGGGGGCCACCACGCATGTCCTTTTGAGCCTGTCCACATAGCTGGGGCTGCCGGCTGGTGCCAAGTCACTTGGTCTGGGCGAAGCCACGTCCAGACAGTGCGACGGGGCATTTACACAGCTGAGAACCAACTACAGCCTTCTTGGCATAAAATACTGTAAACAGGAAAAAGAACACCAAACCCCAACGAAAGCTCAGGCTCTCACTGCTGATTGTTTCCTGGCCTTGGATTTATTTGTTCTCTTTAAAAACTGGCCGCTTTTGAAGGCAGTGCCAGCTGGTCAAGGCCCCTGTCCCACGTCCTCACTGTGGAAAACGCAGCAGGAGCCCCTCCCTCCACCGTGTCACAGATGCCAGGCCCGCCGCGGCCCACCCATTGCCTGGACTCGTCTTCCCCTGCCAACATCATAGCTCTGGGGTGGCCTCGTCACTGCTGGTGGGATAGACATGCCACACTCCCCCGAGCTGGACCTAGTCGCCCTCCACAGTGGCTCAGAAGTGTACCTGGAGTAGACATGGATGGTAAAGAGAGACCTGCCCTGAGAGTGGATTTTCATTACATTTTAGAGTTATTCAAATCAAAAGCTGTGATTTCAGCAGCGCAACAGAGAAACGTCTCTATCCTTGTCTTTATCTGATACTAAAGTGTATTCAGAGTAAATACATGTTATGCATATAAAAGAAGTATCAATATATATACAAATACGTACAACACAAACATAGAGTGTCTGTAATACCCGTGAAGGCTGGTCTCCCAAGGAATCATACAGTTCCCAGACTTCTAAGTCCCTACAATAACCGCATTGACAGCAGCAGCAGCAAATGCACCAACCATGCAGTCTCCACACATCCTACAAGACAGCTGCTATCATGTCTCCCATTCCACAGATGGGCAAACTGAGGCTCACGGGATCCAGGTGGCTGCTGGAGTGCCCAGGTAAGGAGGCAGTGGCACCCCAGCCTCGACACCTCCACCTACCACAGCTCCCTCGCACCCTCTGAGGCTGGGGGACTTCAAGCAACACCTGATTTCCGAGCATCTTTCCTTGCTGGTCAAACAGAGGCAGTAAGAGAAACAACGGGGCAGAAGGTCCCCAGGCTTCGGGGGCTCATGGAACTTCCCAAGGACACACTCTCTCTCATCGCCAAACCGCAGCCCTGGGTCCAGCCCAACCCCATGAGGATCCCCAGTAAATGTCTGAGAAGACCGGGGGTACGATGGCCAGGACCTGGGCCCTTTTCTCAACCTGTTTACAACACAGAGACTGAAAACCACAAACACGCAGCTGACTCCGGTGGTGAGATTACTTGACTCGGAAGGACTCACAGACCCTTACTGTCTGTCTTAAAAATCTTCTTTCAAACACCAGTTTAGAAATGATCCGGCTCTTGTGGAGATTTGCTGGGTGACAACATATACCATACTTGGGGCTGGCTTTTCCCCTCACCGCTGGGAAGCTGCCAGAGCTAGAGAAACAAAGGCAAGACCGCCGGGAGGCGGTGCACTGCACTGTAGGGCGACCCACCCCCGAAAAGGGCTGCCTGACCTGCCCTCCCCACCGCAGTGTGAGAGGCCCCAGGACCCGTGGAGCCCCAGGTTTTGGGCACTCGTTGCTTGCTCTGAAGTTGGAGAGACACGTAATGGCTCATCTGGCTAAGTGCCCTTGTCCAATCAGTGACAGTTCTTAGGACACAGAACATAGACCACTGTTGTCAAAGAGCAAGGCCTGTCCTAGAATGCCGGCGTTACACACACAGACGTGACGCAGAGAAGTCAGCAAATGGCCAGTGACCCCTGGGAGACCCTGTCACTGGGACCTAAAATCCCACGGCTCCATTCTCAGGACACAAAAGCGTGAGGAATTCTATTAATAGTCTTGTGGATCAACCTTAAAAATAAGGGGCGTAGCCTCGTGGCCTTCGTCCCTTTATTAGTCTGCTCGGGCTGCCATAACAAAGTCCACAAACTAGGTAACTTAAAACAACAGAAATGTATCCTCTCACAGGCTAGAGGTCCAAAATCCAGATTCAGCAGGCCATGTGCCTTCCGGGGACTCTAGGGAAGAATGCTTCCTCGTCTCTTCCAGCTTCTGCGGGTTGCTGGTAACCCTCGGCTTGTAGATGCCTCACTCCAATCTCTGCCCCCATCTTCACATGGCTGTCTTATAAGGACACCAGTCACTGCGTTAGGGTCCACCCTAGGCCAGTATGACTTCATTTCAATTTATTAACCCTGCAAAGACCCTACTTCCAAATAAGGTCATAATCACAGGTTCCAGGTGGAAAGGAATTTGGGGGAGACACTATCCAGCCCAGCATAGTCCCCTTCTCTCTCCTTCCTGGGCAGCCCTCAGTGGCTGGCCATGTGCAGACTGCAGCCCAGCCCATGGTTACCTTGTAACCAGCAGCTGAAGGGGGAGTGAGATAACAGGAGCAAGCAGGGAATTTAAGAAAAGTCAGTTCACTGGGCCTTCACCACAAGTGCCAAGCACTGAAGATGTACCAGGGGAGGCACTGATGAGGACGCAGCACACCTCCTCCCCACTGGAAGAGTGCAGGGGGGAGCAGGCAAACAGGTTCGGACAAAAACGAGCACGGCCTGGAAGGTTCTGGGAGCACCGGGAATCTTCTCCTCACCTGAAAAACAGCGCACTGGCAGACATCCCTCTAGTGTGACTATTTTGGATCTCAAGTCCTAAAGACTTGCAACTTCCATATGAGCACTTGGACAGTAAATTGAGGTTAATTTCAGTCAATTTTAGCTCTTCCTACAGTAGCAGCTACCCATCCCACCCCTAGCCATGCCACTGGAGGCCGTACACCTGTTTCTGGAACAGCCTACACACAGCTTGCAGGAGACAAGGTGGGCAAAAAAGACCCTGTCCTCCAAATACTGGGCATCTGTGCTCTGACCGCTGCTTCCTGCTTCTGATCACAGAGGTGCAGCCAAACAGGCAGGTGTCCATTGTTGCACCTCCCCCATTGCTATAGGACCATCCCCCTCCAGCTGAAGTGCTACGGGATTTAAAGGGCCAGTGCCCTTTCCTTTCCCTTTTAATTTTTCTTTTTCTGCTTTAGGGAGCCAGACATTAAAGACTAGGATATTCAAAAGCAACTACATAAAAGGGGAAAACTTGAAAGTGACCACACATTCCCAGTTACAGGCTGAGAAAACATTAATTTATGCCTCAGGCTGATCCTTGGTACAGAGACAATCTACAACAACCAAAGAAAAACAAAAACAGCAAATCCTAGGCAAGGAGAGTAATCTGATTTCCAGAGATACCACATTATTAGATCCAAATGTCCAGTTTTAAACAAACAACAACAAAAAAAGCACAAGGCACTCAAAGACACAGGAAAATATGGCCCATTCAAAGGAAAAAATAAATCAACAGAAGCTGTCCCTGAAAAAGACCTGATGGTGGATCTTCTAGACAAGGACTCTAAAACAACCATGTTAAAGATGCTCAAAAAACTAAAAGAGGGCTTCCCTGGTGGCGCAGTGGTTGGGAGTCCGCCTGCCGATGCAGGGGAACCGGGTTCGCGCCCCGGTCCGGGAGGATCCCGCG
>NC_041220.1:143997445-144015140 GCF_002837175.3 Physeter macrocephalus | reverse complement strand
AAACAAAAAAAAAAAAAAAAAAAAAAAAAAAACTAAAAGAAGATATGGAGAAAGTCAAGAAAGCAATGTAGGAATAAAATGGAAATATGAATAAAGAAATAGAAAACCTAAAAAGAAACCCAAAAAACTGTGGAGCTAAAAAGTACATTAACTGAAATTTTAAAATTCACTGGAGGTACTCAAAGGCAGATTTGATCAGTAGAAGAATCAGCAAACTTGAAAACAGGACAATGAAAATTATCAAGATTCAAGGAAAGTAAACAGAGCCTAAGGGTCCTGTGGGACACCATTAAGCAGACCAACATACACATTGTGGGAGTCCCAGAAGGAGAAGCGAGAGAGAACGGGGCAGAAAGAATACTTGAAGAAATAATGGCTGGGGCTTCTCTGGTGGCGCAGTGGTTAAGAATCCGCCTGCCGATGCAGGGGACACGGGTTTGAGCCCTGGTCCGGGAAGAGCCCACATGCCGCGGAGCAACTAAGCCCGTGCGCCACAACTACTGAGCCTGCGCTCTAGAGCCTGTGAGCCACAACTACTGAGCCCATGCGCCTAGAGCCTGTGCTCCACAACAAGAGAAGCCACAGCAATGAGAAGCCCGTGCACCACAATGAAGACACAACACAGAAATAAATAAATAAATAAGTAAGTATGAAATAATGGTTGAAAACTTCCCAAATGTGATGAAAGACATGAATCTAAACATCCAAGAAGCTCAATAAACTCCAAGTACGATGAAGTCAAAAAGACCAAGACACGTTATAATCAAACTTTAGAAAGAAAAAGATAAAAAGAGGAATCTTGAAAGAGGCAAGAGAGAAGCAACATGTCACACAGAAGCGATCCTTAATACGATTATTAGCAGATTTCTCATCAGACACTTTGGAAGCCAGAGGCAGTGGGCCTATATATTCAAGTGCTAAAAGAAAAAAAACAGCTGGGGACTTCCCTAGTGGTCCAGTGGTTAAGAATCAGCCTTCCGGGCTTCCCTGGTGGCGCAATGGTTGAGAGTCCGCCTGCCGATGCAGGGGACACAGGTTCGTGCCCCGGTCTGGGAGGATCCCACGTGCCACTGAGCGGCTGGGCCCGTGAGCCATGGTCGCTGAGCCTGCGCGTCCGGAGCCTGTGCTCCGCAACAGGAGAGGCCACAATAGTGGGAGGCCCGCGTACTGCAAAAAAAAAAAAGAATCTGCCTTCCAATGCAGGGGATGCAGGTTCGATCCCTGGTCAGGGGACTAAGATCCCACATGCCGTGGGGCAACTAAGCCCATGCGCAGCAACTACTGAGCCCATGCACTCTAGAGCCCGCGTGCCACAACCGGAGAGCCCACGTGCCACAAGTACTGAGCCCACGCACTCTGGAGCCCGTGCACCACAACTAGGGAGAAGCCCACATGCTGCAACTAGAGAAGCCCGCACGTCACAACTAGAGAAGCCCATGCACTGCAACAAAAGATCCCTCATGCTGCAACAAAGATCCCACGTGCTCCAACTAAGACCTGATGCAGCCCAATAAAATAAATAAATAAATAAATATTTTAAAAAAGAAAAAAAACTGTCAACCAAGAATCCTATATCCAGCAAAACTGTCTTTCAAAAGCAAGGGAGAAATTAAGACATTCCCACATAAACCAAAGCTGAGTGAGTTGTTACCACTAGACCTGCCCTGCAAGAAATGCTCAAGGGAGTCCTGTAGAGTGAAATGAAATGACACTAACTCAAAGGACAGTAACTCAAAGCTATATGGGGCTTCCCTGGTGGCGCAGTGTTTGGGAGTCCGCCTGCCGATGTAGGGGACACGGGTTCGTGCCCCGGTCTAGGAGGATCCCACATGCCGCGGAGCGGCGGGGCCCGTGGGCCATGGCCGCTGGGCCTGCGCGTCCGGAGCCTGTGCTCCGCGGTGGGAGAGGCCGCAGCGGTGAGAGGCCCACGTACCGCAAAAAAAAAAAAAAAAAAAAAATTATTAAAAAGCTATATGAAGAAATAAAGATGTCAATAAAGGTAAAGACATGGGCAATTATAAAAGCTAGTATTATTGTAACAACAGTTTATAACTTTTTTTTGTTTTCCACATGATTTAAGAGACTAATATAAATATATATATTTTTTAAATTATTAGTCTACAAGTTAGGACTACTGTAATTTTGATTTGTAACTCCACACGTTATTTCCTACATAATTTAGGAGACTAATGCATTTAAAAGATTAATTTATGTTTGAGGGCACACAATGTATGAAGATTTAATTCTGTGACATCAACAACCAAAAGGGGTGGGGTTTAGCTATAAGGGAGCAGGGGTTTTGTATGTTATTGAAGTTAAGCTGGTATAAATTCAAATTAGAGTGTTACAACTTGCGGATGTTAAACGTAATTCCCATGGTAATCACAAAGAAAACAGTTACAGAATATACCCACAAAAAAATGAGAAAGGGGGCTTCCCTGGTGGTGCAGTGGTTGAGAGTCCGCCTGCCGATGCGGGGGACACGGGCTCGTGCCCCGGTCCGGGAAGATCCCACATGCCGCGGAGCGGCTGGGCCCGTGAGCCATGGCCGCTGAGCCTGCGCATCCAGAGCCTGTGCTCCTCAACGGGAGAGGCCACAACAGTGAGAGGCCCGTGTACCGCAAAAAAAAAAAAAAAAAAAAAAAAAAGAAGAGAGAAAGGAATTTAAATATTTCACAATTTAAAAAATCAAACATAAAAGATAGTAATGCAGAAAATGAGAAACAAAAAAAGGTATACAGAAAACAAATAGCAAAATAATGAGTATTTCATCCATATCAGTAATTACTTTAAATGTAAATGGATTAAAATCTCCAATTAAAAGACAGATTGGCAGTATGGATAAAAGCATATGATCCAACTACATGCTATATACAAGAGACTCACTTTAGATCCAAAGACATATATAGATTGAAAGTAAAAGGATGGGGACTTCCCTGGTGGCGCAGTGGTTAAGAATCCTCCTGCCAAGGCAGGGGGGTTTGAGCCCTGGTCCGGGAAGAGCTCACATGCCGCAGAGCAACTAAGCCCATGCGCCACGACTACTGAGCCTGAGCTCTAAAGCCTGCAAGCTACATATACTGAAGCCCGTGCACCTAGAGCCGGTGCTCCACAACAAGAGAAGCCACCGCAATGAGAAGACCACGCACTGCAAGGAAGAGTAGCCCCTGCTCACCACAACTAGAGAAAAGCCCACGTGCAGCAATGAAGACCCAACGCAGCCAAAAATAAAATTAAAAAAATTAAAAAAGGAAAGTAAAAGGATGGAAAAATATTTACATTCCATGCAATTAGTAACTAAAAGAGAACAGGAGTAGCTATACTAATAGCAGACAAAATAGACTTTTTTTCAAAAAAGGCTACAAGAGACAAAAAAGGATGTTATACATTAATAAAAGTTTTAATACAGCAAGAAAATATAACAATTATATACACTGATGTACCTAATAACAGACAAGCAAAGTATATGAAGCAAAAACTGACAGAACTGAAGGGAGAAATAGACAATCCTACAATAATAGCTGGAGACCTCAAAACCCTACTCTCAATGATAGAACAACCAAACAGAATATATGTAAGGAAATAGAGAACTTAACACAATAAATCAACTAGATCTAACAGACATCTAAAGAACACTCTACCCAACAACATACACATTCTTCTCAAATGCACATGGGACATTTTCCAGGATAGACCATGTGTTAGGTTACATATTAAGTCTCAACAGATTTTTAAAGACTGACATCATACAAAGTATCTCCTCCCCAACCACAACAGGATGAAGTCAGAAATCAAAAACAGAAGTAAAACTGGAACATTCACAAAACTGTGGAAATTAAAAAACACACTCTTAAACCAATGGATCAAAGAAGAAATCACAAGGAAATTAGAAAATACTTAAAGGCAAATTAAAGTGAAAACACAGCATACCAAAACTTGCAGGATCCAGTAAAAGCAGTGTTAAGGGGGATATCTAAAGATATAAAACTTACATTTAAAAACAAGAAAAATCTCCAATCAACAACCTAACTTTACAACTTAAGGAACTAGAAAAAGAAGAAAAAACTAAACTCAAAGCTAGCAAAAGGGAGGAAGAATAAAGATTTGAGCAGAGACAAATGAAATAGAGAACAGAAAAACTATTAGGGAAATCGATGAAACCAAAAGTTGGTTCTTCAAAAAGATCAGCAAAATGGATAAACCTTTAGCTAGACAGACTAGGAAAAGAAAGAAGATTCAAATTACTAAAGTCAGAAATGCAACTAGAGGGAATTCCCTGGTGGTCCAGTGGTTAGGACTCCATGCTTTCACTGCCCAGGGCCCAGGTTCAATCCCTGGTCAGGGAACTAAGATCCCACAAGCCACGTGGCATGGCCAAAAAAAAAAAAAGGAAAGAAAAAGAAATGCAAGTAGAGACATTACTGACAATTCTACAAAAATAAAAATGATTATAAAATGAGTACTATGGGGCTTCCCTGGTGGCACAGTGGTTGAGAGTCCACCTGCCGATGCAGGGGGCACGGGTTCGTGCCCCGGTCCGGGAGGATCCCACGTGCCGCAGAGTGGCTGGGCCCATGAGCCGTGGCCGCTGGGCCTGTGCGTCCGGAGCCTGTGCTCCGCAACAGGAGAGGCCACAGCGGTGAGAGGCCCGCGTACCGCAAAAAAAAAAAAAAAAAAAGACTACTATGAACAACTGTACACCAGCAAATTGGATAACCTGGATGAAACAAATTCATAGAAACATAACACCTACCAAGACCAAATCACAGAGAAATAGAAAAACTGAAAAGACCTCTAACTAGTAAGAAAATTGAATCAGTAATTAAAAATCTCCCAACAACAAGTCCTGGAACTGATGGCTTCACCGGTGAATTCTATCAAACATTTAAAGAAGAATTAATACCAATTCTTCCTTAGCTGTTCCAAAAAAACTGAAGAGGAAGGAACACTTCCTAACTCATTCTATGAGGCCAGCATTACCCTGATACCAAAGCCAGACAAAGACACTACAACAAAACTACAGACCAATATCCCTTATGAATGCTGATACAAAAATTCTCAATGAAATACTAGCAGGCAAATTCAATGGCATATTAAAAAGAATATACACCATGAACAAGTGGGATTTTTTTCACAGACTGCAAGGGTGGTTAAACATACAAAACATGATCAATGGATGTTAACTAGACTTATTGTGGTAGTCATTTCACAATATATACAAATATTGAATCATTGTGCTGTACACTTAAAACTAATATAATGCTATATGTCAATTATATCTAAAGGAAAAAAATAGCAGTCGACACTGTGATACCGGTGTTCTGATTTGGAGACTTAAGTTGGCTTAGTTCCATACTTATACTATGTTCAGTATTTCCCCACTACACATCCCTCCATCACTTTTGTAACTTGCTTCAAGCAGTGATCATGTATGTCCATGTATGATTCCACAATTTGAGGGCAAGAATTGGATATTGATCATCTTTGCATTCCCCGAGCCTAGTGGTTAATAGAATGTGCAATTAACAACTTTATGAGGTAGTAAAGGCCATCATAATTTGCCCCCAATCTAATTTTATAGCCACTTCCTGTGTTATTCTCTACACACTCTTCACTCTAATTACACTGAATTAACACTGCTATAGATTAACACTGCTACTGGCGCAACCCTGATAGTGTACACATCATTGTGAAATGAACGTACTATACTTATTGGGAGAAATGGAAAAATATAACCCATGATGCCTGCTTATACATATTCCCCTTACATACAGAACACGTCCAATAAATGCAAGCTCAGTAAATAAACACCTGAGTGGCTATGGTAGATGACATTCACATCTTCTGAGTCCCAATTATGTGCATGAGATTATTATATATATATACATATATACATGTTAAATCATGTGTTCCTCACAATAGAAAACTCACAATATCCCATATATCTGTTCTATGTCGTATTTTCCACAAAGGCAATTGATTATTTCTCCAATGTCTATTTTCTCAACTAAGATATAAGCTTCATAAAGATAGGAATCTGCCTTTCTCAATCCTTTCTGCATTTCCAGGGCCTACCAAAAACATCTGGCATACAACAGGCATTCAACAAATAACTATTGGCTGAATGAATGAATAAATAGCCCTATGAGCTAGGTATTATTACTTCAGTTTTACTGATGACAAAACTAGAATACTAAATGACTTGCCCAAATTAACATGGCTAAGAAAGTGGCAGAACCAGATTTAAGTGCACAGCTTTTCAACATTCAATGTAATATTTGCTTTTCATTGGTGCCTAATAAAGAGCCAGTTTTGTTGCCCAAAGTAGTTCTACAAATCCCTGTGAACTTCTCACAAGAAAATTTTAGCAAGTTTCATCACGGTTTCTTCTTAAAGACAGTGAAAAGGTAATACTAAATACGTGACTAAGGTTATCCTTGGCTTTTTAAAAGAATAAGAGGTGCAGCATATTTATCTTCTGGGCAGCCGTGTAGAAGGTTCAGAGACCAATTTTAGCAAAGTGACGAGGCAATTCTTGAGCATCAGTTTCATTATGTACTTTGGTTCTACTTTCTATATGTTGCAAATTGATCATGTTCTTGACATTCCTAACTTTATCATTAGAGTCTCACTTATAATACCTGAAGACAATTAGATAATTGTTGATAAATATCTAGTAAACAATAATGATATGAGAATGAGGCCTTTTGAGGGACATGAAGCACAATTATGTGTTTGACGTTTGTTTTCTATGACTCAGCATCAATCCCTCGGAATGAAATGAAAATGATATTATTAAACTTTTCTACTCAGCAAATTTTTCACCAGATTTGTTCCACAGAGATTTAGGTAATATACTACTCTGCTGTGGTTAAGTTCACAAACATATTTCATCCAAAAAAAAAAAAAAAAAAAAAGGAAGGGAGGGAGGAAGGGAGGGATTGTTTGGTGTAACACAATACATTAACAGAAATGAAGGGAGAAAAACACATGATCATATCAATTGATGCAGAGAGGCATTTGACAAAATTCAACACTTTTTCATAATAAAAACACACAACAAACTAGGAACAGAAGTAAACTACCTCCACATAACAAAGCCATAAGAAAAACCGACAGCAAATATCATACCCCATGGTAAAAGACTGAAAGCTTTTCCTCTAAGATCAAGAACAAGACAAGGAGGACTTCCACTGGAGGGGGCATGGGTTCAATCCCTGGTCAGGGAACTAAGATCCTGCATGGCACGGCTGGGAAAAAAAAAGAACAAGAAAAGGATATTGGCTTTCATCACTTCTATTCAACATAGCCCTGGAAGTTCTAGCCAGAGCAATTAGGCAAGAAAAAGAAATAAAATACATCGAAATAAAAAAGGAAGTAAAATGGTATCTGTTTTCAGATGATATGCTCTTACATGTAGAAAACTCTTAAGATTACAAACACACACACACACACACACACACCTGTTGGAGAGAATAAATGAATTCAGCAAATGAGCAGAATACAAATCAACACATGAAAAACAGTTGTATTTCTATACACTAACAATGAAGAATCTGCAAAAGAAATTACAAAAACAATTCTACTTACAATTGCATCAAAAAGAATAAAATACTTAGGAATTAATTTAATCAAGGAGGTGAAAGACTCGTACAATGAAAACTATGAAATACTACTAAAAGAAATTAAAGAAAACATAAATAAATAGAAACATATCCCATGTTCACAGATTGGAAAACTTAATATTGTTAAGATGTCAATATTATTCAAAGTGATCTACAAAGTCAATGCAATCCCTATCAAAATCCCAGGGAATTCTCTGGTGGTCCAGTGGTTAGGACTTGGCGTTTTCACTGCCGTGGCCCAGGTTCAACCCCTGGTTGGGGAACTAAGATTCCACAGGCTGTGCAGTGCAGCCAAAAAAAAACCCCAAAAAACAAAAACAAAACAAAACCTCAATTTTTTTTTTCAGAAATAGAAGAATTCATCCTAAAATTCATATGGAATCTCAAGGGACCCCAAATAGCCAAAACAATCTTAGAAGAAAAAAAAACAAAAAAAAGAACAAAGCTGAAGGACTCACACTTCCTATTTTCAAAACTTCTACAAAGCCACAGTAATCAAAACACTGTGGCACTGACATAAAGACAAACATACAGACCAAAGAGATAGAATAGAGAGCCCAGAAATAAACCCTTGCATAGATAGTCAAATGGTTTTGACAAGGGTACTAAGACGATTCAGTGGGGAAAGGACAGTCTTTTTAAAAAATGGTGCTGGGAAAACTGGATATCCACATGCAAAAGAATGAAGTTGGACCCTTATCTAAACCATACATGAAAATTACCCCAAAATGGATCAAAGACTTAAATGTAAGACCTAAAACTATAAAACTCCTAGAAGAAACATAGGGCAAAAGCTTCATAACACAGGATTTGGCAGTGATTTCTTGGATATGGCACCCAAGGCACAGTTAACAAAAGAAAAAATAGACAAATTGGAAATTTTTTTAATGAAAATTTTGCACATCAAAAGACAAGTAAAAGTAAAAAGGCAACCTACAGAATGAGGTAAAATATTTACAAATCATATATCTGATAAGAATTAGTATCCAGAATGTAGAGTACTCATAAAATTCAACAACAAACTAACCCAATTCAAAAATGGGCAAAGGACTTGACATCTCTTCAAAGAAGATATACCAATGGCCAGTAAGCACATGAATTGATGCTCAACATTACTAATCATTATAGGGAAATGCAAATCAAAACTACAATCGTTTTGTACTAAATTAGCATACACCTATTAGGATGCCTACTATCAAAAACACAGAAAATAACAATATTGGTGACGATGTGGAGAAATTTGAACCCTTGTGCACTGTCGGTGGGAATGTAAAGTGGTACAGCCATTGTGGAAAAACAGAATGGAAGTCCCTCAAAAAATTAAAAATAGACTTATTATATAATCCAGCAATTCCACTTCTGGGTATATACCCAAAAGAATTGAAAGCAGGATCTCGAAAGAGATATTTGCACACCTATGTTCATAGCAGCAGTGATATTCGTAAGAGCTAAAACATGGAAGCAACCCAAGTGTCCATCAACGGATGAGCAGATAAGCAAAACGTGGTATATACCTATAATGGAGTTTTATTCAGCCTTAAAAAGGAAGGAAATTCTGACACATGTTACAATATGGATGAACCTTGAGGACATCATGCTAAGTGAAATAAACCAGTCACAAAAAGACAAATACTGCATTATTCTACTTATAGGAGGTATCTACAGTAGTCAAAATCATAGAGACAGAAAGTAAAATGGTGGTTGCCAGTGGGGGTTGGGGAGGGGAGGGGTCGGTAGGGGACAAAGTAGGGAGGTGGGAAATTATGTTTAATGGTATAGAGTTTCAGTTGTACAAGATCAAAAGAGGTATGACGATAGATGGTAAAAACAAACACACACACAATAAACACACAATACACACACACACACAAAACCTAATATAACCTACTGTAAAGAGTGTATGCTGTTCCACTTACAGAGAGCATGGCAGAATAGGGAAAGAAAAGCCACAAGTTGCTATATCAGGACCAAGCAGGGTCCATGAGGCTAGCCCCCAAGGCAGTGATGAGATGGGGTTGAGCAGTTACAGCCTGCACAACGAATCAGTGCCATTATTCCAGAAAATCTTAACTGAAGAGCTTTGCAGAGTCATCCATCCAGGCCTCATGTTACAAATAAGGCAAGGTCTTGAGTCCCACTGTGGTGGCAAAAAAGACCAGAGTTCTCGAGACTGATCTGGTCCCATCACACACTGGCTACAGCTTGGCCACGGATGCACCGGTCACCTGGCAGTCCATCCACACCTGTGAGCCTCAGCATCCTCTTGGGAGCTCTCAGTCCTCACCAATCCAGGGTCCCTGCTCCTAACCAGCTGGCTGACATGGCCACTGATGAGACCAACCTGTTGGCCAATTCCTCTCATTGTTTTCACTCTGCACAGCTACTTCAGTGAATCCAGGGCCTCTGGGCAGTGATAAACCTCTCCATTCTTCCCCAGGTTCTCTGACCAACCCCAGAAAGATGTAGGGGTAAGCAACAAATATTTAATTGCATAAGATACCAGATCATTAAATTGCTCCTGAAATAATTTAAAATCCTAAAACAAAACCTACATTGAGGGACTTCCCTGGTGGTGCAGTGGTTAGGAATCTGCCTGCCAATGAAGGGGACACCGGTTCAAGCCCTGGTCCGGGAAGATCCCAAATGCCGCAGAGCAACTAAGCCCGTGTGCCACAACTACTGAGCCAGTGCTCTGGAGCCCATGAGCCACAACTACTGAAGCCTGCACGCGCTAGGGCCCGCATGCCGCAAATACTAAACCCGCATGCTGCAACCACTAAGGCCCGCACTCCTAGACCCCGTGCTCTGCAACAAGAGAGGCCACTGCAATGAGAAGCAAGCGCACCGCAACAAAGAGTAGCCCCCGCTCGCCGCAACCAGAAAAAGCCTGCACACAGCAGCGAAGACCCAACACAGACAAAAGAAAACCCTACACTGAAAGGACCAGTAGTACTAGGATTACAGACCTGACTCTGTCTGGGTTTTGGTTAGAGGCTCTGGGACCACAGGATGCTGGGGACACATGTCCACTGAGCACCAATGGCCACCAGACTGCAAGCAGAGTCCCATTCTGGGTAGGATGTGCTCTGGTCCCCAATCTACACTCATCTGTGACTCCTGGTGCCGTGACACTAAGATCAGTGGTGCAGACCAGGTGACTTTCTTCTGCCTTGATGAGAAATAATCCACCTTGCCCAGGAAAAGGGAGCGAGCTGGAGCGAGGAAAACATCTGGCTTCTAAAGGCATCTAAAATGATGCAGATAAGAAAATATTGACATGATATTAAGTAAAACT
Source organism: Physeter macrocephalus (assembly GCF_002837175.3). Lineage (NCBI taxonomy): Eukaryota > Metazoa > Chordata > Mammalia > Artiodactyla > Physeteridae > Physeter > Physeter macrocephalus. Next base: position 144,004,220 of record NC_041220.1, on the reverse strand, counting down.
GTATAGACAGCTTGAACTCAAACATGCCAAGTATATACATACCCTATAGTTAAAGGAAAGACAGGGAAGAGGCAGGCCGAGAGGTTATGCCCTGTGGCCATCCCTCTGTGGTGGGATTGTGGTGGTTATTCTATTCTTTATTCTTTCCTCTATTTTTCAGATATTCAAAATTACTTTTATTTGAATTTTTTTCAGATATTTTTCCTCTATTTTTCAGATATTCAAAATTACTTTTATTAAAAGAAAAAAAGGCGTGTCTCTTTTTCACTCTAAAATCCGGCTGCAGGGTCAAGCCTGGAAGTGAAAATTGCCTTTTGCAGGCCTAATTTCTTTCTTGGGAAAACCCAGATAATAGCTATGCACCGAATGGGATAATAGACCAGAGCTCACCAAAATGTTTGGGGCACTTCCAAACTGTTGTAGAAAAATACTATTACTCTCGCTCCTGATCTGGGTGTTTAATATTTCACACAGATAGACATAATATCGCTGACAAGGATATGAAGGAGGAAAAGTAAGGATTTAAGTCTATTATCAGACACTCTGGCAGGCTCCCACTCCATCATCACTCCCAGCAGAGCAGAGGTGTTACTACTGAAAGATACATTCACAGCTGGGGCTAAAAGAGATCCAGAACATAACTATGGTGCGTATGGCCCTGAACCCAACACAACACAAACACACCCAATAACCCAACTCAGACACACACACCAGGAGCCTATACGCATGTCCTACACACACACCCAGGCCCAATGTCTGCACACACAATGCAGAACTCAACATGAACACACACATACACAGAACCTTCCAGGTGCACACACGCTCCAAATACAAATAACATGCACGCTCATCCCTAAGACCCCACACAGGCGCACACGCCTCAGAAAGGTACACACACCTTTCAGACCCAGCATGGACACACACACACCCGAGAGCCCAATGTAGGCACTCACACTCTTCAAAACCCAGCACAGCAACGGACCCCTCAGAACTGATCACGCACACACATCTTTCAGAACCCAAAATGGGCACAAACTGAAGACCCAACACAGGTGAACACACCCCTCAGAACCCAATTCAAGTGCTCACCCACCTCATATACCACACAGGTGCCACAACCCAACACAGACACACGACCCTCAGACCCAGCACAGGAGCACACACCCCTCAAACCCAAGACAGGCACACATTCCCCTCCTACCCAACATGGGAGCAGACCCCTCTGAACTCAACTGGTACACAACCATCAGTTTTAACACCAGCACACACACAACCCTCAAAACCATCAGAGACAGACAACCTTCAGAACCCAACACACATACACACCTCTCAGAGTCCAAACAGGAACACATCCCCTCAGAACTCAAAACAGGCGTGCACACACACACACACACACACACACACTACTCAGAACCCAACACATGCAGACGCCCTTCAGAACGAACACAGACACACACCCCTCAGCACCCAACACAGACACACTGCTGAGAACCACTCAGACACATGACCCACAGACACACATGAACACACATACCCGAGAACCAACAAGGACGCCACTCCTCAGAACCAACACGGCACACGTTCCTCAGAAGCAAAATGAGCACAGAAGCCTCAGAATCAACACACACACACCCCTCAACACAACTGGGGAAACACACCCTTCAGAACCCACCATGGGAGCAGACACACCCTTCAGAACCCACCATGGGAGCAGACACAGCCCCAGACTCTACACAGGGGCACACACACAACTCAGACCCACTAGGGATAAACACATCCGGAATCAACACAGACACACGCCACTCAGACCCAACACAGACACACACCCTTTAGAATGCATACAAGCACAAACACCTCTCAGAACTGACCACGGGAAGACACAGCCCTCAGACCTAACGTGGGAGCAGATCACTCAGAAACCGATATGACACACACCCAGGAACCAACGCGGACACAACAACCCTTAGATCGAGGCGCACAACCCCCTAGAACAGAAATAGGCATACACACCCTCCAGAACCCAACTCAGAACACACACTGCTCAGAACCAACACAGAAATACACAGCCTTCAGAACAAAACCAGACAGGTACACCCCTGAGAAGCCACAATGACAAAACAAGCCTCACACCCACACAGGCACACACATCCCTCGGAACCCAACATGAGCCCACGCAACACTCAGAACTCAACCCACACACCCCCCTCAGAACCAGCATGACACACAACCCTTAACTAACACGAGTGCACAGAGCCCTCAGAACCCAAGAGAGGTGCAGGCATACCCCAGAACCCAACACGGCACACACACTCCTCAGAACCCTCATGGACACACAGCCAGCAGACCCCGCACAGGCGCACATACCCCTCAGAAGCCAACACACAAATACACGCCTCAGAAATAACACAGACACATGCAACACTAAGACCCCAACACGGCTGCACCCACCCCCCAGGCCCAACACGGTAACACCGCACACACCCCTCAGATTCAACTCGACACACCTCCCTTATAAGCGGAAAGGACAAACATCCCTCGGAACCAAGAGGGTCACACACAACCCTCAGCCTGAACACGGGCACACACACCTCGGAGAACCCGAGTCAGCAATACACACCCCTTCAAACGCAACAAGGGTCAGACCCCTCAAAACCCAACAGGCACACACTCCACAGACCCGACACAAGCGCACACCCCCTCGGAATTCAAACAGGCAGACACAGCCCTCAGACCCAACGCGGGGGCAGACCCTCGGAACACAACCCAGACACACACCCTCAGAACCCGACACGACCCACAGCGCTCACGCCTAACGCGGCGCGCACCCGCCCAGAACCCCCCAGCCACAAGCCGCTCAGACCCACCCAGACCACACAGCCCTCACGCCCCACGGGCGCACACACTCCGGGGACACGGCGGGCGCGCGCCCGCGCGCCGAGGAAGCGTGGCTCGCGCGGCCCCCTTGCGGCCCCTCCGCCGCCTGCGGCCCCTCCGCCGCCTGCGCCCTCTCCGCCCCGCACCTGGCGCAGCGCGGCCTCCGCGGCGCCGCCGTCCCGCTGCCGCAGCTGCTCCCGGAAGCGCGCCACCTGCTCCAGCAGCGCGTCCACGAGCGACGGCGCCGTGTCCCCCTCGAGCGCGGCCAGACGGGCGCGGAGGCGCGCTATGAGGACGTCCCGGGCGGCCAGCTGGTCCTGCAGGCGCCTCAGCCGCTGCCCCGCCTCGTGGTACAGGCCGCAGAGCGCGGCAGCAGCGCGCGGGGCGCCCTCCCGCTCGCCGGACCCCGCGCTCCCAGACGACATGGCTGCGGGCCTGGCCGGCAGGGAACAGGCCACCGGCCACTTCCGCGCCGGGTCTGGGCGGGAGGCCCACCTTCCCGGAACTTTTCCCGGCGCGCCCCGCCCCCCGCGGAGATCCCGGGCCCGGGCCCGCCCCCACCCCCGGCCGAAAGGCCAGGCCCCGCCCCCCCGGAGAGCTTGGCCCCGCCCCCCGCCGAGATGCCAGGCCCTGCCCGCCGCCGGGAACGTGGCCCCGCCCCAGTCCTATCCCGCCCCGGGCCCGCGGCCTCTCCGCCCGCGGGTGACTGGCTTGTCCCACCCGCCCCGTCGCCTCGCGTCGGGGAGCTTTCGGAGACTCGGGCCCGGGCGAGGAGAGGGGTCAAACGGCCTGCGATGTAGTTACTGATGGAAGGGAAAGAAGGGGCAAAGACGACCCCAAGTGTTAGCCCCGAGCGTGGGTCCGAATCCCCGGGCTGCAGGCCGGCTAGCCACACCGAGCACCAGGAAAACGGCGACCTTCCACGAGCTGAGCCCAGCGAGGTGCTGAGCATGCTCAGACCCCCTCATCCCCTCTCTAAGGTCGCAAGAACTATTCTTAGGGCAGAAGGCAGGAGGGAGCTGGCCCTTTCCCGTCCTCGTTTCTCCATCCCTTTCCTTCCCCCTAGCTCCCCAGACCAACTCCGAGGGTTTTTCCGGGGCTCCATGGCTATTTTCTTTTTCAAAGTCTGAGTGTCCTCGGCAATGATACCCAAGCACACCTGTGATCTTTCAAAGGTTCCCTCCCACAGACTCCTCTCCTGGCCCCTGCCCAGAGCTGCCCTCCTCACCAGATTCCCCTGAGAGCAGCATGGCGTTTTTTTCCCCTTTTTGTAACCCATACCCAAGCTTGGGCTGAGCCCGGGAGACACCCGCAGGCTGGTAGAATCAGACAAGTATAAGCGAAGACAGCTCACACTTCCTCCGCTGCAGAGGGAAAGGCAAAGACAGCTTACCCCATAGGTGTGCTGTGGGGATTAGAGGATGGAGTGCAGAGTGCCTGCCCCTGCGAGCCCACAGTCCTCGTGACTAAGGTTAGGAATGACACACTCTTGTTGGCTGGAGCAGTGATGGAGTAAACCAAGTAGCACTGGCCCCAGAGCTGTTAGAGATAGGTGAGTCGTCATTGCTATTGATGTAAGTGTAACCTCCCACATGTCACTCAACTGCCCTTGAACCTGGTTCTCACCTGTAAAATGGGCATCCCAGTCTCTCAGCTAACATTCTGGGGGTCACAGGTACTTCGAAATTCAGAATCTTTGGATTTGAGATAGGTACATATAATTGGGGTAGCCAACATCCAGAAGGGATCCCACTCCTGGGATTCATGCTCTTGTGATTTCACCCTCTGACACACTGAATAGGGCTGACCTGTGTAAGCAAGAGGATACTGCAGAAACGATGGAGTGATTCCTGCAGCTGGATCACAAAAGACATTGCCTCACCCTCTCTTAGATCATTCCCTCTGGGGGGAAGCCACCCATCGTATCGTGAAGACACTCAAGTAGCCCTGTGAAGATGTCCATGTGATGAGGACAGGAGACTTCATGCGGGTAGCCAGCATCAACTTGCCCACCATAGTAATTGAGCTACCTTGGGACCACATCCTCCACCCCCAGCACGCATCTTAACCGCGACCTCCTGGGAAACCCTGGGCCAGAAGCACCCAGCTAAGCTACTTCCACATTCCTGACCCACAGAAGCTGTCTGACATAATAAATGTTAACTGTTTTAAGCTGCTAACATTTGGAGTCGTTTTTCACACAGCAATAGACAACCAGCAAATAGTAAATTGCTCAGTGCTCCCACTGGGGCATTAGCACCCCAAAACCAGCTACATTAACATTGCTGCAAAGACAGGATGACCATTCAAACTAAGTGAGATAAAGACCATGAAAAGCCTTACGGCTGTTCAAGTCAGACGTCGCACCCAGTTTAAGAAAAACATTTTGGGTTTCTGAGCTTTTTGGATTTCAGAATTCTGGATGAGGGATGGGAGAATTCCAACAACATCTGCCTTACAGGACATTGTGAGGATTCAATAAGTTAACGTAGGAAGTACCCAACATGCTTGTGCCTTCAACTAATATCCAGGGACTGACTCAGGCATGGGGTTCATGGACAAACATTCTAATGGCGGAGACAGACCTCCTTTAAAAAAAAAAAAATTACAAGATAAGGAAACTTTGTATAGGAAAGAAAGGGGGTAAAAATTCTTTAAGAAAACAAATAAAAGGGACTTCCCTGGTGGTCCAGTGGTTAAGAATCCACCTTCCAATGCAGGGGACGCGGGTTCAATCCCTGGTCGGAGTTGCCTTGGGGCAACTAAGCCTGCGTGTTGCAGCTACTGAGCCCCCGTGCTCTGGAGCCTGTGCACCACAACTAGAGAGAAACCTGCGCTCCGCAACAAAGAGCCCACATGCCACAACGAAGATCCCACGTGCTGCAACTAAGACCCAATAAGAGCCCACATGCCACAACGAAGATGCCACGTGCTGCATCTAAGACCCAATGCAGCCAAATCAGTCAATCAATCAATATATATATATTTTTAAGTAAGCAAAGGGACTTCGCTGGTGGCGCAGTGGTTAAGAATCCGCCTGCCAATGCAGGGAACACAGGTTCGAGCCCTGGTCCGGGAAGATCCCACATGCTGAGGAGCAACTAAGCCCGTGCGCCACAACTACTGAGCCTGAGTGCCACAACTACTGAAGCCCGTGCACCTAGAGCCCGTGCTCCGCAACAAGAGAAGCCACCACAATGAGAAGCCCGCACACCGCAATGAAGAGCAGTCCCTGCTCGCCGCAACTAGAGAAAGCCCGCGTTTAGCTACAAAGACCCAACGCAGCCAAAAACAAATTAAATAAATAAATTTTAACAAAACAAGTAAGCAAATAAGAGGCTTAGGAAGAGAAACAGGAGGATGGGACAGAAACAGAGAGGAGGGGACTCTCAGCTGCAAGCAGAAGGGTGAGAAGGAGCCCGCACAGAATTGAGTCAGGGGGTCCTGAGCAGGGGGAGGACACGTGAGCGGGCCCGGCGGGGAGTGCCGGGGCTGACGCCCTAGACTGCGGCCTAGGGTGGGCAGGGAGCGGGTAGGGGCCAGATTTGGAGGGCTCAGGCCCAACGTAGAGGTTGGGTCTTATTCTAAGAACGGTGAGAACCACGGGGTTTCCTGCAGAGGTGACCAGGAAGGAGGGAGAGGGGTGAAAAGTACAGGAAGAGACTGGGGACGGGTTGCTTCTTCAACTCTGGCTCCTCCCCTGATGGAAAACTACTAAATCTAAATACCTCCAGGGGCTTCCCTGGTGGCGCAGTGGTTGCGCGACCGCCTGCCGATGCAGGGGACGCGGGTTCGCGCCCCGGTTTGGGAGGATCCCACATGCCGCGGAGCGGCTGGGCCCGTGAGCCGTGGCCACTGAGCCTGCGCGTCCGGAGCCTGTGCTCCGCAACGGGAGAGGCCA
>NC_041220.1:143992902-143997353 GCF_002837175.3 Physeter macrocephalus | reverse complement strand
AAATAAATAAATAAATAAATACCTCCAAAGGTCTCCCTCCCCTGGCGTCTTACTTTGGGTCCTATCGGGGCCTGCGGCCTTTTCCTGGCCTCCTTCCTCCCTTTGTCTGGACATTGGGACTTCAGCCCTTGTTGTGATCAGCCCCTGGAAGCAGCTGTGCCAGGAAGCAGGCGGTGGAGGGGCCAGGGGCCTCCCCAGGAGCCAAGCCCATCCTCTGAATAGTAGCCAGTGAGGTAGACCCCTGGCACACGTATGGCAGCAACCACCCTCACACAGGCATGTACCTGCTGGCATGTCCCCCTACCCAGCTCTTCCCTTCTATGGGTCCCAAGGTATTCACAATGCAAAGTTCCCAGCTGTAGGAAGGTGAATGGATTAGTCAATTCAGGCTGCCATAACAAAATGCCACAGACAGGGAGACTTAAACAACAGGCATTCCTTTTCTCACAGTCCTGGAAGTTGGAAGTTCAAGGCGCCAGCAGGCCTGGTCTCTCCTGAGGCCTCTCTCCTTGGCTTGCAGACAGCTGCCTTCTTGCTGTGTCCTCACATGGCCTCTTCTCTGTGCACATCCCCAGTGTCTCTCTTCTTACAAGGACACCAGTCCTATGGGATTAGGACCCACCCTTATGACCTCATTTAACCTTAATTACCTCTGTAAAGGCCATATATCCAAATACAGTCACAGTGGAGGTTAGGGCTTCAACATGTGAATTTGGGGCGGGGGTGGGGGACACAATTCAGTCCCCAACAGAGAATATGCAGCTGAGTAGCGCAAAGATTTTTTTGATAAGGTATCTGACATATGAAGGTATGTCCCCTCTGCCCTTGGAAGAGGTGGAACACAGAGAAGGACCAGGGGACAGAGGGTGGTCCTGGAGAGCCTGGGCGGAGCCCATTCCAGCTCCTGTATGGAATTGCCATACCTGCCACGGCAAATGGGAGAACAAGCAGACCTCAGTCTCCCAAGTGTCTCCACGCCTTCCCAGCCAAGATACAAATGATGAGCTGTTCCACGGGGTACTCTTTTTACCGTTTGCTTTTTGTGTGTGATGTCCTCGCTTCTGGTGCACTGGAGCATTAGAAAGAGCACCAGGTTGAGGAGAGAGTCCTCAGTTCTAGGGGCAGCTTGGCCACCACCCACCATTCTTACCCTCTCTGTGAGTTGGCCTCCCAGTCCAGCCACTTTCTCTGACCCTCTCCCACTCCTCACCTGCTACCCAGGTTCTCCTACGTCCAGAACCAAACCCACTGTGCTCACTCAGATAACCGGAGACAAAGATACAAGAAGCCTTCTCCACAAAGGGACCCAGAGTGAAGCTGGGTGGGAGCTGATACAGGGAGCACTGGATTTCCACATCCTGCAACTCTGCGGTGTTTGGATTTGTGCAGTAAAGCGTCAACTCTGCAGGTTTGTTGTGTTCAAACCCTGTTCACTCCAAAGAAAAAACTGCCCCCCCCTTTTTTTAAACAACAAAATATATTTTACTTAAAAATTACCCACCAATAAACTTGCTTTTGTACATCAGAAGTAATGGATTAATTACTGTTAACCTAAAACAAGAAAAGTCAGTTATTTTTACCAGTAAAATGGGTTTACTCGTGAGCAGCAAAGAATCACAATTCAGGATATGCAACTATGGCAAACCACATGCGAGTCTAGTAAAACAAAGGAGAGGACACTCTTTTATAGAGGAGAAGGGGAAGCTGGGAGGGGCTGCTCTCAACAGAGTCCATTGGAGGAAACTGGGAGTTCAAAGTAAAGTGACTTTTCATTGGCTGAATTGTGACAGCCTCTCAGTAGCTGAGGTGTTGCCAGGTGAGGAGAAAACCTTTCTTCCTCCTGTGCCTGCAGTAGAAAAATAGTGTCACTTTGTGCCAGAGATGCAAGCTAAGCCTCTTTCTGTTGGGCTCTGTACATTCATAGCTCGTTTTGTTATGCTTTGCTTTACTTCACTTTGCAGACATTGCACTTTTTACAAATTAAAGGTTTGTGGCAGCCCTGTATTGAACAAGTCTATCAGCACCACTTTTCCAACATTATTTTTTTAGATAGAATGCTATTGCACACTTAATAGACTATAATTAGTGTAAACGGAATTTTATATGCACTGGGAAACCAAAAAATTCATGTTACTCGCTTTATTGTGCTATATGGTTTATTGCAGTGGTCTGGAACCAAACCCACAATATCTCCTGGGTCTGCCTGTACTGATGTTAAGTGTTACGTGTGTGAGAGCTTCCCCTTCTGTCTTCCTGACTCCATTTTAGTAAGTTTCCTTTTATTAATTTTCACCACTTCCCCCCTTTGATCAAGATCTTTCTCTGAAAGCATGGCCGATCAGGAATCAGGGTTTTGGACTTCCCTGGTGGCGCAGTGGTTAAGAATCAGCCTGCCAATCCAGGAGACGCGGGTTTGAGCCCTGGTCCGGGAAGATCCCACATGTCGCAAAGCAACTAAGCCTGTGTGCCACAGCTACTGAGCCTGGGCTCTAGAGCCTGCGAGCCACAACTACTGAGCCCGTGCACCACAACTACTGAAGCCCGCGTGCCTAGAGCCCGTGCTCCACCACAAGAAAAGCCACCGCAATGAGAACCACATGCACCGCAACTAGAGAAAGCCCTGTCGGCGCACAGCAACGAAGACCCAGCACAGCCAAAAATAAATACATAAATACATACATAAAAGAATCAGGGTTTTTGTTTGTTTTTTACCAACATTCAGTGGCCTTTTGTCCGTTGATACCAGGAAAGACCTTTCCTGGTGTTGTGTCCCATGTAGGAGTGAAAGTGCACAGATTGGAAACCTATTGTGGTTACATTTTAGTAACAAGTGTGGGTAGGACAGAGATCTCTCAGACATTTCTCATCTAAAGTCTGTACCTTAGAACAGTGAATACAGCAAGGGCACACCAAAACTGCAGGAATTAAACATGCACTTTGGGAAGACAATGCAGGAATAAACATGGAGTAATTAAACAGTATTGTTCTCTCAAAAGACACTGTCTGGAACTAAATGTTCTATCAGATAATATAGCCTGTAGTTTGCAAATTCAAAGACTATAAGTTTGGATAAAAATCCAGAGTCAGCTTATAGTCCAGATGAAAGGGAGAGACTTCTGTGAATTCTGAACTTTCTAACAGGCTTGACTGCGACATCTTGAGAAAGCTGTCTCATCAGATATCATCTGCTTCACTTCCAGGAAATCTTTACCTTCAGGTCACCAAATAGTGTATGGGTCCAGTCAGGGCTTGATGCTTTCTTTAGATGTGTCACATGAGTCCAGGAGTCTATTCCCTGGAGTCTGGTGGCACAAGGGTGGGTTAGCAGTACTTGATAAGGGCCTCTCCAGTGAGACTGAAGAGGGTCCTTCTGGAGGTGTCTTTTCCAACAGATGAAATTTCCAGGTTGCATGGTGTGATGCTTAAGGTCTTCGTCTCCTGAGACTGAAAAGATTGCTCTACAAGAGCATGGCTATTCTTAGAAGAAGCAATTATGCCTTTACAATACTGAAGCATATCTCCTTTTATCAGCTGCAGATCAAAAGAGGGAGAGGCCTGGTACTTTGGGCATCCTTTGACTATCTCAAAGGGTGAGAGTTTATGAGCTCCAAAACGGGTGGCTCTGAGATTTAGAAGGACCAACAGCAATGGCTTTGGCCAGGGTATTTGGAGGGTATCTACAAATTTTGCCAGTTGGGTTAATTAGTCAATTAGTTAGTTCGTTAATTCTTTTGGCTGCTCCGGGTCTTAGTTGCGCTACTCGGGATCTTCGTTGTGTCATGCAGGATCTTTTCGTTGTGGCATGCGGGCTCATAATTGCGGCGTGCATAGGGGATCTAGTTCCCCCACCAGGGATCGAACCCGGGCTCCCTGCATTGGGAGCGCAGAGTCTTACCCACCGGACCACCAGGGAAGTCCCACCAATTGGGTCTTAATAGCACTGTTAGTACGTTCAACTCACCCTGAGGATTGAGGACGTTAAGCACAATGGAAGTATTATAAAACGGGCCAAACATCACAAACTTGCCAAAGTACTTGACCAGTAAAATGGGTTCCTTGATCACTACGAAATTCAAAAGAGTTTCCCCAGGGAGGGATAATCTTTTCTAACAAAATTTTAACCACAGAGAAGCAGTGGCCTGTCTACAACGGAGAGCTTTGGTCCAATCAGAAAATATACAGACTATTACTGAAATATTTGCATGCTTACCTTGGAGATATTTGGGGTTTGGTTCCAGACCACCACAATTAAAGCAAATATCACAATAAAGCAAGTCACATGAATTCTTTTGGCTTCCCGGTGCGTGTAAAAGTTATGTTTACACTATACTATATTAAGTGTGCAATAGCACTATGTCTAAAAAAATGTGCATACCAGGGGCTTCCCTGGTGGCGCAGTGGTTGCGCGTCCGCCTGCCGATGCAGGGGAACCGGGTTCGCGCCGCGGTCTG
>NC_041220.1:143989598-143992783 GCF_002837175.3 Physeter macrocephalus | reverse complement strand
CTGGGCCCGTGAGCCATGGCTGCTGGGCCTGCGCGTCCGGAGCCTGTGCTCCGCAACGGGAGAGGCCACAGCAGTGAGAGGCCCGCGTACCGCAAAAAAAATAAATAAATAAATAAATAAAATAAAATAAAAATAAAAATGAACAACTATGAAAAAAAAATTAAAAAAAAAATGTACATACCTTAATTTAAAAAATAATGTTGGGAAAATGGCGCTGATAGACTTGCCTGACACAGGGTGGCCACAAAACTTCAGTTTGTAAAAAATGCAGTATCTGTGACGTGCACTAAAACAAAGCATAATAAAACAAGGTATGACTGTATATCCATGAGATGGGGCAGCTGTATGAATTCCATTTGCCAAATCTCGAATGACCCATAAGGCAATTCAAAATGAGAGCAGGTTGCCCTGGATTGTACTTGGGCAGGTGAGACCGGCACTCATTTTGACCTTATTAATATTTCCCACCGGGGACTTCCCCGGCGGTCCAGTGCGTAAGACTGTGCGCTCCCAATGCAGGGGGCCCAGGTTCGATCCCTGGTCGCGAACTAGATCCCGCACGCATGCCGCAACTAAAGGATCCCGCATGCCAAATCGAAGAGCCCACGTGCCGCAACTAAGACCGGGCGCAGCCAAAAATAAATAATAAATAAATATTTAAAAATATATATATTTCCCACCAATATTAGTTCATGCATGCCATCATTTGTCAGTGGACCAACAGTTCAATGCATGAACAGTGCCAAGGAGTGGGAGTCTTAGAATTTCCGGTAGGATCAGTTTGTTATTTGGCCCAAACCAGAGTTCTCTTTTTTTATCAAACCAACAGTTACTAGACCTCCAATATCGTTTTTCCTTTTCTGGGGCCAATTTTTGGTCATTCCTAGTCTGTCATCTTGGGGAGCATCTCTCTGGATGACAGAGGTTTGGCTACTTCCTTTGAGAGTAGCATTTTTGTTGTTTTTTGTTTGTTTGTTTGTGTGCTTTTGCCACCATGCACAGCTTGTGGTATCTCAGTTCCCTGACCAGGGATTGAACCCGGACCCCGGCAGTGAAAGTGCTGAGTCCTAACCACTGGACTGCCAGGGAATTCCTGAGAGTAGAATTTTGGTAGGACTGTCAATGAGGTAGGTTTGTATCCTCTATGTCAAGCTTATATGCCAGGGATCTTAATAACAGCCAAGGTTGCTGGCAAGAGTATGGCATCTAATGGATTTTGGATATAAGAGCCATTTTTAATCTTTTCCCCATTAGAGGTAAGGAAACCTCACTGTTTCCATAGCATCCCAAGCTCATGGTCTACCCCAAAGGCATACTGACTAATGGTATAAATGTTGGCGCTTTTGCCCTTGGCTAAAGTACAAGCCCAAATGAGATCGTATGGTTCAGCCTGTTGGGTTGAAGGAGCCAAAGGTAAAAGTGCCGGCTTGACAGTTTCAAGGGGAGGTGTAACAGCACACACAGCTGGGAGCTTAGCATTGTCATCTTCAATAGGAGCCATCAGTAAATCGTGAAGAATCCGCACTGGTTAGAGGAGTCCCCTGTAAATTACCACGGGGAGTCAGAAGGTGACCTGTCAGTGTCAGACAGTCCTGGGGTGTTTTGTCGGAGAAGGAGGGGAAAAGAATAGCAGGGTTGGGGTTGTTAAAGCGTGAAAGAGTCATGTGAGGAGCTGTTAGCAGCAGGATTTCATAGGAGGTGGGGCGACTGACCAGACAGTGTTAAATGTGATGAGAACTCAGGAGGGTTTCTACTGCATGGGGTGTGAAGATGGCTGAAGCGGATCCCATGATTAACTATTCGGTGGCCTTTCTGATTAAGGCCTTAATTCCTGTCACTGTCTTTCTGCCTTAATCAGAAAGGCAGTGGCAGGAATGGCTCTGAGGCCAAGGGGTAACCCTGTGCCACAGGGTCCAGCTGTAATACCCGACGGGGGGTGGCCTTCCCCATGTTTGGGGGTGAAAATTCCACGGGCATGGGCATTGCCTTCCCTCTCACATGCAAAAAGGAAAAAGCAAAGCTGGTAATTAGGATGCCCAAGGGCAGGTGGTCTCATTAAGCTTTTCTTTAAGGCTTCAAAAGCTGTGTCATCTTGATCCCTTAATTAGGGTCAGGTTTGCTGGGTTTTAATAAGGCATACAGGGGCAAAGCCGTCAGAGAGAAACTTTGAATCCAATTTCAGTAGTAGCCAGCTAGCCCGAGAAAACCTTGTAATCGGCACTTAGTTTTAGGTTTGGGGAAGTTCAGGAGGCCATGAAGCCTGTCCAGATCCAAATGTTGTTCTTGTTCCAAGATCAAGTGCCCTAAATATCCATGCTGAGTTTGAGCAGACTGCAATTCTTTTTGGAGACTTTATGTCCCTTGAAAGCCAAAAGTTTTAGCAGGTGGATGCTGTCTTCCTGCAAGGAGGTTTGAGAAGGTGAACATAGAAGCAAATCAACTGTTTATTGTAAGAACATAGAACCTGAAGAAAACTTTATATCATCCAAATCAGCTTTCAAGACCTATGAAAAGTAGGAAGGGCTTTCTGTGAAACTCTGGGGCATTACTGTACATGTGTATTGTTATCCTTTCCAGGTGAAGGTGAAAGGGTACTGGCTAGCCTTATCAACTGGAACACAGAAAAAAATCACTGCCTAGATCAATTAGAGTGAAAAATTTGCTTCCAGTGGGAATGGACGTCAGTAGTGTGTCGGGGTTGGTAAAAACAGGTTGTCGAGGGAAAACAATGTTGTTTATTGCTTGGAGGTCCTGGACAAACCTCCACCCTTGGCCCTTGGGTTTTCTTGCACATAAAGTACGAGTGTTGCAGGGACTAGTACAGGGATGATGAGACCTTGAGCCTTGGAATCGTCTATTACAGGCTTTGTACATTGAAGGTCTTCTTTTTTTTTTAAATAAATTTTTTTTTTTTTATCTATTTTTGGCTGCGTTGGGTCTTCCTTGCTGCGCGCGGGCTTTCTCTAGTTGCGGCGAGTGGGGGCTACTCCTCACTGCGGTGCGCGGGCTTCTCATTGCAGTGGCTTCTCTCGTTGCGGAGCACGGGCTCTAGGCACACGGGCTTCAGTAGTTGTGGCACGTGGGCCTCAGTAGTTGTGGCAAGCGGGCTCTAGAGCGCAGGCTCAGTAGTTGTGGCTCACAGGCTTAGCTGCTCCATGGCATGTGGGATCTTCCTGGACCAGGGC
>NC_041220.1:143984664-143986999 GCF_002837175.3 Physeter macrocephalus | reverse complement strand
AAAAAAAAAAAAAAAAAAACAATCAAAATAGGCATCCAATTCAGTTTTGACTCTTTCCGAGCCATGGCTATCTAACACAGTTTTAAGAAAGTTAAGTTTGGGGAGTTCAAAAGTTCCTCATAACGGCCGTTGATGTGTAACCAAGCAGGATCCTATGGGGCCTTCCTGGGACACACCTGCCCCCATGTCCTCCACCTGCCTCTTGTTTGTAGAAAAACTTTAGCCTCGTAGACCTTCCCCCCATTCCAAAGAATAAATTTAATCACAGAAGTGAGAAAATGTAGAGAAAGGAAAACAGTCAAGCAAGACAAAATAATAATAGTTTAGCCATTAAACAAAGTCAAGGACCTTTAGTCCCTCCTCAAGGGCTATAGATGATATTCTGAGCCATGTCCTTTGAGCTGTTTTGCAGAGACAGAACCCCCCACCAGGTGGAAGAAGTTAACTGTCTGCTTCTCATAATCACGTAGACCCCAGAGCAGTTGAAGCAGGAAGGTTGACAATGCTGACTCCTCGTTACCCCACCACCAACCAATCAGAAGAAAGTCCACCAGCTGGTCACAAACTCCTGCAACCTGCCTCCCTCACTCTGTCTTCAAAAACCTTTCCCTGAAAACCTTTGGGGAGTTCGGGTCTTTTAAGCACCAGCTGCCCTAGACTCCTTGCTTGGCCCTGCAATAAACGCTGCAGTTTCCTTCACCATGACCCGGTGTGAGTAGATTGGCTTTACTGCGTGGGCAAGCGAACCCAAGTATGTGGGATCTTCCTGGACCAGGGCTCGAACCCGTGTCCCCTGCATTGGCAGGTGGATTCTTAACCACTGCAACACCAGGGAAGTCCCAAAGGACTTCTTATAGGGTATTGATTAATTCTAGTTTTGAGGGATCTATTCGAACCTTAATGGGAGGTGCACTGTGGATTTTGCCAATATCAGCTGTAGATTTTGCCCATAACGAGGGTGGTAACTGATTCAACAGGGATAAATGATCAGTGTTTCCCATCAGCTCCAGGGCCGTCAGAGACAGAGCAAGTAAAAGATGTCGAAGGGTCATTTAATTCACCTGGTTGGCTATTTTGATGGCTATTGTCATATTCTACAATTGTTTTCCCCTTTTGGGAGAAAGAAATTCTAGCATGATATTTTTCCAAGAAGTCTCAGCCAAAAAAATTTATAGGGGCAGAGAAGTTAAGGAGAAAAAGGTGTGTATCTCTCAAAGGACCTAAACGAAAGGGAATAGGTTCAGACACAGGAACCTGCTGATGCTTATTGGAGACCTCCCACTATTTGGGTCATTTTCGTACTTCAAGGCAGGGACTGTTTTATAGCAGGGGCGTTAAGCAACAGAGTGTGGCTCTGGTGTCACTAAGGACACAGAGACATTCCTCCCCAATCTGGAGAGTTGTTTTTCTGAGCTGATTAAGAGGGAGGGGTGAGAAGAGCCCCTGTATTTCCTCAAAAACCCCCTTCATAAGAAGGCCACTGGAAAGGCTGGTTAAAGGGCTGAAGATGCCTGAAACGCTTTAATTTATAACAATAATCTTTTTTTATATATATAAATTATTTATTTATTTTTGGCTACATTGGGTCTTTGCTGCACGCGGGCTTCCTCTAGTGGCGGCGAGCGGGGGCTACTCTTCATTGCGGTGTGCGGGCTCCTCATTGCAGTGGCTTCTCTTGTTGCAGAGCACGGGCTCCACGTGCGCGGGCTTCAGTACTTGTGGTGCACGGGCTCAGTTGTTCCGCGGCATGTGGGATCTTCCCGGACCAGGGCTCGAACCCATGTTCCCTGCATGGCAGGCGGATTCTTAACCACTGTGCCACCAGGGAAGCCCCAGTAATCTTTTTTTTTTAATGTCCTGGTTCTTTGCAATTACAGCAGAAACTAGTATTTTGGTTTCATTTAGGAGCCTTCACTTGCTGGTGTTGAACACTAAGAATTTTGGCAGTCTTTCCTTTTGGTGACTCATCTAGGGTTTGAATGAGCTGATTTGCCAAATTAACTAAATCTGGTGTGAACTAAGTTTCCCATTCCATCCTGGTCTTTTTTATTAGAAAAGATCCCAGTTCAGCCCATTAATAAACATGGCATTAAAGGCTATCCTAATGGACTCAACATCTGAAGGAAGATCAGAATTTTCTTTAAAAGTAATCTGGGGCTTCCCTGGTGGCGCAGTGGTTGAGAGTCCACCTGCCGGTGCAGGGGACACGGGTTCGCGCCCCGGTCCGGGAAGATCCCACGTGCCGCGGAGCGGCTGGGCCCGTGAGCCATGGCCTCTGAGCCTGCGCGTCCGGAGCCTGTGCTCTGCAATGGGAGAGGCCACAACAGTGAAAGGC
>NC_041220.1:143981185-143983829 GCF_002837175.3 Physeter macrocephalus | reverse complement strand
CCGCAACGGGAGAGGCCCGCGTACTGCAAAAAAAAAAAAAAGAAAAAAAAAAAAAATTGGCTGGGGGAATTGGCGGTCCAGTGGTTAGAATTACACACTTCCACTGCAGGGGGCATGGGTTTGATCCCTGGTCAGGAAACTAAGATCCCACAAGCTGTGCAGCGCAGCCAAAAAAACCCAAAATTGGCTGGGGTCCCTGAATGGGGGTGCTCTTAAAAAATTTAGATAACTGGAATCCCATTTTTCAGAGGTTTTTCTCTAGAGCATAAAATAATAATAATAGTTCTTAGCCTACAGGCCGAATACCAGCACAGTTCCAACAGGAACCACCCAGTTCCAAAAGGAGTCGGATCGAAGGCTGTCACAGTTCCAGTAGAAACAGCCTGATTTCAAGAGTCAGGCCAGGGACTTCCCTGGTGGCACAGTGTTTAAGACTCTGCCTGCCAATGCAGGGGACACAGGTTTGATCCCTGATCCGGGAAGATCCCACATGCCAAGGAGCAACTAAGCCAGTGCGCCACAACTACTGAGCCTAAGTGCCATAACTACTGAAGGCTGCGTGCGTAGAGCCCATGCTCCACAACAAGAGAAGCCACCGCAATGAGAAGCCCGCACACCACAATGAAGAGTAGCCCCTGCTCGCTGCAACTAGAGAAAGCCCACACGCAGCAACGAAGACCGAGGGAGGGGTGAGAAGAGCCCCTGTATTTCCTCAAAAACCCCCTTCATAAGAAGGCCACTGGAAAGGCTGGTTAAAGGGCTGAAGATGCCTGAAACGCTTTAATTTATAACAATAATCTTTTTTTATATATATAAATTATTTATTTATTTTTGGCTACATTGGGTCTTTGCTGCACGCGGGCTTCCTCTAGTGGCGGCGAGCGGGGGCTACTCTTCATTGCGGTGTGCGGGCTCCTCATTGCAGTGGCTTCTCTTGTTGCAGAGCACGGGCTCCACGTGCGCGGGCTTCAGTACTTGTGGTGCACGGGCTCAGTTGTTCCGCGGCATGTGGGATCTTCCCGGACCAGGGCTCGAACCCATGTTCCCTGCATGGCAGGCGGATTCTTAACCACTGTGCCACCAGGGAAGCCCCAGTAATCTTTTTTTTTTAATGTCCTGGTTCTTTGCAATTACAGCAGAAACTAGTATTTTGGTTTCATTTAGGAGCCTTCACTTGCTGGTGTTGAACACTAAGAATTTTGGCAGTCTTTCCTTTTGGTGACTCATCTAGGGTTTGAATGAGCTGATTTGCCAAATTAACTAAATCTGGTGTGAACTAAGTTTCCCATTCCATCCTGGTCTTTTTTATTAGAAAAGATCCCAGTTCAGCCCATTAATAAACATGGCATTAAAGGCTATCCTAATGGACTCAACATCTGAAGGAAGATCAGAATTTTCTTTAAAAGTAATCTGGGGCTTCCCTGGTGGCGCAGTGGTTGAGAGTCCACCTGCCGGTGCAGGGGACACGGGTTCGCGCCCCGGTCCGGGAAGATCCCACGTGCCGCGGAGCGGCTGGGCCCGTGAGCCATGGCCTCTGAGCCTGCGCGTCCGGAGCCTGTGCTCTGCAATGGGAGAGGCCACAACAGTGAAAGGCCCGCGTACCACGAAAAAAAAAAAAAAAAAAACAATCAAAATAGGCATCCAATTCAGTTTTGACTCTTTCCGAGCCATGGCTATCTAACACAGTTTTAAGAAAGTTAAGTTTGGGGAGTTCAAAAGTTCCTCATAACGGCCGTTGATGTGTAACCAAGCAGGATCCTATGGGGCCTTCCTGGGACACACCTGCCCCCATGTCCTCCACCTGCCTCTTGTTTGTAGAAAAACTTTAGCCTCGTAGACCTTCCCCCCATTCCAAAGAATAAATTTAATCACAGAAGTGAGAAAATGTAGAGAAAGGAAAACAGTCAAGCAAGACAAAATAATAATAGTTTAGCCATTAAACAAAGTCAAGGACCTTTAGTCCCTCCTCAAGGGCTATAGACGATATTCTGAGCCATGTCCTTTGAGCTGTTTTGCAGAGACAGAACCCCCCACCAGGTGGAAGAAGTTAACTGTCTGCTTCTCATAATCACGTAGACCCCAGAGCAGTTGAAGCAGGAAGGTTGACAATGCTGACTCCTTGTTACCCCACCACCAACCAATCAGAAGAAAGTCCACCAGCTGGTCACAAACTCCTGCAACCTGCCTCCCTCACTCTGTCTTCAAAAACCTTTCCCTGAAAACCTTTGGGGAGTTCGGGTCTTTTAAGCACCAGCTGCCCTAGACTCCTTGCTTGGCCCTGCAATAAACGCTGCAGTTTCCTTCACCATGACCCGGTGTGAGTAGATTGGCTTTACTGCGTGGGCAAGCGAACCCAAGTTTGGTTTCGTCACAGATATTTTAAATTACTTTTGGTTAAATCAGTCAATTTAGTTAGAAATGCACATAGGAGGGACCGCATTTTCTGAAGATAAAATTGGCTGGGGGGGCTTCCCTGGTGGCGCAGTGGTTGAGAGTCCACCTGCCGATGCAGGGGACGCGGGTTCGTGCCCCGGTCCGGGAAGATCCCACCTGCCGCGGAGCGGCTGGGCCCGTGAGCCATGGCCGCTGAGCCTGCGCGGCCAGAGCCTGTGCTCCGCAACGGGAGAGGCCCGCGTACTGCAAA
>NC_041220.1:143974349-143979061 GCF_002837175.3 Physeter macrocephalus | reverse complement strand
GCCTCTCCCGTAGCGGAGCGCAGGCTCCGGACGCACAGGCTCAGCGGCCATGGCTCACGGGCCCAGCCGCTCCGCGGCATGTGGGGTCTTCCCGGACCGGGGCACGAACCCGCGTCCCCTGCATCGGCAGGCGGATTCTCAACCACTGCGCCACCAGGGAAGCCCCTGGATGTCATTTTATAGAAGGACTTCTTAGTGTGTAGCACCGCCTTCCAGCTTCTGGGGTACCAGAGCCTAGCGGGGAGCAGGAAACAGGGTTCCCATCGAGACACCCTATCCACCGAGCAGTACCATCTGTGGGGCAGGCGCTCTCAGGACTGGCCCTGGACCAGCTCCTGGGAGACGGCCCCTAAGCCCAGGGCGTATCCTGCCTCGCAAGAGTATCTTTGCTCACCTGGAGGCCTTGGGTCACATCAGATGCACTGTGCCAGCAGTGTGATCTCTGGCAGGGGCTGTGGGCCATGATGTATCATCTTGACCTCTGGAGGGGCTGCAGGTTGAGTAGCCAGGGCCAGTCACACCAGCGCTCCCCACCGACATCAAGGCCGGGTGAGCTCCCCGGGTTGGCAGCTGGGTGACATGGCTGAAAACCTAGGGGTGAGCCAGGCAGCTGCACCCAGCCTGCGCCAGGCTGGCCTGGGCCCTCTGTGTTTGGTTGGTGACCGAGTATGCTCCTTGCCACCTCTGCCCTTGTCCCCCTGACCTCTTGCAGCTTGAAATGTTTCTCCCATGAGGTCGTGGGTCCCCCACCTCCAGATTTCCTGGCCAGCAGCAGGCATTCTATGACACGACGCATCCTCTGACCAGCAACGTGGATCCTCTCTGCAGTGGGTGGGAGTGGCCCCCCAAAAAGGCGTGTCCACGTCCTAACCCCCAGAACCTCTGAATGGGACCTTATGTGGAAAGAGTCCTTGCAGATGGGATTTAATTTAAGGATCCCAAAATGAGATCATCTTGGATTATCTGCATGGGCCCTAAGTCCAATGACATGTGTCCTTATAAGGGAACGGAGAGGAGAAGCCCAGACACACAGAGGAGAAGGCCATGAGAAGACAGAGTCGCGGAGTGAGGCGGCCACACACCACGGAAGCGGGCAGACACCAGAAGCTCAACCGGCACAGTCTGCTCTGCCCGCCTCGGGCCCACTCGTGAGCCCCCCCGCCTGGGCGTGGCACCCCTCCCCGCTCTGTCAAGACCCCTGCTGAGAGTGACAGCTCAAGAGCCCCCCGTCACCCAGCGTCCCAGGGGAGGCCGCCCTTCCTCCGCCCGCAGCTCCCCACGCGCCCCTGGATCCCAGGTGCCCCGTGCCACGTCACAGGGTGTGGCCCGGAAAGAGGGAGGGGCCTCGGCCTCAGCGCTACTGGCTTTGTTTACCGTTTTGTATTGTTTTGCCCTGACGCGTGGGACCTTCGCGCATCGGAGAGTGGCGGCCGACCGTGGGGTGGGCGCGTGGGTCACGCTGGCGTCGGGGGCACAGAAGGAGGGGTGGCGCGCCCAGGGGGTGGGCCTCCCAGAACTGACCGTGCTGGGTCAGCTCCCAGAAGAGAGACCGTCCCAGGCCCAGCGTCCCCACAGCACCCCAGGGCTCCCCAGGTCCCCGCTCAGCGGGGAGACTGCACTAGGGGCAGGCGGGGTCCCCACCGCACCCACCCCTTCACGTCCCTCCCCCTCCTTCTCTGACCCCCGCCGGACTCCCAGCTCTACGCCTACCACTCTTCCCGGCTCTTGTCCAGAGAGGTCAGGACGGGCAGGTGACCTGTCACCGGCCACCAGAAGGGAGGAGGGAGCCGTGCAGGATCTGGGGAAGGAAACTTCTAGGCAAGGGGACGGCCAGCGCCGGGCCTGATCAAGGGCCGGCTCCAGAGGGAAGCTTCTTCTCCTTGCCCTGCTGATGGAACCAGGACGGCAGGGGAAGGACACGGAGGTCGCCTCAGTGCTGTGTCTGAGCAGCTTGCAGTGACCGTCTCCTTTGCCCCTGAGGGGCCGGCGGGAGAGAGGAAATGCCGGCCGCGTAAGAGTCTAGGCCCCTGAAGCTGAGCTGGGTGAAGCACCGTCGGTGAGCCGGAGGCGGCCTCTTGCTTCTGTCCCCTCGGCCCCCTCTGTGCACGTGACCTCGCTGACCTCACCCCCTCTCCCCGTCAGCGGGTGTGGGCAGCGGGCAGTGGAGACTCATAAGGGAGAGCCGGAGCCCTGAGAGCACAGGACCCTCAGGGTGGGTACAGGCCCTGGGAGGGCCCTCCGGCCCCCTGACCTCTGGCCACCCTGCCCAGGGCCCACCAGCGGCCCACCTGGAGGAACGACCCCTGACCAGGTGCCCACAGTGGTTTCTCGACTGAGGGATCAGAATGCGGATCCTGAGGGACTCCTACTCGGTTCCGGTGGGCGCAGGTGTCTCAGGGCAGCCCGGCTGCTGGGCAGAGCTCAGGGACGTCTGACACCGAGGGAGGGGCCGGGCGCAGCGGAGGAGACCCGGGCCGCCTCCTTCCTGAGACCACGCTCCGGGCCCCAGGGCACCCTCAGCGCCGGGGGCGGGAAGGGGCCCTCCCGCGAGTGTCCACAAGGGGGTGATGTGGCCCAGCACTTCCAGGGGCCAGCGGACTGGGGACCTGAGCCTTAGACAGAACCAGAGCGCGTGTGAACACCCCTCCCCAACGCCTGAGCACTGGGGCCCGCACCCCAACTCCTGGCTGCGGCTGGGCACTCGGAATCCGCCCCTGCTGGCCCCGAACCCCTCCTCATGCCTCTCAACAATCTTGTTCGTCTCCAAGCTCACCTCAGAGGTAGAGACACCAACGCGCTCTCCCTCGTGGGCCCAGGTGCACGAGGGGGAGAATTTGACCTCGGTCCTGTTGATCTAAAGTGTGGTTCAGGGGCTTCCCTGGTGGCGCAGTGGTTGCGCGTCCGCCTGCCGATGCAGGGGAACCGGGTTCGCGCCCCGGTCCGGGAGGATCCCACATGCCGCGGAGCGGCTGGGCCCGTGAGCCGTGGCCGCTGGGCCTGCGCGTCCGGAGCCTGTGCTCCGCGGCAGGAGAGGCCGCGGCAGGGGGAGGCCCGCATACCACAAAAAAAAAAAAAAAAAGTGTGGTTCAGAACTTACGGTTATTCTCTTTCTGACTTACTTCACTCTGTGTGACAGACTCTAGGTCCATCCACCTCACTACAAAGGACACAGGTTTGATCCCTGATCCGGGAAGATCCCACATGCCAAGGAGCAACTAAGCCAGTGCGCCACAACTACTGAGCCTAAGTGCCATAACTACTGAAGGCTGCGTGCGTAGAGCCCATGCTCCACAACAAGAGAAGCCACCGCAATGAGAAGCCCGCACACCACAATGAAGAGTAGCCCCTGCTCGCTGCAACTAGAGAAAGCCCACACGCAGCAACGAAGACCCAATGCAGCTATAAATAAATAAATAAATACATGTATTAAAAAAGAAAAAGTCAGGCCAAAGTGCCAAATGAGTAGTTACAGACAAAGCAAGGCCTTAACAGAAAGGACAAAGCCTTTAAACAGATCCCGAACAAGACCTGGAGAGCTTCAAAACACAGAAAGAGTGGACTCAGATCCAAAAGAGAAACTTACCCTCAAACTCTGGGGTCGACAAGAAAGCAGTGAGCTCCTTGGGCTCTGTGGGTACCGCACCTGTTTGCTCATCAGCCTCTGAGTTGCCCTGGGACCTCCATATAATGTTAACCCAAAACATGAAACCGCCAGTTATTTTTACCAGCAAAACCAGTTTATTTGGGAGCAACAGAGAATTGCAACTCAGGACATGCAACCTGGCAAACCACATGCAGGTGCAATAAAGCAGAAAAGAGGAAACTCTTTTATAGAGGAAAAGGGGAAGCTGGGAGGGGCTGCTCTCAACAGAGAGTCCATTGGAGGAAACTGGGAGATCAAAGCATAGTTGCTTTTCATTGGCTGGGTTGTGACAGCCTCTCACTGGCTGTGTTGCAGGGCAAGGAGAAAAATCTTTCTTCCTCCTGCTGGTGGTAAAGTAGTGTCCCTTCCTGCAGGAGGCTCAGGATTCGTCTCTTCCCTTGCGATTTGTATGGATGTCCAGTGGTTTGCACTTGAGAGCTCCCCCTTCTGGCCTTCTGACTCCAGTTTAGTGAGGTTTCCCTTTATTAATCTTCACACTACCTCCTTAGAATAGAAATCCAATTCATCTCAGGGACTTCCCTGGTGGTCCAGTGGTTGAGACTCCGTGCTCCTAATTCAGGGGGCATGGGTTCAATCACCGGTTGGGGAGCTAGGATCCTGCATGCTGCATGGTGCAGCCAAAAAAATAAATAAATAAAACAGTGGCTCTGTAAATCAGCCATACTTAAATAATAATAAAAATAATAAAATTTTTAAAAAGAAATCCAATTCATCTCTCTTCTTTGCTGCATTTTCTTCTTGGGTTCCCTCTTTGACAGCCTTGTAAGATTAAAAAAAACAGACTTTCACCATCAGCTTCCCCATAGCCATTATATTTAGCAGACTGTTAAATGATTTCCATTATAGCCCAAATCACAAATAAGTGAAGTCCACTTGTTTTTAGCAAGTTCAAAATCCACACAAAGACTGGGTGATTTGGATGTAATTTTTTTTTTTTTTTAACTTTTGGCTGCATTGGTTTTTTTTTTTTTTTTTTTTTGTTTCGCGGGCCTCTCACTTGTTGTGGCCTCTCCCGTAGCGGAGCGCAGGCTCCGGACGCACAGGCTCC
>NC_041220.1:143938385-143970037 GCF_002837175.3 Physeter macrocephalus | reverse complement strand
AAGGTCATGAAGAACCTAGGGGTAAGACGGGAATAAAGACACAGACCTACTAGAGCATGGACTTGAGGATGTGGGGAGGGGGAAGGGTAAGCTGTGACAAAGTGAGAGAGTGGCATGAACATATATACACTACCAAATGTAAAATAGATAGCTAGTGAGAAGTAACCGCATAGCACAGGGAGATCAGCTAGGTGATTTGTGACCAGCTAGAGGGGTGGGATAGGGAGGGTGGGAGGGAGGGAGACGCAAGAGGGAAGAGATATGGGAACATATCTATATGCATAACTGATTCACTTTGTTATAAAGCAGAAACTAACACACCATTGTAAAGCAATTATACTCCAATAAAGATGTTTAAAAAAAAAAAAAGAAGCCTGCGCACCGCAACGAAGAGTAGCCCCCACTCACCGCAACTAGAGAGAGCCTGTGCACAGCAACAAAGACCCAATGCAGCTAAAAATAAAAATTAATTAATTAATTAATTGAATAAAATTTAAAAAGATAAAGGCTTTCACATATCATTTTTCATTAAATTCTTAAAAAAAAAAAAAAAAAAAAAAAGAATCCGCCTGCTAATGCAGGGGACACGGGTTCCAGCCCTGGTCCGGGACGATCCCACATGAAACTAAGCTGGTGCGCCACAACTACTGAGCCTGCACTCTAGAGTCTGTGAGCCACAACTACTGAAGCCTGTGTGCCACAACTACTGAAGCCTGTGCGCCTAGAGCACATGCTTCACAACAAGAGAAGCCACCACAGTGAGAAGCCCGCACCCCGCAACAAAGAGTAGCCCCCGCTCTCAGCAACTAGAGAAAACCCGCGTGCAGCAGCGAAGACCCAATGCAGCCAAAAATTAAATAAATGAATAAATAAATTAATTATTTTTTTAAAAAAGAAAGAAACAGGCCCTAGCACACCGACCCCCTCCCCTGCTCTTCCCTCCAGGATGGTGTCTAGGAGGATTGGGAGGGGAACTCACAGGTCCCAAGGCTTTGGGGAAGGAGGCTCCTGCCGCGGCGCAAACCTTTGGTGAGCTGGGTGGTGTTGACTGGTCTCCATGGTGATGACACTTGTCCTCCGGATTGCAGGCGTCCTCTGCCCTGGACCCCACTCTGCCTTCCTCTGCCCATGCCTTCCCTCTGTGGGAGGGGTCCATATGGTCATTCGGAGCCTGCGCTTCACTACTAGACCACCCTCTGGGGGCCGGGACGTGGAATTCCCTGGGCAAATGGCCCTGGGCAGGCCTCGTCCCCAGCTCTGCCACACTGAAGGTGGATTACACCGCTGGTTGTGTGGCCCTGGTGAGCTGTAGACAGAGCTCAGCAGGGAGCTGGGGTGGACACTTTGGGGGTGTAGAGTGGGGAGCCTGAAGGTCGCAGAACGGGGCCCACTCTCCTGCTCTGTTGGGGGTTCATGCAAAGAACTCAGGGAGCCCAAGACTGTGAACCCAGACCTGGCCTTCCAGGGTGCTGCAGGCTGGATTTGCTGTTAAGCAAGGAGAGAGTATGTCCAGTTCACGGTTTAGAGCTTGACGTGTAGCTCTGAAATAGTTAAACACGTGGACTGTGGATCTCCCTGGGCAGCCTGGCGGGACTCGCCTCTGACACTTCCCTTCCCTCAGCCGTCCTCTCTCCTCCCACAATCCGTGACCTTTCGTTTCCCTGACCTCTGCTACTGGGAGCACACCGGCCACACCCTGGGAGAAGTCTTCGTCCTGCCCTGGCTCAGCTGTGGCTGCACTAAAGGGGGCGAGAAAGGAGCATAAACGGTTACTCCCCAGGCCTTGGCAGGCCCGGGGCTGCTGTCTTGCGGCACGCCCTGCTTTTGCCGCACTTGCTCCCTCCTCAGCAGGCTAAGAGGGATAGTGGTGCTGGAACAGAGGTTGGTGGTACCGTGGAGTAGGACCTTCGAGCAAGGACTGGCAGGACGCGAAGGAGTGAGGAGTGCAGCTTCTGGAGTAACAGCGGTCCAGGCAGAGAGAACAGCTGTGGAGAGGCCCGGGACTCGGCCTGCTGTCGCTTGCCTTCCGGATGCAGGAACAGAAGGCTGTGGCAGTCTCTAGGAGCTGGGAAAGGCAAGAGCCTCCGGAAGGAGTGCAGCCCTGCAGACACCTTGATTTCAACCCGTGTCAGACTTCTGCCCTGCAGAACTGTAAGATAATAAATTCGTGTTGTTTTAAGCCACTGAGTTTGACGTAATTATTACAGCAGCCAGAGGAAACACATACAGACTAGGACGGAGTGAGAGGGAAATTGGAGGAGGACCTGGGGTCATGGGCCTGAGCAAGGAGGAGGGTAGCGCTGCCCTCGCCTGGGGCGGGGGAGTGGGGTGGGGGGTAGCCACCTTGCCAGCTCTCAGTTGCAAAATGGATGAATGTTTAGGCGCTCAGTAAATATGTATCCCATGCATGGCTGAATAATGATTTGATGAGGCTGAGCTGAGACCCCCAGTCTCAAGGGGTAGCTGGGGGTGGGGGGACGGGAGAGGCTCTTGCCAGTCTCTGGAGCTCAAGCAAGCTCTAGTGGCCCCTGCAGGATTGGGGCTCCCTCCGTTTTTGTCCTGTCCAGCCAGCGTGATAAGCATCCCTGGGCTAGATCGCAGGGTAACCCCAGCTCTGCGGCAGCAGCCCGGTGAAGGTGCGCCCTGCCCCCTCCTGCTGCCTTCCCCCCACCGCAGCCAGCCTCCTCTCCCGGTCCTGCAGGCCCCGCCCTGCCCAGCACATGCACTACATCCCTGAGAGCCCTCCTGGGAACATCACTTTTCTCTATCTTGCTCCATTTTCCAGACACGTTTAGTGCTGGTCATCTTCCCGGACCCTCTGGCCCTGGAGAGAGGATTCAGGAAGGTTCTAAGCCTTCCTATGGGAGCAGAGGGGCCTGCACAGCCCCACCTTGGGCCAAGAAGCCCACTCTTGGGACCCTCAGTCTGCCCTTCCAGCCCTGGGCAGTAGGAGTCTTCTAAGGGGGTCAGCAAGGCAGGGCTCTCCCAGTCAGGGTCCCCAGGGCCAGGAGAAGAAGTGAGGACCCCAGCGGGGGCACTTGCAGGCTGGGCACCTTTGGCAGCCTCCAGCGGTGGGTGGGTACGGGACGTGGCAACTGAGGATGGGCAGGGTAGGAAACCGGCGCAGCCCTGGAGCGGGGAGCCTTGACGAATCCCTCCCCTCTCTGGCCTCATTGTTTGCATCTGTTCAATGGAGAGGAGCCGTGTGCAGCCTGCTTTTGTAATTTATTAAACACACTTGAATCGAGGGCCTACAATGTGGCTAGTGGCCCCGCTCCCAAAGAAGCCATCCCATCCGGATGAGAGGGATGTGCCTCCAAACTGGAGGTGGCCTCACCTGCGGGGGTGATGCCCTCCAGAGCTCCCAGCGCCATGGTCCCTGGGCTACATGGTGATGGTGGCTCTTAGGTTTGTTTTATTTTTAACAAAGCTTCTTTTTTTAAAAAAAATTTATTTATTTAATTTGTTTATTTTTGGCTGCACTGTGTCTTCGTGGCTGTGCGTGGGCTTTTTCTAGTTGCAGTGAGCAGGGGCTACTCTTGGTTGCGGTGCGCGGGCTTCTCATTGTGGTGGCTTCTCTTGTTGCGGAGCATGGGCTTTAGGCGTGCGGGCTTCAGTAGTCGTGGCACACGGGCTCAGTAGTTGTGGCTCGCGGGCTCTAGAGCACAGGCTCAGTAGTTGCCGCGCACGGGCTTAGTTGCTCCGCGGCATGTGGGATCTTCCCGGACCAGGGGTCGAACCCGTGTCCCCTGCATTTGCAGGTGGATTCTTAACCACTGCGCCACCAGGGAAGCCCGGCTCTTAGGTCTTTGTTGCTTCTGTTCCTTGTTGGAGCCATTTCCTCCTCCCAGGAGCCACCCACCCACACAGGGGAATGTCTGTATTTCATTCCCAGACAGAGCCTCTTTCTTGGCTATCAGCAAGGGTATTGGCTGATAGTTGAAGTGTCAACTGATAGCCAAGCTGTTACCTGTCAACTCTGGTGTTGAGTGACAGCAAAGTGTTACCTTTGAGTTAAGATGTTTGATGTTAAAGCTTAGTGCTGATTGGAGTTATCAATAACAAAGAGATTTTTGAAGACGGAGTCTGACGAGGGCAGGCAAACCCAGGGAGGGAAGCTCTTAGGGTGGCGGCGAGTCAGGTCACAGCAGGCTGGGCTCCCCCGTGTTGCTGCGGCTCCCGGGGAAGCTCCTCCCTGGGTGTAAAGTCCCTTCTGGCGGGAACAGCCCAGAAAAACACCATCCTCATGAGCACGTGGGGAGCTGGGGCTCAGAGGGAGAGACTAACTCTAGCCTTGGTGACCCCAGGGTAGAGGCAGGGCTCCCCATGTCCCCATGACCCCAGCGCCTCAGACTCCCCTGGAAAAGGCTCAGAATTGATGGCCCTGGGAGCCTCTATAAGTGTGAGTGAAACGGACCCGAAATGAGCAGGGCTGGCTGGAAACAGGGCAGAGAGCCAGATGCTCCCACAGCCCTCATCCACAGCCAGGCCTCTGGACCTCCCCCACCCCCAGGCCACACACTGAAGGCTTCTTCCCTTGGGGGGGCCAACAGAGGGTCTCTGGGCTGGCGGACATCCGTGCACATTTACATAACGCTGAGACACCAGCTGTGTCCCAGCCACCCACCCTCAGAGTCCAGAACCCTGGAAACCGGGTCTCGCCTCGAGACAGGATGTCAGAGGGGTTTTCTTGGGGGAATCTGATCATCCAGGAGATCCTACCGGGTCACCGCTTGATAAAGCTCCCAGTCGATGGGCCCAGCCCTCCAGCCTGAGCAGCCAGCCAGTTTGAGCAGACAGCTAAGGAACCTCTGCAACATGGAAGACTGGGATAAAACAAACAAGGAAAACAGGAACTGGGAGGAAACAGAGATCGCTGGGGGAAGACGACTTAGAAAAACCGTCCTTAATATCCCCAGGAAGAAAAGAGAAAATGTTTTACTCATGAAACAAAAACCGGGTGCTGTAAAGAAGGAACGTTACAGAATATAAAGAGCTCTTGGAAATTAAAAATACAATCATGGAGGGCTTCCCTGGTGGCACAGTGGTTAAGAATCTGCCTGCCAGTGCAGGGGACACGGATTCGAGCCCTGGTCCAGGAAGATCCCACGTGTCGCGGAGCAACTAAGCCCGTGCGCCACAACTACTGAGCCTGCGCTCTAGAGGCCGCTAGCCACAACTAGTGAGCCCGCGCACCACAGCTACTGAAGCCCGCACGCCTAGAGCCCGTGCTCCGCAACAAGAAAATCCACCGTAATGAGAAGCCCGTGCACCGCAACGAAGAGTAGGCCCCACTCATCGCAGCTAGAGAAAGCCCGTGCACAGCAACAAAGACCCAACGCGGCCAAAAATAAAAATACAATCATGGAAATTCAAAACTCAGTAGAAGAGTTGGAAGATGAGGTTAAGGAAGGCTTGCAGAAAGTAGAGCAAAAAGCTGGGGGAAAAAAGTTGAAAATAAGAGAAAAACAGGAGAGGGAAGTATTAGAGAACTGGTCTAGGAGATATGACGTCTATACAATAGGAGTTCTAGAAAGAGAACTGGAAGGAAGGAAACAATCAAACAGTGGAAAAGATTTCACAGAAATTTGGGACTTCCCTGGCAGTCCAGTGGTTAGACTCCATGCTTTCACCACCGAGGGCCCGGAATCGATCCCCGGTCAGGGAACTAAGATACCACAAGCCATGTGGCCAAAAAAAAAAAAAAAAAAGATTTCACAGAAATTAAACCTGAGTTTCCAGATTGAAAGGAGCCACTGAATGCTCAGATCCAAACACGAAAATAGATGCACAGTAAAGGCACAGCAAAGGGGAATTTCAGAACACTGGACACAAAGAGAAAAGAAAAGACCGTACAAGCGTCCAGAGAGAAATGACAGGTGAGATACAAATGACTAAGATCAGAATGGCTTCAGACTTCTCACAGCTGGAAGGCGATGGATAAAATCTCTCAGTTCTGAAGTTAAATGCTTTCTAAGCTAGAATGCTATACTCAGCCAAACTATTCATTAAGAGTGAGGGTAGAGAAAGATATTTTCAGAACGATAAGGTCTCAAAAAATTTACATCTCTGCACCCTTTCTCAGGAAGCTACTTGGCGTGTTCCACCAAACAGCGGGAGGAAAGCAAGAAAGAGGAAGTCGTGGGAAGCAGGAAGCTGGGGATCCTGTCACGGAGCAAAGGATGAAGGGGACTTCAGGGTGCTGGTGAGGTAGTCCCAGACTGCAGGCTGTGCCCCAGCTGAGAAAGCAGTCTATTTCCAGATGATAGAATACCTGATACATTGGGATGCCTCTGGGGAAATTTGAACTTTGGGCAGCATTTGGAGTTGAATTAGTATTGAGAATTAAGCAAAATAAAAAAAGATGACATTAACTCCAGGGAAACGAGAAGCTGAGCAAGGAAAAGTTATCATGATACATTATGTGGCTTAGACATGAACAGTGTTTATGTCGTATCGTGAAGATGTCAGCCATGGCCGTTGATCTGAACAAAATGAAGGTATGATGATTTTGGAGGTCAGGAAGTCGCAATGTAAGTGTCTCTTGTTGCGGAGCACAGCCTCCAGACGCGCAGGCTCAGTAGTTGTGGCGCACGGGCCCAGTTGTTCCACGAGGAAAAGTTATCATGATACATTATGTGGCTTAGACATGAACAGTGTTTATGTCGTATCGTGAAGATGTCAGCCATGGCCGTTGATCTGAACAAAATGAAGGTATGATGATTTTGGAGGTCAGGAAGTCGCAATGTAAGTGTGTGGTCTGGGGATACAAAGGTGAAACCAAAAGAGTGAGTTAAAAGTTGCATTGGAAAATGAGGGTTGGGGGACTGCTGTGTTTTGTAAGAAGGCTTGTAAAGCTCGCTCTTTAA
This sequence comes from Physeter macrocephalus, assembly GCF_002837175.3. NCBI lineage: Eukaryota > Metazoa > Chordata > Mammalia > Artiodactyla > Physeteridae > Physeter > Physeter macrocephalus. The sequence continues at coordinate 143,963,168 of NC_041220.1, read as the reverse complement.
ATTGCATGCATGGGGCTTCCAAAAAAAAAAAAAGACGTATTAAAAAAAAAAATTGCATGCATGTATAACTCTGATAATGAGCAGAAACTAAATTTAAAACACACACCCTAGGGACTGCCCTGGCGGTCCAGTGGTTAGGGCTCCGTGCTTCCACTGCTGCGGACCCAGGTTCGATAACTATCCTGCAAGCTGCATGGCAAAAAACAAACAAACAAACAAACAAACATACACACACACTCTAATGAGTTACGTGCTCAATTTTTTTTTTTTAAATAAATTTATTTATTTATTTTTAGCTGTGTTGGGTCTTTGTTTCTGTGCGAGGGCTTTCTCTAGTTGTGGCAAGCGGGGGCCACTCTTCATCGCGGTGCGCGGGCCTCCCACTATCGCGGCCTCTCTTGTTGCGGAGCACAGCCTCCAGACGCGCAGGCTCAGTAGTTGTGGCGCACGGGCCCAGTTGTTCCACGGCACGTGGAATCTTCCCAGACCAGGGCTCGAACCCGTGTCCCCTGCATTGGCAGGCGGATTCTCAACCACTGCACCACCAGGGAAGCCCACGTGCTCAATTTTACCTTGTTGGTAAATCAGCAGGATGTGAACTTGTGCTTCAGGGTGGACTCATTTTTGGGCAGCCCTGGAAAGAGTGAATACAGATTCTCCTCATAATAGGTGAATACATGAATGTATATTCATACTGCTTTTACCTGCTGTTGGCTATTGAGTTGCCACGTGAGAGTTTTATCTTCAAAAAGCAAAAAGTGCTATATCTCATTTTCCCCACTGGTATTTATTTAATTCTAGCGAGGCAGAACCTGTTTAAACGTGTCTTCCTGGTCACATGTAGCTCTTTTTTATGGATTCCTACTTCTGCCCATTTTCAACTCAAGGTAGAAACTTGCAAATAACTTATAAAAATGCTTTGTCTATTTACCCCTGGTTAATGCATGCACTTTGCACATATTCCTTCCCAGTTTATAGTTTTCCTTTCAATTTTGTTTGTGGTGTTTTTGACATTCACCTTTTTGGGGTCACTTTTATGCTGCCGTATCTACTGGTTCTTTCCTTTATACACTCAAATGCTAGTTATTTTTATCTTTGGTACCTAGAAATCTTGCCTCATCTCCATAATGTAGAATCATCTACATTTTCTTTTAATATGTTTTTGGGGGTTTTTCCCTTCTCATTTTAAGTCTTTGGTGTGGCTGATATTTATGTTGGCATAAGATGTGAGGTAGGTCTCTTTCTCTACCTAATGATCAGCCAGGCATTCCAACATTATTTACAAATGAGCTAAGCAGGCACGACTTGAGATAAGCAGGCTCTGAATTTTTTGAAACATGAAACAGAAAAAAAAAAAGGCAACCTTGTGTTTCTGAGTGGTTCTGTGGGAGCTGCACACAGGCTCTGCAGACAGACTTGCTGTGCTAAAGCCCCACTCCCCGACGGGAGTCCCAGGGAAGGCCATGGGTGCGCCCCCCAGACTGGGCCCAGTTCAGCCCCGCCTCATTCCCCTCCGAGCCTTCCTCACGGGCTGATCCCAGCTTCCTTGTGATGGAAACCTCTCTGCTCCCCAAGCCTTCGTTGTCAGGCAGACTCTGCCCACTTCCCCCTGACACCCTAGGGCTACACCTCCTTCTCCCCGCCAGGCCGGTCCCGGGCTGGGCACTGCTCACAAGTTCTCTGTGGGTGGACCCTGTTCATCCCACCGTCAGAGGACAGGAGGAGGGGGGCTGTGGGCAGGGGCTCAGAAGCAGGGCAGGCTGGACCGAGCCATCCTCAGCTACTGGGCTGGGTGCCGGCCCGGGTACTAAGCTGGGGCACAGGGGACTCCCAGCTCAGCCCGGGTGGGGATGGAAGCACAGGAGGGCATTGTGGTGTCAGGCTGCATTTCACAAGTTGGGCTGATGGGCCAGATGGTGGCATGTTTAATAAGGTAGTGACCTAGGGCAGCAGCTGGGGGCCTTCAAGTGGCCTACCGTGGTTTGAGGGATCCACAGGAGTGGGAATGGAGGCCAAAATCCACTCTTGAGGACGCACGAGGGAAAGTGGGAAGGGAGTGGCCCCCTGGGGCCCTGGGCTGAGCCGCTGGCTGAAGGTCTGGGGACACCCACCCAGAACCAGAGAAGGGTCCAGCCAGGTGGTGGGTTCTGGGAGCCTGGTGGGCTCCTGCCAGGCAGCCTGATCTCGCCTGCAGGGCAGGCCTTGGGGAGCTGAGTCCCTCCTGGGGGTCCGTGCTCCTGGGAGCCGCTCAGGCTTACCCTTGTTCCTCTCACCTCTGGGCCAAGGGGGGCTTCACAGCTGCAGAGGCTACCTCACCCCCTCTCACCTCAGGCACCTCATCCCAGTGTCCAGTGCTGGCCAGGGAAGGGCTGGCTGCCCCTGACCCTGGGCTGGGGAGGTCATTGGGCCCCCCTGAGGGTGACGTCAGGCCTTTGCATCCTGAGGGCCACAGCTTCCCCTTCCCAAGCCCTACATGGGCTTCCCCTTCCCGACCCCAGCGCCTTCCTGCAAATCACGTGGTCCACGGGGTGGGGGGCAGGGGCTGCCAGGACGTGAGGGTTCGGGAGGGAGGAGGGCAGAGAAGTCTCCTGTGTACAAAACACCCACCTCCCCACCATGAGGGCGGAAGCCACCCGAAATAGAATGGGTTGCTTTCAAGTTCCAAACTGGGCTCCGGGGGCTGAGGGCAGGCCTGTTTGGATGTAAAAATAGAAACACGAGTGTCTGCGTGGGCCCCACAGCATCCTCCACCTACGGGGCTGGTGTTTTAAAATAGATCTTCCTAGTGGGGCCTGCCTGACACCCGGTATGTAGAAAATTCACCCAAACAAACCTCTCGGAGAGCAAAAGCGGCAGCTGATCCGGGCCTGGGGGTGCTGATGGAGGCCCACAGTCAGGGTGCAGCCCGTGGGGAAAGGGAGGGTGGGGGGACACTGGCCGGCCCTTGAGCTGGCCTCACAGCCCCATGACTCCATTTTCCTCCTGCCCCGGGGCTTTGCAGAGGCTGGGCCCCTGCCAGGGGAGCCCTCCCAGGTCACCAGGGCCGGCTCAGGCCCGCTGGCCGCTGGGGAGTACGTGCTGACCCACGCACCCAGGCCGGGCCGGTACTGGGCAGGAGGAGAAGCAGGGCAGGTGGGTGCGGGCCCCTCCCTCCGGGTGCTCACAACAGGCAACCTGGCTAGAAGCCCACGGGCTGGGCCACCACCCACTGAGGGCAGCCTCCGAGCAGGAAGGAGGACCCTGTGCTGGGACCCAGAGACGGCTGACAGGGCCCCGCGCCCAGGAGCGATGCAGGAGGCAGGAGGCCGGGCGGCAGAGGGGAAACCAGCGGCAGGAGCTATGGCTCGGAGTCTGGACGACACGGCCCGTCTCTAGCCCAGTGCACGGTCATCCTGTGAGCCGCTGCCCGCTCTCCGGCCCTGGCACCCACTCTGCTGCCCTCCCCTTTGGTTCCAGCAAAGGCAAAGCACACCCACCTCCCGCACAGGGCAAGGCGGTGCGAGAGAGCACTGGGGCCGGGCCAGGATGTGGGAACGGCCTGGAGCCCAAGGTGGACGGCCCCTGCCCAGCCTGTCCTCCCTGCCAGGGCACAAACTGGCAGCGAGTCCCCTGGAGCGGGTCCCAGCCCCGGGCCCTGGCCTCACAGCCACCGCAGCAGCCTTCCTGGCCTCCCCACAGCGCAGCAGGCAGAGCCCCTCAGCCTCACTCCCCTCCCTCACCAGCTGGGCTGTGGAGCCAGAGCCCCTGCCCAGGGCAACGCCCAGTGGCCTCCCCTCGGAGGGGCTGGGGTGGGTGGGAACTCGTTTCCCGCCGCCCCCAGCCAAGCGGGCGAGCTGCCAGAGGGTACAGTGGTGCAGCCCTGGCCCCGGCCCTGCCCAGGAACGGGATGCCAAGGTGTTCCGAGCCCCTCCCTCTCCCCCCAGGCAGCCTGGTGAGCAGGTGCTGGGTACCACCAGGGGGCCACTCCCAGGGCTGGGATGGGCCAGAAGGTTGAAGCTTCCACGGTCCTCTGGACACGGGAGCCGGTTGGGCAGCTCTGCCTAAACCTGCCGTTTCCTTCCGGCTGACCCTCGTGGCCTTTGTCCACTCATTCACCAACCACTTACTGGGCGCCTACTCCGTGCCAGGAAAGCACCGAGGCCCCGGGGACGCAGCATGGTCCCAACTTTGGGAGATGACACTCCAGAGGGGGCCTGGCCATAACACATACAAAGATACAGGGGTTCAAAGGGGGCAGGGGAGGGAGGGAACACGAGGACAGTGGACAGCCTTAAAAAGAGAAGTGAGGAGTGTCTAAGAGCAAGATACTGAAGCGGAGACGAGGGAAGTGAGGATGTGGACCACGCAGGAATCTGGGGGAAGAGTGATCCTGGAGAGGGAAGAGAGAGCAAGGAGGCCCTGAGGTGGGACGTGCCCGGCGTGGGAACCGGAGAGAGAACAGCGGGCCTGCGCAGGCGTGCGCCCCCAGGGAGGACTCAGGGTCCAGAGTGGAGAAGTGACATGATCTGACCTCGTGATTAGATGCCTCTGGTGTGACCATAGACACGGCCAGGCCAGGACGGGCGGGGGGAGCAGATGAGGGGAGATGGGGCAGGGAGGGGCCAAGAAGGGACAGGATTCGGGGTGCACTTTGCAGACAGAGCCACTAGGACTCCCAGACAGACCGGCTGGCCAGAATGCCTCCGAGGTTTTGGTGCCGACAAGGGGAAGGCTGGGAAAATGAGGGGCTGACTTTCAGACGCGTTAAGCCTGTGCTGTTTAGAGACACCCAGGGAGAGCCAGTGAGTAGGCCATAGATCATGAGCCTGACGTGGTCAGCGCAGAGGCCGGCAGTGACTTTCGGCCTGCTCAGGGCTCACCAGGTGCCGCTTAAAGCCGAGGCTTTTGGGGAGGCGATGACCCCTGGGCTGGCAGCAGATCGTGCCCTCCCTGCCCTGATCTTAGCAGGGTCCTGTCCCCCACCCCAGACTGCGGCTGCCTCTGCATGTTCTGGGCCCTGGTGCAGCCCACCAAATCAGCAGCCATGGCTACCCAGCGGTGGGTGTGGTAGGGGGACAGGTCCTGCTCTTTGGCTGTCCCGAGAATATGGCTCAGCTGTCACCTGTGTGCCTTTACCTTGGACATGCTCTGCAGAGGCCCTCCACACCTCTCCCCTGGTCAGACAGGGGTCTCTGCCTCACCTCTGCTCACCTGTAGCACACCGTCCCCAGAGGGGAGACCTTCCTTCTTACCCACACCAGGCCTGCCAGCTCCAGTGGGAACCCCCAGGGTGCTCAGCTCCCGGGACATGGTGACATGGTGGAGACTGCTCGTCTGTTCCTCTGCTCCCTCCCATGAGCCACAGAGGCGGGGACTTCCCTGCATCCTCTCGGGGTATCCGGCGTCTCCGTGCAGGGTCAGCTGAACCAGACATCAGGGAGCATGTGTCCAGCCCCGAGGTAGTGAGCCCTCTGTCAGGGGCTCCAGCCCAGCTGAGCCAACACCAAGCCTTTTCCACGTGGAGCCCTGTTCCAAGAGTGAGGTGACCACGTGGGGTGCTGATGGTGGCTGAGCCCGGCCACCTCCATAGTGGCCTCCGTGGGCTGCGAGGGGCAGGATTTCAGGATCTCTGGGGTTCAAGTCCAGCCCTGAGAGCCAGGCTGTGCTGTGAGTGAGGGGTGGCCCTGGGCCAGGCTGGGTGAGTGTTTGTCAAGCCTGGGGTCTGAAGGGCTGGGGTGCTGGGCACTCTGCTTGCTCCTACCCTTCATCAAAATTCTCCTGCCACCTCTCCAGCAAATGGGCCTCCCCCACCCAGGTTTTACAGATGGGGAAACCGAGGCCCTGTTGGCTAAATACTTTAGCCAATACATAGCCTCGCCTGCCTCCAGCTGTCCCTCTTTGGCTTTGTCCTTCTTCTCAGTGGTCCTGCCTTGGTCCCGGTCTTTCCCCAGTGGACACAGCCACTTGGTTCTGGCCTTTCCCACCTCCCTCACTCTCAGTTAACTTCTCTGACCCCGAGTGTGCTGCTGCAGCCAGGTCTCCTCTTTCTGGGGCGTGGGACCCGTCGCTGGGCAGCTCTGGGACAGGTGGACAGTGACGTGGCCCAAGTTCTGTCCAGCTGCAACTCTGAGCACCCCGATAGCGGGGCTATGCCTCGTCCAGCCTCTCAGGGACCTCGGCCTCAGTGTAACCCAAATCCAGCCCCTGGATGCCCCCCACCCTGCCTGGTTTGGTCCAGCTCCTGCCATTGCTGCCCTGCTGGACTCTGGCCCTTCGTGCCCAGTGCAGCGCAGAGGGGCAGACCTTGGCCTCCCACCCGGACAAGGCTCAGCCTCTGCTGGCCTGGCCTCCTGCTCTCCCTCCCAGCCCCTTCAGGCCCCAGCCAGATCCTGTCCTTCCCCTGCTCTCAGCTTCCTAGGCTCTGGGACCAGGGATCCCATCCCCTCCACCGCACCATGCCCCAAGCCATTGACCCCTGCCCTGGCAGGCTCCAGTCCCCTACAAGCCTCCTGGCCTTGCTCCCTCTCCCAAGAATACCTTCACTCTATCTCCACCACTTACCCCACCCCTTGGGGCTCCCCGCAGGAAGCCATTTCCTCCCAGAAAGCCCTTTCCCCTACAGGATGTGACAAGCCCCCTTTTCCCTAGGCCCCTGCCCCTTAAGCAGGGTAACCTGGGTCTAAAGCTGGACTTGTGTCCCCCCTCCCCCCATGACTGTGGGGAAGGGCTTCGGATGGGTGCCTCCCAGGAGGTAAAATTTAAAGTACCCTGTTTTCTGGGCCTCACACTCTTGGAACCAGAACCCTGGGCCCCGGGAGTCCAGACCTGGTACAAGGGCTGTGTCCCCGTTTGGAAGTGGCTGAAAAGTGCCCTAGAGACCCTTCTGAAACAAGGGCGAGGTTCCAGAGGTTAGGTTCCCAGCGAACCCTCTTCTGCCGGGGGGCGGGGGAGGGGTCATCCGCTGCCCCTGCCCCTGGCCTCCTGACCTGAGTCAGAGGCCGCCTCCTGCTGCAGGATCAGGATCAGTGGGTTGGGGGGGCAGCGCCTTCTCCAGTGGGGCCACCAGGTGCCACTTGCATTTACGGCGCATCTATTCTGTGCCGTGCAGGGATGGCGTGTCCACACTCGCAGCCAACTCCCGCCTTCTCCCCGGGACCAGGAGTGGGGAAAGGTGGGGATTCTCCGGGCTCCGACGTCTTGACCCCCACCCCGCACCCAACCTCGAACTCCGAGGACGGCAGGCTGCGTCTGGGACCTCCGCATTGCAAAAGAAGTTGGGGGGATGGGCCCAGGGAGCCCGAGGAGGCGGGGCCAGGTTCTTTGGGAGGGGAGTCAAGGGGCGGGGTAGGATGGAAGGGGCGAGGCCCAGAGCCTCGGGCGGGGCCAGGTCGAAGGGGCGGGGCCGGCCGGCCGGGGCGGGGCACGGGGCCGGGGCGGGGCCAGACAGAAGGGGCGGGCACAGCTCCGGGCGGGACCTGGCTCTTGGCTACCCGCCGGGAGGGCGGGAACCTGGCGGCCCAGCCGGGAGCCGCCGCCGGGACGCAGGACCCGCGGGCTGGGAGCAGAGCCTCGGCAGGTAAGGCAAGGCAGCGGGGCGCGGACGGGCGGGGCGCGATCGAGTCTCCCGGGCTGGCTGGAGTCCCCGGGGCCGGGGTCCTCTCCGTAGGACGGGCGGGGTGCGGTCAGCTAAGCGCGCGCCGGGCCTGGCGGCGCCACTGCCCGAGGAAGCGCGCGGGTTCGGGGGTGCGCGGGGTGCACCCTGGAGGCCTAGGGGCGGGGGCCAAGGCGTCGCGTCTGTCCCGCGTCCCCCTAGTCCCTCTGGCCTCCGCTTCCCCAGGCCCCTGGGGCTCGCAGACCGCCGCAGGCCCCCATTACACGACCCACACTTCGCCGCCTCCGAAGGCCCGGGCGGGGAATTTGCTTCCACCTCCTCCCGGTCGTCCAAACTTTCCTTCCTCAGCCCGCGCAACGAAGGGTGGAGAAAAGCTGCCTGTTGGAGCTGACTCACACTGAAGTGTGAGTGACTGATAGCCCAGTGGCTCTGGGGGTGGCTGCGACTCTTATTCTGGGGGACAGCGAGTGTCAGAGAGTTGGGGGTCAGGGACAGCTGTCCTGCCACATGTGGGCCGGCCCCTCCCAGCAGCCCGGCTCTTTCCTGCTGCTCTGGGCCTCCGCTTCCCCTGGTGAAGTGCTGACAGCGCTCCCACTGGGGGTGTTGAGGGGGCCTGAGCCCCGCTGCAGAGCCTGGAGCTCACGCCCTCTGCCGCCCTGCTGGACCCTGAGGGCCTCACACGCTCTCTCTGTGCCTCGGTTTGCCCATCTGTCAACACTGACGACGTCCGTGCCTGCTGGTCAGGTGGTCATGCTGAGTAAAGGGCCCCTCTAAGTGACCCTGGCCTGGGGCGGGGTTCCGTGTGGGACCCCTGGGATTGCCAAGTCGAGGACACGCATGTGATCTTGCTGATGAGGCAGGTAACCAGGCCCTAGCACAGAGGGGGCTCAGGAAATGTTACTTGCGGTGATGATGATGTGTAGAATTTTTTCATGACAGTTTGACAGCCAAGGGAGCATGGCAAGTCCTGCAGTCAGCGTAGATTTCCGGGTTTAAGTCTAGCCCGGCATTGACTTCAGTGTAACCCTGGGTCGGCCCTCTGCCCTCTCTGGCCCAGGCTCTGCGAGACCAGAGGATGGGGCTGGGCTCCATTATCTCCTGGCTGTCCTCCCACTGTGTCCGATACCCAGGGCACCCACGCAGAGGGCCCTCTGGGAGTCAGGGCTCCACTCCAGGTAGACCAGGAGGCCAGGATGGGGGCTCCAAGGTGAGAATTCTGTCAAATTCCCCTCCCTCCCCCCTCCCCCAGCCACCACTCCATTACTTGGCTCTGTGCCCCGTATTGGAGCACACCCTGGCCAGAGGGAGCAGGCAGAAGGACAGATGGGTAGATGGCCCAGGCTAGTCCCTGTTGGCCATCAGGAAAGAGGGGTGCTGACAGAGGGCCTGGCCTTTCTGGGAGTCCCTCAGGCCTGCAGAGTCAGGGAGGAGCCCAACAAGGAGGCCAGCCTGGGAGAGATAGGAGGGTGGGCGGCTCCAAACCTCCCTTGGCCCTTCCTGTTCACATGGACAGAGGAAAGTGAGATGCTGAGTCAGCCCCCACCATCCCTCCCCCGACATGGATGCCCGCGAGCTTGCAGGCCTACATGGGGGAAGCCTGAGGGAGCACAGAGAGACACACAGAGGGGCTGGGTTCTGCCTTTGAATCCGGCTGCCACCATTTACTAGCTGTGTGAGCTTGGCCAGGGGGCTTCACACTGCGGAGCCTCAGTTTCCTCATCTGTAAAACGGGCGTAGTGAACCACTTTCTGCCTTACAGGTGGTTTTGAATGTCCAGGGGCTGGTGGTGGCACATGACTGGTGTTCAGTAACTGTGAGCCACTGTGGGGCTTTCCCTGGCCCTCAGGGATGGAGAGCAGGGATAGCTGGGCCACCTCTGCTTGGGAGTGGGGGTGCGGCTGGGCCTGGAGAGATCTGGGGCAAAGGACAGGCTCCTAGGTCCCTGCCCGCTTGGGTCTCATGGCAAAGACCAGAGTCTCTTAGGAGTGGCCGGGCTCAGGGAACCACCTGGGTCCTCCTGGTTTCTGTCCTTGAAGCTCTATCATGGGACACCAAGGGTCAGTGACTGGAAGGCCCCACTCTCCCCTCATTGGCTGGCTAATAGATGGCCTCAGTAAGACCTGGGCATGCACATATGTGGTTCTCTAATAACCCCAGGTAGCGTGGTCAGCAGTCGGCAGCCCGGCTGAGGGAGGTGGGCGGCAGGTGGCCAGTGAATGTAGGGTTTGCAATCAGAAGGAGGGCTCTCTGAGCCATGCAGACAACCATGAAGGTAGGGAGAGACTGAGCCAGAGGCTGGCAGCGGGGAGGGTGGCAGACCAGTTTGACCAAAGTGGCCTGGTGTGCACCGGATGTGGTGGGAGTGTGGATGGGGGCATGGAAGAAAGTGCACAGGGGCCTAGGCAGGGAGAGGGGGCTGTCAGGACGCTGAAATCCTACCCACAGGTAGGTGGCCTGTCTCCAAAAGTCCTCTGGATCTCTCCAGTGGCCCTGACCAGTCATCCAAGGGCTGGGGACAGTCCCACATGTGGGCCGCTTAAGTCCCAGAGGCGGGGAGGGGGAGCATTCTGTGCTCTTTTTAGCCTCAGGCAGGCAGGCTCAGCAGCGCCCACCTCCTGGTCCTTGCCTGCTGGCCTCCGGGAAGGGTGTGGGCTCGGTCGCTGAGGCAGTGGCCTGGGGAGGTTGGCAGGGCCTGAGGGGTTGGCAGGGCACTCTCGTGGTGCCTCCTTACCACCCCTGGGCCTAGGCACCGGAGGGCAGCCAGGATGATGCCGAGAGAAATGGAGCTGCCTCTCAGCCACGGCCAGGAGACCTGAGCCTCCTTAGTGAATTACACTTCTCCACCCTCAAGTGATAGAAGCCCCTGGCTCTGGGCCACACTGAAGGATTTGGGCTCGGGGGCCAGGCTCCTGAGCTGCCCTTGAACTCCAGGCGCCATCCCAGTGAAGTGCAAAACAAGGCTGGGCCCTCATCAGGGAGGGGGCCTCACGGCGCTTGAGGTCCCCCCACTGCCTTGCTTCTCCCTGGGCAGCAGAACTTCTGAGGTTCCAGCTTTGGGGCCACCTGCAGGTTAGCCCCTGCCTGTCCCCGTCCCAGGTCATGAACCACGCTGGAACTTGCTGGCAGGCCTGGCGCTTCTTTCACCCAGTCCCTAGGTCCAGAGGCGACTGATCCTTGGCCCCCGTGGGCTAGGCACAGTGGGTTCCAGTGCTTCTTGCCTGCTGGCTTCTGGGAAGGGTGTGGGCTCGGCGGCCGAGGCACTGGCTTGGGGAGGTCGGCGGGGCCTGAGGGGTTGGCAGGCCACCCTCCTGGTATCCGTACTCCTTCCCCTGCAGCTGTGCTGCGATTCTGAGAAGTGCCCTCTGCTTCCTTGTGAATCAGATGTTTATTGCATGCTGGCTGAGCCCAGGGTAGGGGCGGCCCACTGCCAACCACGTTCCAGGCTGCTGGTTGGGGTGTGGGGTGTCTGCCTGCTGGAACCTGCAGAGGCAGGGGAGGTCCCTGTCCCCAGGAGCTGCCAGGCTGACGGGTGAGCGCTCCAAGTTGGCTCCATGCCTGCTGGGAGGAGGGTGGGCTGCCCCACGGCTGGGGGCTGAGCTAGCCCAGGGAAGGCTTCCCAGGGGCTTCTTGGAGCCAGCACAGCTCCTCCCAGGAAGTAGTGGGGGGGCCGCATTCCCAGCGCTGGAGCAGCCTGTCCCCTTCAAGTCTCACTGACTCTCTGGACTTCAGGTCCCTCCTTGTGAAATGGGGTTAAAAACAGTTATAACTCATGGTGTCCTCGGAAAAGTTAAATGAGATGCCGCAGAGGAGCCCTCACTGTGGGATCTTAAGCCCTGTCCCAGGCTGGGGCCTCCCTGCCCTTGACCCTGCAGCTCCATTTGGGGGATTTCCTCTAGCCTTGCCCAAGGGGATGTTGTAATCTGGCAACATCGTGCTGTGGCACTAGAGAGCTCTGTGTCCTCATACCCCGGCTGCCCCTGTGGCCCTAGCCCTCACTGCTCGCTGCCCCCTGCAAGGTGATGTGAGGTCAGGGGTCGACCTAGGGGCCTGGAATACCAGGGTAGGCCTTGGCTTGACCCCAAAGCCTTGGGAGCCAGAGGCAGCACCCACAGTCCACTTAGGGCCCTGGCTGGGCGCCTGGGCCCGTGCCACCCCACTCCGAGCTCTGCTCCTGGGGCAGTGGTGGGTGCCCTTCAGAGAGCTGCTGCCCCCAGACCTCTGCTCCTCTCGTCCATGCTGGGTGCCCTGCGTACCCAGCCCAGGGCCAGGCGTGGACAGGTAGCAGCTCAGCCTGTCTGGCCCACCCTGCCACTCTCTCCCTCGGAAGCAGTTTAATAAAAGGCATCAGTGTCTGTCCTGCTGGGTGCTCAGGGACGCTCCCTGGCCCCGCCCCTGCTTCCTGGAGCTAGGTGCCTTCTACAAGCCCCAGCCCGTTCCCTGGTCACCTTGTCTACCTGTCTGCTTCTCCCTGCCCAGCCGGGGACTCATGAAGGACAGGGACACAACTGAGTGCCCTTGCCCAGCGGTGCCCACGTGGGTCTGGCCCAGAAGAGGGACGACGCCCTGTAGAGCATCCCAGGAGCTCCCACAGTCCCGAAGCCCGGCGTGTTTACCTCCTGCTTCCACATCAGAGACACAGGTGCCCTGTTTTCCTGGAAGGAGTCTGCCGCCCGGCTGGTGACGTTTCCAGTCAGGTCACAGTGGGTGGCTGTGCTCTGGCCTTGTGTGAACCCCTCCAGGTTTCGGTCACGGCCCCCGGCTGTGGCCTCCCGCAGCCACGGCCCCTGATAGTCACCACTGCGGTCACCTGGTCTCAGGGGCCCCAGCAGTGGTTCAGACGGGGAGACAGGCGGGGAGTCTGGGGCGCTCCACCCTGCGTGGAAGCTGTTCCTTTCTCCGTGGCTGTTCCTTCCTAGAGACACACGCTGGGGCCAAGATTGGGGTCAGCCCAAGCACCCCTGACCCACCGGCCACAGCGGAGACCTGGTCTTTGGGTCCCAGAGACCCAGTGCCCTAGATGGGGCCTGGCAAGATTAGGTCTGCCACCAGTAGGAGAGTGATGGGGAAGGAGCCAGAAAAGCGGGCCTGGGAGTCCTGCGTGGGCAGGTGGGAGGGGGAGGGAGGCATGCCAGGAAACTCACCTCATCTCCTGAGGAATGTCCTCCGTAACCCCAGCTGCTTCCTCTCCTCCTATTTGAGGCCAGAAAAGGAAGACCCTTTCTCAAGGGGCATAAGCCGCTGGCACAGAGCCGCTGGGCCCCCTGATGGCCAGGCAGACACAGTGCTGGGGGCCGGGCCCTGGCAGGCAGGTCAGTGATCAGCTGGTGGGTTTGACCACGGCGGGCAGAGGACGGAGTGGCCGCGTCCCCTGCCCTCAGCACAGGACGAGAGGCGGCTTCCCGTTGCCATCGCCACCTGGCCCGAAACCTCTAGGAGCGCGGGGTGGCCGTTGGCTGCTGGGCGGGATCCACGGTAGTGCCCGGCTGTGAGCTGGATGCACGAGGGGGCCTCGGAGCCCCCAGGGTCAGCGCCAGGCCACCACAGCCTCCCCGCTGGCCCACCGCGATCTCGGCGGGGCCGAAGGCACTTGCGGATAGAGCCTCAGCCTCCCGCAGGAGCTATCGCCACCACGTACCCCCCAGCCCCCATCTCGGGAGCTTGTCAAAGCTGTGCTGCAGCCCCACTGACCAGCCGGGCCCCACGAAGTCCTCCCCCAAACCCCCACCTCCTGACTCCTCTGGACTCTCACCCGGGGGGAAGGATATGCTGCTCCAGGGGACCCCACCCTGGCACTTCGCTGCACCAGGGCTGGGGCCCCCAGTGCCGGCTCCTTGCCACACAGGGGAGCTGCTCAGGGGTGGGCCACGGGGGCAGGAGACTCTGGAATCACTTCCCTTCGGGGCCTCACCAGGACCCAGCCTAATCTGGTTCCAGACCTTGGGCTGCAGCTGCCAGAGGAGGCCGACGCCTGGTCCTTCTGTCAGAGGAGGTGTCCCGGACCTGAGGGTGGGGTAAGGGGGAGCCCCAGGCTGCACACAGGGCCCGGGTTCTGGCCCAGCGGGGCCTCAGCGCCGGTGGCCCTGGTGTCCACTTGCTATAATGGAGTGAGGCATGGAGCCCATCCCTGAGTTGCCCAGCCATCCTGGGGCTCCTGGGCACCAGCCTTGGAAGGTCTGCCACCTGGGACGGGAGCTCTCTGAGATCAGCCTTCCGTTCTCTTGAGAATGTGACCAGGAGGGTGAAGTTCTGTGGTCAGTGGTGGCTGTGCCTGCTCTGGGGGCAGGAAGTCACTGGGGAAGGAAGAGTGTTGAGAAAGAGACCCCCCCCCCCCGCCCCGCACACACACAGGACCTAGGAGGCCCTGCCCCAAGCCCAGGGCTCCTGCCAGCCGGGCACCAACAGGTAGTTGTTCCAGAGTGAGGCCTTGGGAAGCAGGAGGGGACGGCCCCACCCCAGTGGCCTCCGTGTTGATGTACCTGCCGCCTGGAGGACCTGCATGGGCCCTTCCTCACAGGCAGCCGCAGGCACAGCCCTGCAGAGGCAGCAGGCACCTCCTCGCCCTGCAGGGGGGCGGCCCCCAAGAATGGTGTAGGAGGTGCCATTTGGGGTAGGGCCTTCTTGGGGTGGGAGCAGGAAGAGGGCAGGAGGGGCCAGGCTGAGAGGTCAGGCATGGGAGGGTTTTTTTTAAAATAAATTTACTTATTTATAAATTTATTTATTTATTTGTTTATCGTGGGCTGTGTTGGGTCTTCGTTGCTGTGCACGGGCTTTCTCTAGTTGTGGCTAGCGGGGGCTACTGTTGGTTGCGGTGCGGGGTCTTCTCATTGTGGTGGCTTCTCTTGCTGTGGAGCACGGGCTCTAGGTGCACAGGTTTCAGTAGTTGTGAGACGTGGGCTCAGTAGTTGTGGCTCGCGGGCTCAGTAGTTGTGGCACACGGGCTCAGTAGTTGTGGCTTGAGGGCTCTAGAGCGCAGGCTCAGTAGTTGTGGCGCGCGGGCTCAGTAATGGTGAGACGTGGGCTCAGTAGTTGTGGCTCGTGGGCTCTAGAGCTCAGGCTCAGTAGTTGTGGCGTGCGGGCTCAGTAGTTGTGGCTCGCGGGCTCTAGAGCGCAGGCTCAGTGGTTGTGGCGTGTGGGCTCAGTAGTTGTGGCTCGCAGGCTCTAGAGCACAAGCTCAGTAGTTGTGGCACATGGGCTAAGTTGCTCCACGGCATGGGGGATCTTCCCGGACCAGGGCTCGAACCCGCGTCCCCTGCATTGGCAGGAGGATCCTTAACCACTGCGCCACCAGGGATGCCCCCATGGGAGGGTTTTGAGCAGGGGGGCTGGTTTGTGGTTTGAAAGCTCACTCTGGGGTCTTAAGACTGCCTCCTGCCCCCCACCGCACATACCCGCACCGCAGCAGGGGCTGTAAGGAGCTTGGGCAAAAGCAGGTGAAGCGGACCTGCAGGAGGGCTAGGTGTGCGGTGGGCGCAGGGGTTCAGCTGACCAGGGTGGAGTCAGTGACTCGCGCTGAGCGGCCGCCAGGGCCGGGGGAAGGCAGACGTGGGGTAGCACCCGCCTCTGGTCGTACTGACTCTGCCCTCCTCCCCCCGCACCCCCAGTCCTCATTGCTGGCTCTTCTGGCGACAGTGGTGTGACCCCATGGCTGTCTCCCTGGGGAGGGGGAGGGTGTCCCTATAGCACCGCGGAGCCGTGCCCCTCCCCCACCGGGTGCAGGCCGCCCCAGTCTGGTGGCAGGTGCCCAGCCAGGAGGAGGCCTTAGGGGCTGGCTCTCGGGAGCTTGACCCCTGGCTCTGCTGACCACCAGAAGCCACCTTTCCCCTGGGAGGCTTAGTTAGGCTGAGGGTTAGATGGGAGGGTTTGCCTTGTCCACAAGGGCCCCGCGGGCACTTTGCCTGTGGCGTCTGGGGAAGCTTTCTAAGGCTGCTGTGCCAGTGGAAGGGGGTGGGCCTGGAGGAAGGGAGCAGGGGGGATGTGCCTCAGCTGAGGCCCCCTCCTCCAACCCTGCACTGGGCTCTGAGGTCCCCTGAGGGCACCACGCCCCAGCCTGACTGTGGGGCATCGGGGTGTCCCGGGGTGACCTAAGCGTGCAGGGTGGGGACAGCACGAGGCGGTCAGGGAAGGCGTGCGAGCCGTCCGTCGTCGTGGCTGAGCGCCAACGGGGTGACGGCCTTGAACCTGAGACAGCCCAGTTGCCTTTGAGAGTTGCCTCCCAGCTGTGGCTGGGACAGCGGCCCAGAGAGAGGGGCCGGGGCGCAGGATCCTGCAGGACCCCCGGCCCTGGGAGGATGGCAGGATGGCTGGATGGAGACAGCCCTCCCCCACCCCCTCCTGTCCCCTGTCCTGTCTGTCAAGGCTGCCCAAGAGGGGCAGGAGAGCTGCGGCTGGGCCCCTTTCCCGCCATCCTGGGCCCACCGCCAGACCCTTCTCCTCGCTGGGCCCCTGAACAATGGGGCAGTGTGAGGGCGCCTGGGAACAGCCAGGCCAGCCAGGCCCCCTGTGGGCCCAGCTGAGGGGCTCGGAGGGGAGCCAGGGCCGTGAGTCATCCATCCAGCGCCTGGCCCAGGGCTCCCAGGCTGAGGAGGAACCGCGGTCTCCGTTCCCCACACCACACCGGCGGTGTGGCCACCGGGGGGCCGGCCTGCTCCTTCCCCCTTTTGCCCCTCTGTCCGTGCCTCTTCCTGCGGCCTCTCTCTGGCTCCCTCCCTTCTGGGTGTGTCTCTGTCCCCCTGCCTCTGTCCAGCCAGAGACCCAGGCCTGGGAGTGGCTGCGGCCTGCTCCCCCAGCCCCCATCCACGGCAGCCCAGCAGAGGGGCTGCCCCGTCACGGCCCCCACCCCCCAGCCTGCGGGGAACCCCAGGAAGTAGCCAGTGAGAGGGCAAGACCCTCCTGAGGCCAACTTAAAATTGACCGAGGAATAAAAGGTGAGCAAAAGCAGAAACAATGCAATAAAATAAAAAACTCAGAAAGTGAAGGTTAATCAACAGTGTCAAAGAAGAAAATGTTTGAAAACAGCCTAAAAATATTAACATGAGGGGGACTTCCCTGGTGGTTCAGTGGTTAAGACTCTGCGCTTCCACCGCAGGGGGCGCGGGGTTCGCTCCCTGGTCCGGGAGCTAAGATCCTACAGGCCCTGCGGCCAAAAAAAAAAAAAAAAAAAAGAAGAACATTAATGTAATGATAAAAGGGTAAAAATAAATGGATTAAGACTGAAGAGACACCGAAGCCTAAGATGCTGAAGTGAGAAGGAGGCAAGGGACCTTGTGGTATGGACTTGGCCTTAACAGGCTCCAGCCTGTGGCGGGGTGGGCAGGAGACCCAAACACTGCTGCACGCTTGGTGAACCAGGTTCCTAGGTGAGTGAGTGGCCCAGGGACCCCCAGAGGTATATGGAGGGGCTGAGATGCGGGGCCACACCTCAGGCCCCTGGGTCCTGATGCCCTTTGCCCTGACCCGGGAGCCCTGACTTGGTGAAATGCTGTAAGGTACTCAGGAACTTTCTGGTTCCTGTGGTCTGAGGGAGGCCACCATGGCACGAAAGATCCTAAAGAGATGAGTAAAGGAACAGATGCTACTGGTGTCAAGGTCAGTGCCCCTGGTGGCCTATCCTGGGATGCCCCAGCAGGTGGTTGCCAGCGTGCAGGGCTCGTACAGCTGCCCTGGCCTGGCGCCGGTGGACAGCAAGCGTCCCTGCAGCGTGCCTGTCAGGGCCAGCCTCTGGCCTCCACCCTCGGCTCCTGCAAGGAGCAGTGGGGCCAAGTCTCTCTGGATGCCTCCTCTCACCCCAACCCCAGGCCCTTTGCACAAGCTCTTTGCTACTCAAGACACTTTCCATGTGATCTTCTTGCTTGACTATGGCGTGCGGATGCTGGCTGATGTGTCACCCCATCTGGGTGGAAGCGTTGTCACAAGGATGTGAGTCAGAGGTGGCTGCCTCCCCAGCAGATCGGGAGCCCAGCTTGGATCCGGGGGTGAAGGGTGCGGCGTTTGCTGACAGGTGGCGATGCCCTGATGGCCTCCCTCTGTCCCAGTACCGGTGGCAGCGGTGAACGGGGCTCAGGGTGGGGGCTTGTGGCCGGGACAGTCTCCTGACCAGCTTGCCCTGGGCTCTGGGCATACGTGTAAAACACAAGCAGACTCTGAATTCACGAGGACAGGCTGGCATGTGCCCGCATCCCCAGGCCGTGTGTCCCACCCCCGTGTGCCGCAACCTTCCGGCCAGAGCCTGCAGCCCTCTTCTGGGCCGCTGGCTTCTCTGCCGGCTGGGAGCTGGCATTCTTCCTGAGAGCAGGCCCTGGGGCTCCTTCTCCTCCTCACGCCTCTGAGAGCCAGGCTCGGCAGGAAGTGCCAGGCTGCATGTGGCGGGTGAAGTGGCCCCGGCTCTGGGCCACATGGGCGGCGCTGGCTGTGTGGCCACTGCTGCAGCCCGCTCAGCCTCAGCTTCCTCATCGGGAGAGCAGGAGGCGCTGGGGACTGAGTGGACCGCGGGGGCTGACGGCTTGGCACTGGGCAGACATTCCTGGAGGGTGCCCCCTGCCCTGGCCCACTGACTTGGCCCTCCCGTCACAAGAGGTGGACCGTAGACAGGAAAGCGCCCCCAGCCTTCGTGACCCCCCTGCCTTGGCTTCAGCAAGTGGGGACGTGTCCCCACAGGATGTGACAGGTACACGTGTCCCCAGGAGGGCCTGGCTGGTGGTAGCCTGTGCTCCTGAGGCCTGGGGCTGGTGTCGGGGACCAGACCCTCCACTGAGGGCCAGACTCTGGAGTGCTGAGGAAGCCACGGTGACGTGACCCAAGGAGCACGCACGGTGGCCTCTGGAAAGAGGGTGGAGCGGGCTAGGTTTGGGGAAGTCCTGCCATCTGCGTGTTCCTCGTCTGCCGGGAGTGACCTCAGAGGAGACGGTCTGTCCCCTCCTGGGCGACCTGACAACGGGGCTCTGCCGATTCCAGCCCAGCCACACCCCCTCGGCCCCTGGAGGCTGGGCAGCCTGGTCTGCCTGGGGTTCAGCCCACCGGGCGCTCGGGGTGTGAGGGTGCGTCGTCCAGGCCCTGCACCTGCTCTGCCGGTGCCGGTTGCTGGTCGCTTTGCGGACAAGGCCAGTGAGAGCAGTGAGACCGGGAGAGGTCACTGCCGGGGTGTCCAGGCCTTGCTCAGTGGGTGGCAGAGCCCCCCGCGCTAGGCATCGTCATGGCAGCCAGAGGCCCCCCAGGGATGGAGCAGTGGGGGTCTTAGGGAGAGATGAACGGTTTCATTCAGTGAACCGGCTCCGTGATGGGACCCCACGCGGAGTCGGGAGTGTCCAGCTAACGAGGTGGGATCTGTTCATGCTGCAGGAGGTGCCCAGGCCAGCTTCGTGCTGGGGACACCGCAGGGGACAGACACGAGGAGTGGCTGTCACGTCACCCCCCATCGAGCTGTGTCGAAGGAGGGTCAGAGAGTCAACAGGCAGGCTGAAAACGCCGCAGTGTGGCCCTGCAGGTGGGCGGAGCCTACGCAGGAGAAGGGCAGGGGCTGTGCGCGTGCAGGTGGTGGGTCTGGACGTGGGGCGGAGGAGGCAGGGTGGGACCCAGGGGGAGGGAGATGTCGCTCCAGGCCGAGCACAGCACTGGGCAAAGGTGTCCGTCACCTCCGGGTGGAATTTTCAACCCTGCGAGCGTGGCTCAGATGGGGCCCAGTGGTGAGCGAGGAGGCGGAAATACTCGGGGCTCCGGACCCGCGGGGGCAGGATGGGAAGGTGTCGCCTGGCTCTGAGCAGGGGCGGCTCAGGCGGGCGCTCTCCCTTCCTGACGTGACGGCGATGACGGCGTGGCCGACGGAATCCCTGGAGTCGCCCTGCCCCCCAGCCACGCCCGGTGGCCCTCGGGACAGCCCCGCGCAGGAGCCGTGGGCCGCAAGGTTAGGACTGGGCCCATCCTGTCCCCAAGGAAGCCTGTGCCACCACCGCCGCGCCGTCCTGCCTACCGAGGTCGCGCGGCGGAGCAGCCCTGTCCTGGGGGGCGGGGCTGGGAACCTGCGGTGCCGCCGGCTGTGATGGGCAGCAGCGAGCAGCCACGGGCGGGCGGGCGAGGGGCCCGGAACGCGGGGGTGGACCCGCCCACACGTCAGCACTCTGGAGAGCTTCTTCCTCAAGCAATTAAAAGGTGGAAACTTGTCAGTGTCATGGTGAACTGAAGTGTGAATCCCGGACCGCCTCTGCTGGCTTGTGGTTTGAGACGAGAGAGTGACGGGGCTAACCTACGCTTCCCCCAGACCGACCCCTACCCGCCGCGGCCGTACCCAGGGACAGGGGCCCTGGGCCTGGAGCCCCTGCCCAGCCAGCCTCCCTCCCACCCACAGGCCGCTCCTTCCTGGCCAGGCCCCGAGCTCCCTCCTCCCCGGGGCTCTCTGCTGAGTGTGCCCCGCACCTGGCCTGGGGTGTGCCGCGGCCCCGACTCTTTGAGGGGCCCCAGCCCTGCTCCCCAGGCTAATCCAGCCCTCGACCCCGGCCCTTGAGAGAGGCTGCCCTGTTTGGGAATGTTTGCTAGAGGCAGAGACGGCAGGCCTGGAGAGGAGGGCCCCAACTTGCTAGGGGGCGGGGTGGGGGGCATCCAGGGATACGTGGGCTTTACGAGTCCTCTATGGGGACAGAGCTCGAGGGCCGAGGGTCCCAGGGTAGAAACCCCATTTGGCCACCACCCTCCGAAGCCCAGGCTCCACGTGGGCAGCTGTGCACGTGGGCCTCTTTCCGCACTTACCCTAATTCCCTTTGCCGCCGACACCGGAGTGGCTGGACTGCCTCTCGCCTCCACCCTGGGTAGCCCTGAGGAGCCCCTGGGGGCCTCCTAGACCCCAGCACACTGCTGTCTTCGGGGGATGCTGGCCTGTTCTCTGTTTTGCAATGAGCAGACGCCAGTGCTCACCCAGTGCTGGCCGGCGGCTTACCTCACCAGGCGGGGGTCCTGGGGCCGTGGGACTTTGCTACAGCCACTGGGCATCAGTTCTTGGTGGGGGTCAGATGAGTGCTTCCCTCTGGCTCTGAGGTCCAGGCATGCGCTGGTATAGCCACATCAGGGGTATGGCCGTGCGTGTAGATGTGACGCTGAACCCATCTGTCTACCCATCCATCGGGCTCTCGGCCCCTTCTGTGGACCAGGCACTGGGCTCTGGGGATTCAGTGGGACCCAGGCCCATGGGGAGTGCTAGGGATACATACACATGTGACACCCTGGTGGGCAAGGCTGTGCCCTTGACTTGGAGGTTGCAGAGGAGGGGGTGAGGTTCTAGGTGGTTCTGTTTTCAGAGGATGAGGGAGCGTCTGTTGGAGAGGATATCGTTTCCAGGTGGAGGAGATTGCACCCGCTCAGAGTGGGGCACGGTGGTCCTGTGTGACAGGCCCGGAGTCGAGGGCTCAGGGCAGCAAAGCAGGGGCCAGACCCCATCCACTCGGCCAGGGAACCAGCCTGGCCTCTGCTTCGTGGTGGAAATGGCCGGACGGTGCCAAGGAAGGGCTGGCCAGGGGTGGGAACCAGGGTCAGGAGGTGGGCCCAGCCAGTCTGGTGGGTGTAGGCTGGGGGTGGCCTGCGACCCCGTGCACGGGGAGGGCGGGAGGTGGTGAGGCTGTGGAAGCCCACTCACATGTACCCTATCCAGCTGGATGCCCGCGGGGGGCCTCACACAGAGCGAGCCTCACCCTGCTGGCACGCCCAGGACTTCAAATTGACCGTGAGGTCATCCAGGGGAAGAACTTCGGCGAGTCCCCGTGTGAAATAGTTTCCCACGGCTGCCCTAACGAAGTACCACGAGCTGGGGGCTGAAGAAAACAGAAATTCATTCTCACAGTCCTGGGGCCAGACTCCAAAATCAAGGTGTCGGCAGGGCCGTGCTCCCACGGGAGGCTCCAGGGGAGAATCCCCCATTGCTTCTTTGTCTTCCAGCTTCTAGTGGAAGACAAAGAAGCAATGGCAGCCCTCGGCCTCCTTGGTCTATGGCCACATCACTCCAATCTCTGCTTCTGTCTTCACATCACCTTCTCCTCTGTGTCTTTTCTCTCTCTCTTTTTATTTTTAAGTTTAAGGCACACAGCATGATGGTTGATTTGCATATATTGTGAGATGATTACCACAATAGGTTCAGGTAACATCCATTTTCTTATACAGAGACAATAAAAAGAAAAGAAAAGAGGGAAAAAAATGTTTCCTTGTGATGAGAACTCTTAGGATTTACTTTCTGTACAACTTTTCCCGCATATCATACAGCACTGGTGGCTACAGTCACCGTGTTGCAATTCCACCCCCAGGACTTATTTATTTCATAACTGGAAGTTTGTACCTTTTGACCACCTTCCTGCAATTCCTCCTCCTTCCACCCTCCGCCTCTGGTAACCACAAGTCTGATCTCTCTTTGAGTTTTTTTTCCCCCTTCTCTTTTGTCTGTTATAAGGATGCTTGTTGTTGGATTTAGGGCCCATCTGGCTAAACCGTGGTGAGATCCTTAATTACATGTGCAAAGATCCTTTTTCCAAATAGGGTCATGATCATAGCTCCCAGGGACTAGGACTTGGACGTACGTCTCTGGGGGCCCCCATTCAGCCCACTACACTGGGTGACCATGACCAGGACCCTGCCCTCTATGCCACCCTCTCTCTCTGCCCAGCTGGATGGTACCCGGGACCAAATTCCCGGGAATCCTTGCAGCCCTGCGCAGGAAGGCAGGTTACAGCACCTGTGCAGAGACGAGTGCGGCTCAGAGAGGGGAAGGGCTCCTGGCCCTGGCCCGGGAGGGTGGGGACTAAGTAGGTGGGTCCCAGGCTGGCTGTGGGTGGCCCTGGGCCCTTTGTGAGGGACTGATGCAAAGCGTCTTATTTTGAGAGCTTGAGGTTTTCACGAGTGGAGATGCCAGCCACCCTTCCCTGGGCTGAGCACCCTCCCTGAGCCTGGCAGGCCCTCCTTGGCATGAAGGTGACAGGTGGGCACCGGACGGGGCACAGGGCTCTGGGAGGCCGTGGCAGACACTGGGCTGGGGTTCCCAGCGGCGTGGTTCCAGTCTCCACACCGCTGTTCCCTGGCCATCGGCCCGGCCAGTGCCCTGCTCTTTGAACCCTAGCGTCCCCAGGGTCGCCGCAGGTGAGTGGGCTGTGAGCATCAGGGTGGGGCAGGCTCCATGGCCTGCTGCAGAGGTGGTGGGCATTTGCCTGGGCTTTTGCCTGGCTCCAGAGCAGGCTGAGGACCCCAGGAACCCAGAAGCTTCTCCCTTCCTCCTTTTCAGGCCGACTCTTGGCCCCTGCCCGCCGCTGTCTAGTCCCACCCACCCTGCTAAGTGTGCTGCCTCTGGCATGCTGGGTGGTCCCCAAGCCTGGAACTTAGAGGCAGCCACCCTGGGAGCCGGGAGGGGGGGGGGGAGGAGCTGCACCTTGGGGAGGGTGGGGTGGAAGACCAGAGCTGCCGAGGGCAGGGACCCCAGCTCCACACATCTTGCTGCTTGGGGGCTGGTTATTCTCAGCACAGTGTGAGAGGTCGTGGAGCTGCCACTATTGAAGCAGGGGCCCTGAATGTCCTCTGTTTGAGGAATGTGAATCGCTGCGTTATTTGCTGCAGGGATGAAATGCTGCCTCCGGAGATGGGAGGCCACAGGGAGGAACAGAGGCCTGGACTGGCGGGGCCTTCAGAGGTCACAAAGCAGCCCGGGAATCCTGACCTCAGACTCCCAGAGGGAATAGGGTTGGGGCAGGAGCCGACGCAGGTCTGACTTCCACGGAGACCCCCGTTCCTCTGCTCGGGCTGTGACTGCCCCTACGGCATCTTAGTGCTGAGCCAGGGCTCCAGCGGGTGTGGCCCTCTGCCTACTCCACCTCTGCTGTGGGTAGTGCTTGGTGGCCCTTCTCAGGCAGGGGCAAGGGGAGGCTGTGGCTCCTGGACCCCAGGCGTCCTGATCCATCCTTCTGTCTCTCCAGCGAGGGATGTGATGTCCCAGGGAAAGCCGGCCGCTCTCGGTTCCGGGCAGTTCTCATCTGCAGGCCTGTACCCACACCCTCCCCCTCCCCCCCTGCCGCCCCCCCCAGCCTCCTCCGGCTCTGGCCACTTGCTGCCCGGACTTTGACTTCCTCAGGCCACCCCTGCCCCAGCAAACTCCTTCTCAGTCAAACCCGGCCCCTCGTCTGGAGGCCTCCCCCGATCCAGTGCCTGCTGGGCACCTCCTCTGGACCTCACGGCCCCTTGAAGCCCCTGCCCTGTCCCACAACGGCTCCACTGGCTTGTCCTGGCCGCCCAAGCCCCAGGGGCTCCTAACCCGCTATTTTATCTCAACCCTCAGCACCGATGAAGAAACTAAGGCTCAGAGAGGCTAAGTCAGTAGCTTGAGGCCCACAGCTGGCAGAGGATAGAGGTGGGTGGGGTGCCCAGCTGAGTCGACTGGGGGCCCTCTCCCCACTCCGGGCAGGCTGTGAAGGGGAAGGGCAGGGGGCCCCACTGAACCTCCCCCTTGCCACCACCCGTCCATCTGTTGTGGTCAGCTTTCTCCTGAAGGCACGGCCTGCCCACGGCCACCGAGGACACTGAGGCCGACACAGGCTGCGGAGGCCAGGGTCCCGCCCTGAGGACAGCTCGTACACAAAAGGCCCAGCTCCCCATCCTCCAGGAGACAGCAGGTAGTCTCACACCCCAGACTGGCCCCCGGGTGGTGCGGGGGGCTTGGCAGGGGTCCGGGGCTGTGCACACAGTGGGAGATGGAGGCCCCGAGCCCAGGGCCGGACTCCCTCAGGCCCCGACACTCAGGGATGTGGACTGACTAGGCGCTGGCACAGCCGGCTGTGGGGCTATGCCCTGGGAAAGCTGGCAGGCAGGACGAGGCCTTTGTAATGCCCGAGGACCCTGTAGTCTGCGGCCTCTGTCACCCTCAAATCCTGCGTGGCGTGGCCCCAAAGCACTGCTTCCTCCGGCTGGTTTTGTCCTCCCTGGGTGAGGTGTGACCTTGAGACCCAAGCTCAGGGGAGGAGAGGCAGGGGCCCTGGGGGCTCAGCACCAAGCAGCCTGGGCTTGAATCCCTGCTCCCAGCTTCCTGGCTGTGGCCCCGGGCGGGGGAGGAAGTCCGGCTTGGTGGGGCAAAGCAGGCTTGGGAGGGACCCAGTCAGGGGTTGTAAGTGCTTTTTTTTTTTTTTTTTTTGTGGTAGGCGGGCCTCTCAGTGTCGTGGCCTCTCCCGTTGCGGGGCACAGGCTCC
>NC_041220.1:143897578-143938254 GCF_002837175.3 Physeter macrocephalus | reverse complement strand
CCCCATTTATTTATTTATTTATTTTTGGCTGTGTTGGGTCTTTGTTTCTGTGTGAGGGCTTTCTCTAGTTGCGGCACGCGGGGGCCACTCTCCATCGCGGTGCCCGGGCCTCTCACTGTCACGGCCTCTCTTGTTGCGGAGCACAGGCTCCAAACGCGCAGGCTCACTAGTTGTGGCTCACGGGCTTAGTTGCCCCGCGGCATGTGGGATCTTCCCAGACCAGGGCTCGAACCCGTGTCCCCTGCCTTGGCAGGCAGACTCCCAACCACTGCGCCACCAGGGAAGCCCGTAAGTGCTTCCTTTCTAGCCAGCCAGGTGTTCACAGAGGCAGCAGAGAGTGGCGATCACTGCTCTGTCGCAGCAGCTCTGTCACAGAGGCTGTGCCTGGCATGGGGGGATGGGGTGGGGCAGGAGGCTTGAGGGACGGAGGGAAGGTGACGGGCCAACGCCTGGGCCCAGGCTCGGAACCCATCCCTTGGTCCCTTGGTGTCAAAGGGCAGAGAGGTGGCCACCTTGAAACGCAGAAGGCTCTGGTGCCAGAGGCGCAGCTGCTCTGTGTAGCCTCGGAAGGCAGAGCTGGGCAGTGGCGCCGTGGTGGTGGTGGGAGCACACCCGCGCAGCAGTGAGCTCCCCGTGCGGGGCGTAAGCACCGACTTCTCTTGTGGCTGTCTCTGGGGTCAGGGAGGCCGGGCCTGGCGCCCTGGGCTTTGGGGCTTCAGCGATTTGCTGGGAAGAAGTCAAACGTACAGAGGTGGCCCTAGCTGGCCTCATCCCGGGGCCTGGTGAGCTGCGGTCTCTGGCCACAGTGGGCGTGGCCAAAAGCCAGCAGGCCACATGGCACTGACTGGGCACAGCACTGGGCCTCAGGACCTCAAAGGGTGGAAGGCAGGAAGTGCTGGCTACCCGGGGCTGCCCAGGGGCCCAGCAACAGGAAGCCCTGGGCGGGGAGGAAGCCCTGGAGGCCACGGGCCCCAGATGCAGCAGGTGGCTGTCAGCAGGAGGCCCCGCGGGCGTAGCCGGCCCCCCACTCTGGGCTGCGCGGGACACCGCACCCCGCCTGCCTGGGGGAGGCCGGCTGAAGCCCCGCCCCGTGGCCCCTGAGCCACATGGCCTTCCTGGGCCCCAGGACACCTGCCCCCAAGCCGTCGCCAGGCAGGAAGACAGTCATGTGCTGGGTCAGTGCCACCAGGTCAGCAGGGCGGCCCTGGGGATGGGGGCTCGGGAGGTGGTGCCGGCCCAGCACCTGTAGAGCCACTCAGGGAGGCCCGGTGTGGAGTCAGAGCCCCCCTCAACGGGGCCCGCGGTGGGGCGCACAGGACGCTGGCCCTGGGCCCCCGAGGGGAGAGTCCTCAGCTGGACGGGGCAAGTGGGAGCCCAGAGAGGACAGCCCCGCCCCCTGGTCATGTGCTGCCCTGCCTGGGTGGCCTTGGCGTTTGGGTCCTGGGTGCGCACACATTGCGTGTGTGCGTGTGTGAGTGTGATGGTGTGTCAGTGTGACCGTGCCCGCACTGCTGCCTGCCTGCCCTGGGAGCGCAGTGCTGGGGGTCCCGGCAGGGAGCCGAAGAGCCTCAGGGTCTCAGGGACCCCAGCCCAGGTCGTGCCTCCCTCCCTCCCTCTGGCATGGCTCGTCACTGGCCTTCATTGGAGATTTTTGGTTTTCATTCTTTTATGGAGAAAGATTCTGGGAAGAGGAAGCGGGAGGAGAAACTGAAAGGAGAGACGGAACCAGGAGGCGCTGGGGCGCGGGGCCCCGGGGCGGGGCCCCGGGCCCCGCCCCGCCCCGCCCCCGCCCCGCCCCGCCCCCGCCCCGCCCCTCCAGCGCCACCTAGCGCCCGCTCTGTGCCGGGCGGGACAGGCTGAGCGCTCCGCTGTTCGCTGGCTGGTGCGACTCCTGAGTTCCTCAGCTTCCCTGAGCCTCGGTGTGTTCATCGTGACGTGGGGATGACACAGGTTCACACGTCAGGGGGTGTTAGGATGGTGACGTGGGGTGGCCCTCGGGAAGCGCAGAGTCTGGTCCCCACGGTGAGTGCCCGGTGTGCTCCATGCGAGCTGACGACTTGCTGAGCTGGTTTGTTAGCGTCCTCGTCTGTGAGATGGGGGTAAAGCAACGCCTGTGGGGTTTAATGAGCTGTCGGGTCCGACTTGGTGCTGGACCAGTGCAGGGCTGCGGGGTAGTGATGATTACTCTGACCTGTGCCCAAGCTGCCTGCCCAGGGCACTGGGGCCACCCATGAAAGTTCCTGCTAGCCCCTGGAGGCTGTGCGTGTGTGTGTGTGTGTGTGTGTGTGTGCGTGTCTGTGTGTGTGTGTGAATATACACGTGAGTCAGTGTGTGCGTATGAGTACATTTGAGTGCAAGTAGGCGTATGTGAGAACGAGTATAAGAATGAATGTGGGTGTGTACATGTGCAGATGAGTGTGTGCATACGTATGAGTGTGAGCCTGGGCGAGCGAGTACATGTGTATGTGCGAGTGCATGTGTGTACGTGTGCACGTATGATTATATGCAGGTGGGTGTGTGAGGGTGTGTCTTTGGTCGTGAGTGTGTAAGCGTGCATGTAGGCCTATGACGAGTGAGTGTGTGCACAGGTGTGAGTGAGTGCACTGGGGGACCTGGTCTCTTCTCCCTCGGGGCTGGGACCCCCCCAGGCCCCCCTCGCCCTGCAGCTCCCACACATGGGCGGCCTGGTCACCACTGACGGAACCCCGACCCTGTGGTCTCACGCGGTGCCAGCTCCCTCACCACGGCCAAGGCCGCACCTGGCCGCACCTGCGGGTGTGGGAGAGGAGAGCCGAGGGAACCCCGCCCTCCAGCGCCTTCCTCCCGCGCCTTCCAGGCAACCTGGTGCACGGGCTCACACCGGTACACACGCGTGTGCACACACACTGACGTGCACACACAGAACCTTCTGCCTTCGGGCCGTACGGCTCCTGCACACATCCTGTCTGGGTGCCCCGTCTGTGACAATGACCAAGTGTGCGGAGCCACGGCTCACGCGTGGGCCTGTGCAGAGGATGACCACACACCCCGGAGTCTCGCAGCCCCAAGGCAGGCGGAAGCCACAGAGCCTGCGCTTCCTGGAGCCCAACGGGGCTGTCTCTGTGGGAAAGAACGGCTTTCCCGGCCTGTTCTGCCCTCACCCCTGCAGCTTCGGGCCTTGGGTCACACAGACCAATCTTAGCTGAGAGAGAAGGTGGGGATGGGCACGGAGCAGAGACTGGGGAGCATGCCTGGCACCGTGCTCCTGGGCGGGTCCCAACCCAGCTCACCCAGTGGTGCAGGGCAGGGCCGGGCGGCCAGAGGATATCTGGCCATCAGGATGAGCCTCCCCTTCGATGGTCCATCTTCTGGAGAGGGGCGGTGGATGTCGGTGTCTGTCCCTGAAGCAGGGACATTCCCAGGGGAGGTGAAGGTGGAGCACGACCAGGCCTGCTACAACCCACCCTCCCCACCCAAGGTCAGCCCGTGGACACCCAAGAGCCCTCCTCCTGCCCACAGAGGGACGGTGGCCAGGTGAGACTGAGCCCCTCACAGGCCTGCACCTGCCTGGCCACCGAGCTGACCAGGGTGGGACCGCGGGCCGCCCCGGCTCCTTCCCCATGCTCGCTCAGGTGTGGAGCCAGGACGAGGGGTGGGCCCCATCAGTCCTCAGCTCTGCCTCTGGCACCCCTGCCCCACACAGATGCCAGGTCTCCTTACAGATGGGAGAGGAGGCGATGGAGCAGGGTGGGGCTCTGTTTCAGCTTCCTGCGCCTTCCAGGCAACCTGCAGTCCCCAGCACCCAGCGGGGTCAACATTCTACATCTCCTTTGGGACTGCCTGGGTGCCCCCTGTGTGCTGGGCCTGAGCTGGTGGGACCACCTGAAAGAGGGGACACTTGAGTTAACTCGCTTCCATTTTTGGATTGTTCGTTGCTAGTGTAGAGAAATAGGACTGATTTTTGTGTATCGATCTGGTATCCTGCCACCTTGCTGAGCTTGTTTATCAGTTCTAATCATTCTTTCTTTAGTGGATCCCTTGAATTTTCTAATCATCTAATCTTTGAATAGTTTTACTTTTTCCTTCCCAACATGCATAGCTTTTATTGCTTCTTCTTGCATAATTGTCCTGGCTAGAACCTCTGGTACAATGTTGAATAGAAGTGGCAAGAGCTGATGTCCTTGCCTTGTCCCTGCTTGTTGGGGAAAGCTTTCAGTCACTCACCGTTGTTTATGATGTTAGCTCTCGGTTCTTCGTAGATGTCCTTTACCAGGTTGAGGAGGTTTCTCGCACTCCTAGTTGGTTGAGTGTTCTTATTATGAAGGATTGTCAAATTTTGTCAAATGTTTTTTCTGCATCTATTGGCATAAGCATGTGGTTTTTGTTCTTTATTAGATTGATAGAATGTATTACCTGCTTTGAATTTTTTTTTGTTGTTGTATAGTTTTACTTTTTCCTTCCCAACATGCATAGCTTTTATTGCTTCTTCTTGCATAATTGTCCTGGCTAGAACCTCTGGTACAATGTTGAATAGAAGTGGCAAGAGCTGATGTCCTTGCCTTGTCCCTGCTTGTTGGGGAAAGCTTTCAGTCACTCACCGTTGTTTATGATGTTAGCTCTCGGTTCTTCGTAGATGTCCTTTACCAGGTTGAGGAGGTTTCTCGCACTCCTAGTTGGTTGAGTGTTCTTATTATGAAGGATTGTCAAATTTTGTCAAATGTTTTTTCTGCATCTATTGGCATAAGCATGTGGTTTTTGTTCTTTATTAGATTGATAGAATGTATTACCTGCTTTGAATTTTTTGTTGTTGTTGTTGTTTTGACTGTGCCGTGAGGCTTTCGAGATCTTAGTTCCCCCACCAGGGACTGAACCCAGGCCCTGGCAGTGAAAGCGCTGAGTCCTAACCACTGGACCACCAGGCAATTCCCTACATTTTTTGAATTTTGAACGTTAGATCAAGCTTGCATTCCTAGGATAAATCCCACGTGGTGTAGAATCCTTTTTATATGATGCTG
This sequence comes from Physeter macrocephalus, assembly GCF_002837175.3. Lineage (NCBI taxonomy): Eukaryota > Metazoa > Chordata > Mammalia > Artiodactyla > Physeteridae > Physeter > Physeter macrocephalus. Next base: position 143,933,260 of record NC_041220.1, on the reverse strand, counting down.
GATTCAGTTTGGTAGTATTTTGGTGAGGAACTTTACACCGACATTCATAGGGATATTAGTCTGTAGTTTTCTTTTCTTGCGAGGTCTTTGGTTTTGGTATCAAGGTAACGCAGACCTCTTAGAATGAGTGCCTTGCTCTTCGGTTTTGGGAAGAGTTTGTGAAGGACTGGTGTTCATTTGAACCAACAACTCTTGAGAGTGAGTTAGCTCAGTTGTAACAGCAGGCAGTGAGAACAGTGTGGACAGAGGCCTGAAGTGGGGAGCGCGGTGGATTTCAGTAACAGGAGCCACGGGCCCGGCTGGCGCAGGCACACACACGGGAGATGGAGGGCTGGAGGGCTTGCATTCCTAGGATAAATCCCACGTGGTGTAGAATCCTTTTTATATGATGCTGGATTCAGTTTGGTAGTATTTTGGTGAGGAACTTTACACCGACATTCATAGGGATATTAGTCTGTAGTTTTCTTTTCTTGCGAGGTCTTTGGTTTTGGTATCAAGGTAATGCAGACCTCTTAGAATGAGTGCCTTGCTCTTCGGTTTTGGGAAGAGTTTGTGAAGGACTGGTGTTCATTTGAACCAACAACTCTTGAGAGTGAGTTAGCTCAGTTGTAACAGCAGGCAGTGAGAACAGTGTGGACAGAGGCCTGAAGTGGGGAGCGCGGTGGATTTCAGTAACAGGAGCCACGGGCCCGGCTGGCGCAGGCACACACACGGGAGATGGAGGGCTGGAGGGCAGCCCGTGAGAAAGGTCCACAGGGGCTGGATCCGGAAGGGCCAGCTGGACATGAGCAGGCCCTGGAGCTTTAGAACAGAGCAGTGATGGGCATGGCATGTGTGTTGGAGCCTGTGCTGAGGGGAGGGTGATGGAGGAAAGAGACTGGAGGCCAGGGAGGGACTTGAAGAGAGGAGGTGGGGTGGGGCTGCCGGGAGGTGGTGGAGGGCCCGGGCACAGGCAGGGGGCTGCGAGGAGGCAGCCTAGAGGGCTGGGAATGCTGGGGGCGTGGGGCTGGCAAGGGCACTGGGAACAGGCACAGAGGCTGGTTGGAGCCTCAGTGAAGGGAGGCTGCTGTAGAGGCGTGAGAGGCAGGGGCTGGTTGCAGCGGGAAGGGGCCAGAGAGCTGGCCCGAGGCAGAGGCCTGGAAACCAGGGACCACCCGCTGGGTGGGAGCAGGACGGAAGCTGGAACACCAGTCCACCTCTGCTGCAGGTGGCCCATCTCGGTGGCAGCCTGTATGCAAATGGAGGTAGAGAAGGCAGCATGCCTGGGAGGCCATCCTGTAGCCAGCCTAGGGGGCTTCTGGGAGAGGTGCCCACATCCTTCCAGGCAGGTGGAGCTGCCAAGGACCGGAGCCCTGACCCCTGCAGGGAATCCCGGGTCAGACAGGCGACGCAGCCCGCCCAGAGGGGGCCACGGGGGAGGAACGAGGGAGGACCGGCAGCCCCGCCCGGGAGCCTGAGTGCTCGCGCCCCGGGAGGCGGGGTGAGGGGGGGGAGGGGAAACTCGCCAGCCAGCTCCCCTTCAACTCCAGCTCAGCCCCGGGAGGCGGCGCGGCCCGCACCACCCTCGACAGAGCTAAGGGCCGGGGCTCAGGGAGGAGGAGGAGGCGCTTTCCCAAGGTCTCCGCCGCCAGGAGCCGGAGGGGCTGGGGCCCGGGTGTGGGGGCGGTCGGGGGCCCATCAGCCGCGCGGGGCCGTGAGGCCGGCTGCCCGTTCGCCTCCGTGGCTTCCCGACTCCGGGCGGCCCCTCAGGCGTCCGCCCCGTGCCCACGCGCCCCCGCACCCGCACCCTCGCAGCGGCCGGCGGGGAAACTGAGGCCCCGCGGGCTGACGGGCGGGGCGGCGCCTCACCTGCGAGGGGCGGAGCCGGCGGCCGGGCAGGGGGCGGGGCGCGCGGCGGCCTGGCTGGCGAGGGGTGCGGCCGCGGGCCAGGGGCCGGCGGGACAAGGGCGCCGCGGGCGAGGCGGCGGCGGTCGGGGCGCGCGGCCCGATGCCGTGTCGGTGCGCGCAGGAGAGGCGGGCGCGGGCCGACCCCCCGAAGCCGGCCGTGCCCGCCGCGTGGACGCTGTGAGGACCGAGCCGGACCGACCCGGCGCTTTCGGCGGGAACAAAGGCGGGCGGGGGCCGGCTCCGGAGGGTCTGGGGGCCCCGGACGGGGCGGGGGCCTGTCCGTCTGTCAGCACCTTCCGGGGCGGGTGGGCGCGGGGCCCCCTCCTCCCTACGCCCGCGGGGCTCTGTTCGGTGCGGGCCGCCGGGCGGGCGCGGGGGTGGCGCGCTTTGTCGGAGGCTCCACTGTTGGTTGGGGCGCAGGCCAGAGGGGTGGCTTTGTGCGCAGGCGGAGCTGGAGGGGGCAGCCCGAGCGACCTGGGCAGGGGCCGGGGAGCAGGCGTCCGGGGAGGCGGGAGGCGGTAAACATCTGTTGGAGCCTGCCGGTTCGCTGAGAGCGGAGTGGTTTTCTTTGTGTGTGTGTGTTTGGGGATGGGGCAGGAGTTCCAGCAAGGCTGGGCCTCTGGGTCTGAGCCGAACTGCTCCTCCAACTCCACTGGGGCCCCCGGACGGACCAGGCCCTGGGTGGGGTGGGGGCAGGCACTGGATAAAACAGTGCAGGGTGGGTGGGTGCTGTTCAGAGGGACCAGGGGTGCGGGAGGCCCCGAATGTGACTGGGCATTGAGGTGCGTCACGGAAGAGGGGAGTCTGGATCTGGGTCTTGAAGGACGAGTAGGAGTTCTCCGTGTGAGGGGGGATAGCGGTCATTCCAGGCAGAGGCCGGAAGTGTGAAACTGAAAGAACCTGCCAGGTTTCTGGGAGAGCAGCTGGAACATGAGTAAGAGGCTGTTAAGCGGCGGGGCCTGGAATGTAGGGCCCTGCGGGCCTGGGTTAACCCTAAGGCGGGCAGCCTGCCCCTGGACACCGTGCACTGGGTGATCCCTGCCCGAATGATGCCCCAGGCTGACTGGGAGACAGCATGGATCCCAGCCAACCCACCAAATGATTGTTTGGCGAGGGTGCGGCCCCCACCCCTGGCTGAGACATGTCCCCTTCCCTTTTTATTGTAGCTTCATGGCGGCCGAGGAGATGCACTGGCCCGTCCCCATGAAGGCCATTGGTGCCCAGAACTTGCTGACCATGCCTGGGGGTGTGGCCAAGGCTGGCTACCTGCACAAGAAGGGCGGCACCCAGCTGCAGCTGCTCAGATGTGAGTCCCCTGGGTGGTGGGGAGCACACTGGGAGGACGTGGGGACGGGGCTGAGCCCCACTGGACCTCCTTGGCCAAGCACCCTTCCTTTCTGAACCTCTTCTTCCTTCCTTACCTGGGGGGCCCTCCAGAGTTTCCCTTCTCTCCCTGCCACCACCCCCTCGGGGCCCTGAGGTTGGCCTCCCCAGCCTCCAGGACTGGGGAAGGGTCTGGGGTGGTGCAGCGGGTGGAGATAGGAGGGCATTTGGTGCACAGTGCTGACCTGCTGGCCAAGGGAGCTTCAGCCTGTGGCCAGGGGCGGGAGCCCTTGTTGGCCTGGTAGGTCTGGCCCCTGGGTGGTTCCCTCGCCTTATCAGGTGGGTGTTCAGTGAGTCAGGCAGTCAGTCCGTCTGCAGTGAATCCACGTACCAGGCCAACAGCCATCTGGGTGCTGGACCTCCACAGCTTCATGAGACCGGGGCTCTGGTGCCTAGGACAGCAGGCTGGGAGAGGGAGAGAGCCCCCAGGCCTGGGAGATGCTCAGGCTTCGAGACATTGAAGCCCAAGAGCATCAGGGCCTTGCCCACCCCTCTGACCAGCCACGGGCGTCCCATGCCTTTGCTCAAGCTGTGCCCTTTGGCAGGGACTCCCTGGCCCTGTGCTGCCTGGTTGAGGTGCCCCAGGCTGACTGGTTTGGTTTCTAGGTGGGCTCCAATTGGTCTGCTCTCCTCTTTGAACAGGGAGCCTCTAAGGAGGGGCTGTAGATGAGCCGCCTCCAGGCCTGGGAGGGGCTGCTCAGGGATGGGGCAGTAGCCACAGGCGTTCTCACCGTAACTGGCTCCACACCAGTGGCTCTTGTTGGCAAGATCTCTGGGCTTCTTTGCCCCCAGCCTCGCTCCACCCAGCAAGGCGGCTCTGTGGCCTCCCTGGGCCTCTGGCCCTGGCTCTGCCCTTCCTCGAGCCACTTTAGTCCCTTGTCCCTGGGGCCTGTGGTAGCACCACACAGCCCCCTGAATCTCCCCTGCCCTGGAGGGACCAGCATGCCCATCCATCTGTCAGCATTTGACCCCATGGTAGTCTCCTGGGGAGGGGCAGGAGGCCGGGCCTGGAGTCGCCCAGGGCCTCCAGGCATGGTCCCTGGAGTGGGGCCTGCCCAGAGGCTCAGCCCCCACCCCCGCCCCGCTCGCAGGGCCCCTGCGCTTTGTCGTCATCCATAAGCGCTGCATCTACTACTTCAAGAGCAGCACGTCAGCCTCCCCGCAGGGCGCCTTCTCGCTGAGTGGCTACAACCGGTAAGTGCCCCACTGACCCCCAACCCCGCGGCCAGCGGGTTCGCCCCCGGTTCCCACCCAAGGCAAGTCCAGGTTTCCTGAGATGGTTCACACCCCCGGCCCCTTGGATGGGTACAGCCTCTGCCCTCCATCCTAGCCTCAGGCCATTGCCGAGGGCCTGGGGACGAGGCTGGGGCTTCCTGCCGCTTTATCAGCCTCAAGGGTTGCAACGGCCTGCCCTACAGGTCCCCATTCAGTCGCAGCCCAGTGACTTCTGCGTCCCTCCTTCCTCCCCACCTTCTCCCCCTCAACCATCTCCTCCTCCTTCTGGCCGAGAGCCCAGCCCACTACCCCAGGCCCTGCCCCAGGCCCCGCTGGGTCCCGGGGCCTCCCAGGCTGGGGCCAGTTCCCTGCCAGGGGCTGCCAGTCTATCAGTTTGCCACGAGCCTGCCCTCAAGGAGCTCTCTGACTCGTGGGCACTGGGCCTCCGCCCCCACTGCCCCTGGGGGATGGGGCATGTTGGCACATGTGGGCCCACCCACGGCCTCGGGCCTGCACTGCGGTGGGGGGTGGGGCGGGGGTGGGGTGGGGGGGTGTCAAGTGTGATTCCTGGCTCTAGGTCTTGGTGTCACACCACCCAGGCCCTGCACCCAATGGCATTAGTCTGTGCCCCTGCCCCCCGGGAGGGCCCAGCCCTTCCTGCCTATGAGAACCTGAGGGTCCCGTGGTATCAGTGGCAGGACTGGCGCCCTTGGGCAGTGACTCTAGGCCTGCACTCACATGCTGGCCGCAAGCTCACTAGGGAAACTGGCCCCGAGCACCCAGCCCAGTGCCCAACCCCCAGGTGGAGGCCGGGGGAGGCTCCAGGGCCCTGTGGCTGCCAGCGGGCACTGGTGGACCAGACTCTGGGGTCCCCTGGGGAGGGACGTTTCCTTTCCCCAAACACACCAGCCCTGGCCTGGTGGGAGTGCAGCCTTGCAGCAGGGGATGTCCCTCTGATGGGCCGGATGGACACACCTGCCCCAGGCACCCAGCCTGACAGCGCCCCCCACGGTAGAGTCTGTGATCTCTACGCAAACCCCACGTCCTGGCTGCAGGAGTGGCCGCAGTGAGTCACTTCCCTGAAATGTTCTCAGACCAGCCGCCTGGCAGCAGGGGCAGGGCTGAGGGTGACACGAGCCCCGTGAGGGTCCCCAGGAGGTAGGCCAGGGGCCAGGCGGGGCCCGAGGCGTCCAGGTAAAGCAGCATTGGTGGGCAGCGAGGGTGGCATGTCCTCGTCTCAGAGCCCTGCACGCGCTGCTCACTGGAAGCCCTCCGGGACCCCTGTGCCCTCCGCTCACTGCTCACCCTTGCCCACACGCTTCCTCCTGCCTGACGCATCCAGGCCTTCAGCCAGCAGCATCGATGGGCCGACCGTCCAGATCTTCCCGTGTCCCTCGGGGCGTGGTGCTGGGTGCCAAGACCTGTCCAGGGGCGGGGCTGTGGTTGGGCCGTCCCTGCGGGCCTGGGCCGCACGGTGACCACTGGCGCTGCCCTCAGGGTGATGCGGGCAGCTGAGGAGACGACGTCCAGCAACGTCTTCCCCTTCAAGATCATTCACATCAGTAAGAAGCACCGCACGTGGTTCTTCTCTGCCTCCTCTGAGGATGAGCGCAAGGTGATGGGGGGCCGGGTTGGACCTGCCTTGGGGGGACGGGGAGCTATCAGGGCCCCCGTCCAGGCCCTGAGGGGCTGGGGCTGGGGCATGGGCAGCTGGGCGGGTGCCGCCCCCCAGTCCCCGGTCCTCACGCCCAGGGCCTGGCGCCAGCCCCTCACACTCAGAGCACGCTGTCTCCGGAGGAGCCCTGGGTGGGCTGAAGGGGGGCCGCGGCCCCAGAAGGGCCAGCCAGGGTCGTCTTCCCCAGCCTTGGTGGTCAACGCCGACCGGCCAGTGCGGGCAGGGGAGGAGGGGTGAGGGTGGCTCCTCCCCTGGGCAGCATCGTGCCCGCTGAGGGCCTGACTGACCCGCAGAGCTGGATGGCCTTGCTGCGCAGGGAGATCGGCCACTTCCACGGGAAGAAGGAGCTGCCTCTGGATGCCAGGTGGGCCTGGGGGTGTGACGGTGGGCAGGTGTCACCGGGGCCCTGGACTCCACACGTGTGCCTGCCTCCCGGCCCCTGGGGGCTTGGCCCAGAATCTCCCCCTTGAAGGCTTTTCTGAAGGTGCCAGCTGGGCCACGTGTGTGCGGGCTGTGCACCTGTGTGTGTGCACCCGAGCGTGTAAGCATGTGTGTGCGTGCACCCCACTGGTAGTTCCTGTTTGGGGGTTACACGTGCTTTTACTTGCCTCTCGAGGAAGCCCGGTGTTTCTAGCAGCTCAGGCCTTTGGGTTCCCAGCACCCCTCGCTGGGGGGTGAGAGCAGGGCGGGTCCCCAGGGCAGTGGCCCGGCCCGTGTGGGTATTGGTGACCGCACGGCGCAGGTGGTTCAACAAGCAGCAGGGGCTCTCTGGGCGGGAACTGCATCCATCCGGTCCTTTCAGAGATGAGGATAGGGAGGCCCAGGTAGGGCTGGGCACACCTAGGCTGTCCCGCAGGCTCCTGCCTGAGCCCCCGGGGCAGGAGCAGGTGGGGACGTGGGCCCAGCCTTGAGGCCTGGCACCGTCTGGGCGGTCAGGGGTGTACTTGTGGCGAGAACCACAGTGGGGCTGAGGAGGGAGACGCCACAGCCTCCAGTCCCCTCGTCTGCCCTTGTTCTGTGTGTATATGTGTGTCTAGATCTTTCTGTGTCCGCACGTCTCCGTGCGCGTTCTCGTGTTTATCTGTGTGTTTGTCTGCATCCGCGTGTCTGAGTGTCCACGTGCATGAGGCCGCGTCTGTGTCTGTGTGTGTGTGTGTGTGTCTGTCCGCGTGTCCGAGAGTGTGAGTGCAGGAGACCCCCTGCCCGGTACTCACCGCCCCGCCCACCCTGTGCTCAGCGACTCCAGCTCGGACACAGACAGCTTCTACGGTGCCATCGAGCGGCCCGTGGACATCAGCCTCTCTCCGTACCCCACTGACAATGAAGGTGAGGCGCGTCCCCGTCTTCTGCCCGCCGTCTCTCCTGCCTGGCTGCTGCCCGGGAGGGAGACGGAGCTGGCTGGCCTCCCTGCTCCATCCCTCCGGCTACCCCAGGCAGCCTGGGTCTTGGGTTCCCATCCTGCCCACCTCATCCTGGCCCCAGGCCCCCCTGAGGGAGCGAGGTCCTGAGAGCCGCGCCCGGCCACCCCGGCCTGGGTGCAGCTGGCCCGGGGGGCCCTGAGCCCGACCCTCCATCTGCCCCGCAGACTATGACGACGAGGACGACTCGTACCTGGAGCCCGACTGCCCCGAGGCCGGGGAGCCCGAGGGTAGGCGGGGCGGCCGGTGGGCCTGGGGGGCGCTGGGAGTAGAGAACAGGGACCGGGGCCTGGAGCGGAGGCTCCCCGCTCTGGGCTGGGGCTGTCAGCCTGGCTACGGCCCTGGGTGGCCTGAGGCCTGACCGTCTCCACCTCGGGCCTCAGGGTTTCTCCTTCAGCCCGAGCATTGGCAGCAACAGAGCCGAAGAGGCTGGCTCTGCTCACCTGCTCCTCGGACCTCCTCCAGTTAGCCCGGGGTGGCGGAGGGGCGGTGCAGAGGTGTGGGAGGGGGAGCCCCGCACGTGGGATGCTGAGCCGGGGCTGGCCCTGGGGGCTGAGAACAGGGAAGGAGGAAGGGTAGCTCTCCGTGAGCACCTGTGGCCAGGTGGCCACTCAACTGCCCCACCCCACACCCCCCCAGCACTCGGCCAGGCAAGGGGGACGGCGTGCGCCAGGCATCCCAGGGGAGCGCGGGGACGGGTGGGGGAGGGCCGTGCCTCTGTCCTGCCCTCTGTCTCGTCACTCCCTGCCGTCTGTCCCATCTCTCACTATTCCTGACACCCCCAGCTCCGCTCGTTCTTGTTGATTTCATCGTGGCCGGGGACTCCCTGTTCCTTGGCCTCCTCTCCAGCCACCTCGTCTTCTTCCCGCCTCAGCTCCTCGTGGCCTCCTCTTAGCTGTGCCTCCCTCCAGTGCACCCGGGGCCAGCAGCCCTCTCCCCTCCTACTGGCTCCCTCCTTCCGGGGCCCCAGCTCCCACGGGCCTTCAGCCCACCAGGCCCTGCAGGCCAGCCCCGAGCCCACATCAGATCCTCGTCCGTCCTCTGGTCTTTGCGCCCTCGCTCGCCCGCTTTGCTCTCTCATCTCTCGGGCCTGTGACCGCAGCCCTGGTGAAGCCCTGCCTCCGTCTGCCCCACCCCTGGCTGGAGAGAGCCCGCCGAGGCCTTACTCTCATCCCCTCCTTGGCTTCCAGGGGCCCGGTGCTCCCGCACACCTGCTTGCGCACTCCCAGCTCCCCTCCCAGAACGTCTCTCATCAGGGTTCCCACCCCAGCGCCCGAGGGCGGCACCTGGCCCGGGGCCCCTCCCTGCGCCCACCTGCCTCGCCAGCACCAGACACCTCGTGCTCCAGGTCCCCTCCCGCCCAGCCCTGTGCTGCCCGGGGTGCCCACGCGCACCACCCCAGGCCTCAGGCCTGGCCTGCTCCTCTCCCCTCGCTCCTGGGCCACAGCCAGTGTCATCGACAGGCTGTTGACTCCTGACATTTCCAGCCGGGGCCTCTCCTCTGAACTCTGGGCCTGGGCCCCTGGAGCCCACTCGATGTCCCCTAGGTGTCTTGTGGCATTGTCAACTTGTTAGGAGCAAACCCAACCCCCAGCTTCCCCCAGCCTGCTCCCGCGCTTCCTCCTCACCTCTGTTAGTGGGAATCCCAGCTGCCCCAGCTGAGTCCCAGTCCCGGGAGGCTTCCTTGCCCCTTCTCTTTCTCGCCCCGACCCGCTACCCCGGAAGCTGAAGGCTCCTGTGTGACACCTGGGCTTCGGGAAGTTTGCACGGGCTGCCGTATGGAGGACAGATGGGGAGGGCCGGGTGGCCTGGGGTGGGCCAGGGTCCCAGAAGGAAGGCTGCGTCGGGAGTGCTGGGCATCGGGGCTGTAGGGCGGGCGGCCAGGCTGGGGGGCTGGGGGCTGAGGGGTTGCACACCTGCTTGGCCCTGGCCGTCCCTTGCCGGCACATGCCGGCAGAGGTGGTGCTGCTCCGGCCTCCAGCAGGGGACGCTCGCTCACCAGATGGGTCTCCTTGCTCTGCAGATGCCCTGATCCACCCACCGGCCTACCCCCCACCTCCGGTGCCCACGCCCAGGAAGCCCGTCTTCTCTGATGTGCCCCGGGCCCGCTCCTTTTCCTCCAAGGGTCCAGGCCCTCTGCCGCCACCTGCGCCCCCTAAGCGCGGCCTCCCCGATGCCGGCCCGGCCCCCGAGGACTGCAGGAAGGAGCTGCTGGGCCCGAGGCGGCTGGAACCTGGCCCCAGGGTGCCCGCCCCCTCCTGGAGGGTGAGTGAACCCCCACTGGGCGGCCTGCCCGCCGTGCCCAGCCGCAAGCCACCTTGCTTCCGCGAGGACGCCAGCCCCGGCCCAGAGCCCCGGGTCCCTGGCCATGGCGCCAGCTCTCCCACTAGCTCTGCCGGCGCAGCCGCTGCCACCTCCAGGAACTGTGACAAGCTCAAGTCCTTCCACCTGTCCCCTCGGGGGCCACCCACACCTGAGCCCCCTCCCGTGCCGGCCAACAAGCCCAAGCTCCTGAAGAGGGCTGAGGTGGCCCCCCCGAGGGAGGCAGCCAAGCCCGGACTCTTCGTGCCCGCCGCGGCCCCCCGGCCTCCCGCACTGAAGCTGCCCACGCCCGAGGCCACAGCCCGGCCCGCGATCCCGCCCGGGCCAGAAAAGCCGCCCCGCCCCCACCTCCAGTGAGTCTGTGCCGCACTGGTGCCACCGGGACCCCTCTCCAGCCTGTCTTCCCACCGGCGACCCAGCCTCCCTGCCTCTGGCACGCAGCCCGTGACGGGCGCCAGGCGGCCCTGGCCTGGGTGGGGGGAGGACGGCGCCCTGACGGCCCAGGGCTGCCTAGGCTGAATGGCCTCCCCTACACCTGATGCGGGGGTTCCCGGGGGTGTCCCGCCTGGCCCTTGAGGTCCAGCCCCGTGGGGGGTGAGCCTGGAGCCCGTGGCTGCCTTGGGGAGCAGTGGGCGAGGCGGGGCTTCGGGCACCCCGGCCTCCCAGAACCCCGGCCGTGCAGTGAGGGCCCTGCGGGCGCTGCCAGCCTGCCCAGGGACGGGCGCTGTGGGGCGCTGTGGGACTGAGCCCTCCTGAGCCAGAAGTGCCCTTCCTGGCCCTATCTGGGGCTCCAGATGCCACCCGGGCTCTGACGCCACCGAGGCCGCCTTCGTGCCCTCCCCGACTGGGAACCTGCCAGTTCCCAGTGGAATGTGGAACGTGTGTGTGACTCACCTCGAGGCCTGCTCCAGACGCTTTCAGCTTTATTGCTGGGCAGTGCCGGGAGACCGGTGTGTCCTCACACCACAGCCCGCAGGGCCCTCAGCAGCGAAGGCTCCGGGAGCCCCAGCGGGGAGCCCCCGCGGGCGCGCTAGCGCGGTTCTTCCCGAGTACCCTTGACCACGGCACCCTTCTCCCTGGGGCTCTGTTAGCACTGCCACCCGTGCGGAAGTGCCTGGGAGGACCCCTTGGCACACTCACGGTTCTGTTTCGTGAGGGGCCGCAGAGTTGTAGGCCGGCTCATGTGTTCATGAGCTCTGGATCTGGACCCGAGTGCCCCCGGGGTTGTGTGTGCCAGGGCTGACCATCCACAGCACAGCCTCACCCACAGCCTGGCAGCCCATCCCAGGGTGGCCTCCTTTAACCCTCCCTGAAGCCCTGGGGGCTCGGACCATGTGGCCACAGTGAGGGGCGTGTCCCTTCGGCTCGACCCATTCACACCCATCCCCCGTGGTTCTAGGAGTGCGGCTTGGCTGAGCTCACAGAGCTGCTCAGTGGCAGTGCTGGGCCCTTTGCCCACAGCGTCTGGAGCCCAGGACCCCCCTTGCCGGTGACCCTGGCTCAGGCTGCCAGGCATTAGGCGATTCCTGCCACCCCCGGGCGGTCAGCGTGGACCCCTCCAGAGCTCTGTGGTCCTGAGCCTTTGACAGCCACCAGGGCTGCAGGCGCCAGACCTCACGGATTCCGAGGCTTGGTGTGGTCACTCGGAGGGCGCGGGGAGCAGTGTCTGGAGTGGAGCAGAGGGGCCCCGTCCCACGTCTGGCAGTGACGTGGCCTTCCTCTCTTTGCTCCCCTTCCAGGCGATCACCCCCCGATGGGCAGAGTTTCAGGAGCTTCTCCTTTGAAAAACCCCGGAAACCCGCGCAGGCTGACGCGCCGCAGGCGGACGCTGGCGGGCAGGACTCTGATGAGGACTACGAGAAGGCAAGGCTGGGCGGGGCGCCCAGATCTCGGGCGGCGGCCGCGGGGCCGCGGGAGGGCCGGAGCGGCCAGCGGGAAGCCCCGCCCAGCCCCGCCACTGACCTCACGTTGGCCTCCCTCCAGGTGCCCCTGCCCAGCTCAGTGTTCATCAACACCACGGAATCTTGCGAAGCGGAAAGGTCAGTGTGAAGCTCGTCTTTCTCCAAGGCCTTGTCTTGGCAGACCTGAGGTTCTGTGCCGCCCCCCTGCACATACCTGCACGCACGCCCTCCGGTCTTCTGGCTTTTCGCTCCCCCTCTCCAGCCTCGGTGCTGGGCAGTTACTGGCACGAGAACACAGCTGAGTGCTACGAGAAACCCGGTGAGAACGACTCCTGCCCGCTCAGCCCCTGCTCTGGCCTCACCCTGGGCTCTGTGCGGCCGGCCCTCGAGGTCCCACTGCTCTCGGAACCTGAGCTGCAGAATCTGGGACGACGGAAAGCCACGTGGGGCTGGGGCTGGAGGGTCCTTGAGAGAGCTGTCTGAGGGGGGCTCACCTGTTCGCATGGCTGTGTTCTTGTAGGCTGTTCAAAGCCACGAGCCCCCGGGGAGAGCCCCTGGACGGCCTCTACTGCATCCGGAACTCCTCCACCAAGGCGGGGAAGGTAGGCACCCAGGGAGGATGCTCAGCCGTCACCCTGCTGTGCACAGGCCCCCAGGATGGCTGCGTTGTGGGGTCTGCCGCTCTCCACACACCCGGGCTGACAGGCGGGCACAGGACTCTACAGTTCGTAGCTCATTTCCCCACGCAGCCTCTTACTTGGCTTCTCAACCGGGCCCCATCCTTGAGGTCTACAGCCCCTCCTCCCCATCCATTCTCAGATTCTCAGGAACTCGATACCATCTGCAGTGGTGCCCACTCCCCAGCACGGGCGTGAGGCACAGGAAGGGTTGGGGGGCCCGGGGCTCTGACGGGGTAGGGGGTTCCCCTTCCTGCTCTTTGAAGGGGAGGCTGCTTGGGGCCGTGGGCACGTTAGGAGGTCCGCTGGCTCTGCCTGTGCCCCTCCAAGGATGACTCTTGTGACCTCACTGAGCCTGTTTCCCCTTGAGTGTCGGAGATGGTCCTAGTGTGGACCAGGCACCCGCTCCTGTCATTCACGTCTCAGCATACTCTCTGAGGGCAGGAGTCCCGGGGCGAGGGGCCGCCCATCCTGACCCCGCTGTCCGTGGGCAGGGTGACCCTCCCCCAGGGACCCAGCCTCGACGCTGCTGCCCCTGCACCCCGAGTCTGTGTCTTTCCCGAGGGGAGTGAGCCATCCTCTGCCCGCTCCTCTTCCCGCAGGTTCTGGTCGTGTGGGACGAAACCTCCAGCAAAGTGAGGAACTACCGCATCTTTGAGAAGGTGAGCGGGCTGGCCTACCCGAGGGCCCGGGGCGGGAGGGGAGCCCTGGTCCGGGGCTTGGCTGGGGTCAGGGCAGAGTCTCCCTGGGAGAGCATAGGTCGTGGGTGGTCTGAGGCCAGCACCCCCAAACACCCCTCCTCCGCCCTCCCCTCTCTCCACGGCCCCACCTCCCCCCTCTCCTGGCTTCGCTGTGTCCTGCACTGACCCTAGAGGAGATGGGGTGATCAGCCCTCGGCCCTAGGCTTATGTACAGACCTGGCCTGCGTCCCCTGGGCAGAGCGTTACTGCCGGCTGTCCCGTCTCACCGGGAGGGCCGGCTGGCCGGCCCCTCTGACCCTGCCCCACTCCCCACCCAGGAGGCGAAGTTCTTCCTGGAGGGCGAGGTCCTGTTTGTGAGCGTGGGCAGCCTGGTGGAGCACTACCACACTCACGTGCTGCCTGGCCACCAGAGCCTGCTGCTGCGGCACCCCTACGGTTACGCCAGGCCCAGGTGACACCTGTACCGCACGCTGCTGGGCAGAGACGGCCACGGGGCCACAGCCCTGGGCCACGCAGAAGGAGACTGGCCTGCACGGGAGGACGAGCGGGAGCCAGCACCGTGCTCTGACCCGGGGCCTCCCCAGTGGACACCTCATAGCGATTGCCAGGCCAGGCCCCGCCCAGCAGGCTGGGTCCCCGGGGCTCGGCCAGGCCCTGGGCTCCAGAGAATTGTGTGGGGCTCTCCTGTCTCACCGTGCCACCTCCCAGGAGCCCAGGACTGAGCCTAGTCTGGACTTGATTTACAGAAATTCTGGTCCCCCCCCCCGGCACGCCCCCCCGGGCACTGGGCTGGGAGCTGGGCAGGGCTGGGGTATGTGGGGTGGGGCAGGGGCTGGACCCCCCAGGAACGCTACAACGCAGGCTCCGTGAGGGGCCGGTACCGCACAATAAAGGTACCGCACAATAAAGCACAGATGACCTTTGCCCCCAGTGGCCAGGGCTGCACTGGGAAGGGGGCACGGCCGGCCTTACTGAGTACACACGCCAGCATCCAAGTGTTGACTGTAGCTGGTCAGCTCACGGGACCTCTAGGAGGTGGTCTTGTTTTCTAGGCCACAGGGTGCTAAATGACTTACCCTTGGGTCCACAGCTGGTAACAGAACAGGACCCAAAAAGTTGGACAGTCTGGGCCCAGAACCTGTATCCAAAACGCCAGGTTCTGCTACCAGAAGTCAGGTCCAGGGCAGTGAGGCTACAGAGCTAAGAGGCCCCTCCCATCAGTAATTGGGTCATTCGTTGGCTTAACCAGTGGTTACTGGGAGACAGCTGGGCAGAAGGTATGCACAGCGCCCACCGTCCTTGGCAGCAGGGTGTGCAGGGGCTGGGAGCTTGCAACCCAGCTGGGGGCTCCAGGGAGACTTCCTGGAGGAAGTGATGGCTACAGTGCTGCAGGAAGACTAGGCCCTGTGTCGGCCAGGGGTGGGTGGGGACAGTGGTACCCAGATGCCCAAGTCGTCTGGTCCATCCCTGGTGCAGGCCCAGCACCGACCATCCCCTTGCTTCCTGCCATGGAGTTCCAGCAGGCTGCTCTCCCTGGCGTGGCCATCCAGGCTGGAATTTTTTGTTTTCCCTCATAAAAACAGACTCAGCTGGGTGTCAGGGCTGGCAGGGAACCCAGGGTCATTTGCTCCTCGCCGCACCTTTTGCTGGGGACGAGGAATTTGCGATGTAAAAGCCAAGCCACAAGAGCCCATGTGCCCACTAGCCATCGACTAATGGTGGCGGAGGAAGGCCCTTTGGACGCCCCCTCCCCTGCCCTGGGTATGTCCTGGGGTGAGGTCGTTCGTTGGAGGAGGAGAGAGGAGTCCAGTCAGGTGGGAGGCTCCTGGAGGTGCAGCCGTCTCCTCCCGGGAACCGAGTGTCCAGCACCGCCTCTACAGATGTTTCTTCTTCAGCCGCCCGGTG
Organism: Physeter macrocephalus; assembly: GCF_002837175.3. NCBI lineage: Eukaryota > Metazoa > Chordata > Mammalia > Artiodactyla > Physeteridae > Physeter > Physeter macrocephalus. The sequence continues at coordinate 143,918,176 of NC_041220.1, read as the reverse complement.
GAGTTGGGGGCACCGGAGCCCTTGGTGTTCCTTCCGCAGCATCTGTGGGGAACCAGCAGTTCCTCCTTCCTGCAGGTGCAGTCCAGTGCCCTGAGCTCAGTGACGCACACCAGTCCCCACTGTGGCTTGGCAGTTTCCCTTCCTGTGAAATCCGAGAAGCAGTTTCCAGCAGTGTCCAGGGTCTGCTGCGCTGCTGATCGGCTGTAGGACACGGGACACTGATGCTTTTAGCTGACATGCAGCCACTTGGCAGCCAGCTCATACCTGAAGACCCCTGAGCTGGAAGGTTGCGGGGTTCTGGTGTCCGTAGCCTGGTGATAGGTCCTTCTGGCCGCCTGGACAGATGAGGCCTGTCGCTGCTAGAGGCCCACCCCAGAGCCCAGCCCAGGGCCTGCCGGGACAGCTGCCCTCCTCTGTGAGTTCACACCCCAGGCCCAGGGCCTCGGTTGCTAGAGCGTGTATGTGGACGGTAGCGGACGGGGCTCCAGGCACGGTCCTCCAGCACGCAGGAGGGGCTGGAAGGGGTCCCACTCCCCCGAGACCTGCCACGGATGTTCTATTACGTGGGTCTGGAGAGTGGTTACCACTGGCTGAGCGCTTCCTGTACTCAAGGTGCCGAGCTGCACGCTTGACTTAGGTCTCATAGCAGCTGCCCTGCAGGCAAACTGTTGTACAGGTGAGAAAACCCCGGCTCAGAGAGGCCTGGATTCCAGACCCAGCCGTGTGATCCGTCCTTCGCTGCTGAGCCCAGACCCCGGCCCCCGCCTGGCTCCCTGCCACCCGCGCGGCCTCGGACGGTCATCGCAGGGTGTCTGGTTAGCCTGCCTCCTGAGGTTCTGGGCGTGCCTTCACCCAGTGAGGGGGCCACAGCTCCGGGGGAGACGAGACTACCTGCCCTCCCAGCCCCGTCTGGGGGTGAGAACTGACGGGGGCCCCACCCGAGGTGCTGTGCTGCTCCCTCACCTTACAGATAGGGAAACTGAGGTTCCGAGAGGCTTTGCTGACCTGCCCAGCCTGATGGTGAGCCCAGAGATGGTTCAATCCCTGTGCCCGGGAAGAGGGCCCTGGACACCTTGGGAAGCTTCTCCACGCCGAGCTCTGAACGTGGTTTTACTTTTCCTGCGGTTTATCAGCAGGAGTGCAGTGAGCCTCTGTACCTTCCGTTCGTAGAGAGTTTTATTGTCAGAAGGTGTTTTTAGAACCAGAAGAGACCTCACAAAACAAGCCAGGGTCACTCCCAGTCCCCACCCCAATTCTGGGTCACATTGCAGGGACGCCCCCTGCTGGTCCGAGGGGGAGCTTCTGGCACCCCAGGCTGAGCACCAGGGGCCTGGGCCCAGGGGGCTTCTCGTCCAGCTGGGCTGCACTGGGCTGGCCTCTGGAGGGCGTGGCATAGGGGACAGCAAGGCCACCCAGGGAATACCAGGCAGAGCTGGCGCTTGAACCAAGTCTGTGTGACTCTAGGGAGGCAGTGAAGGGCAGGCTGCAGCCTGTCTCTGGCTGTGACTCAGCAGCAAGGAGCCCCTGGCTGGGCAACCTGCGCACACACTGCGCCCCATGTCTGTGCCCAGGTGATGGTTGCTAGTGGCCATCCTGCATCAAGCCACCAGCACTCTCTCGGGAGGGAGAGTCGTGGGATGCAAAGCAGACCTGACCCGTCTGCCTCCCTCAGACTTCCTTTGCTCCTCAGAAACCTCAGAGGCTGCCTGACAGCTGTCCCTGCATCGCCCTCCAGCTGCATCCCTGGTCACGCTCTGAGCTACTCAGAGCCGAGGTACCTCCTTTTTCCTTTCATTTCCGGTGGAATGAAACACATCCAGAAAAGTGAGCAGAACACAGATGTACAGGGTAACAAATTGCTATGAAGTGAACCAGCCCCCATGTGCCCTCCCCAGCTCAGCGCCACCCCCTTCCTGTCTCACAAGTAACCCCTGCCCTCGCTTTGGGGAGGCTCACGTCCCTGTTTTGCTATGAAGCCTTTATCCATCACAGTGCTTTCCTGTTTTCGCACGTCATGCGAATGGAATCATACAGATGCAAGCTTTGGCGTCTGGCTTCTGCCTTGTTACATCTTTGGGATTTGTCCAGGTTGCTGTGCGTGGCTGTAGTTTGTTCAGGTTCGTTGCTGAAAACTGTTCCACTGACTGTATCGCAGTTCATGGATCCATTTTACTGTGGATGGACATTTAGTTTGTTTGTAGTTTGGGACAATCACAGACCGTGCTACTAGGAACAGTCTTATCTGTGTTTGTGATGCATGTGTACACGAGTTTCTCTAGGGTATGTACCCAGGAGTCTCACTCCCGAGTTCTAGGGCCTTTCACTGTTTTCCAAGGATTTTGCAGTAAAAGAGACTTCCCTTGGTTCCACATCCTTGCTAACACTTGGTATTGTCAGACTTTTCTTCATCTTTGCCAATCTGGTGGGTGTTTAATTAAGGCTTTAATTTGCATTTAGTTCATTACTAATGAGGTTGGGCACATTTTCATGTATTTACTAACCATTTTGATTTTCTCTCCTGTGAAGTGTCTATTCAAATCTTTTGCCTATTTTCTTCTTGTTATTAGTCTATAAGAATTCTTTATATAGCCTCAGTACTGTCAGCAACATGTATCATATATATCTCCTCCAACTGTATAATTGTTTTTTGCACATAGCAAGAGATAAGGATTCACTTTCATTTTCCCCCCATAGGGTTACCCCACCTAACCCTGCATCATTTATTTATAACCTGTCCCTTCCCCAGCCATCTGCAATGCCACTTGCCACGTATCCATATATGTGTAGGTTTGTGGCTGGACTCTTTGTTCTGTTCCATTTGTCTGTCTGTTTCTATGCCAATACCAAGCTCTCTTACTTACTGTTGCTTAATTATGTCTTTTTTTTTTCTTTTCAAATTTAGTTTATTGGATGACACCACCCAAATAACACCATGCCAACTATTTTTTTAAAAATTTTATTTATTTATTTATTTGGTTGTGCCGGGTCTTAATTGCGGCATGCGAACTCTCAGTTGTGCCATGCATGTGGGATCTAGTTCCCTTACCAGGGATGGAACTCGTGCCCCCTGCAGTGGAATTACGGAGTGCTAACCACTGGACCGCCAGGAAATTCCCTTCAGGTGACTTTTAACTTCATTGAGCTCCTCATTACTTGATATTTTTTATTGTATGTGTCTAGTTTTGTGGGTTTTTTTTTAACTCCTACATAAGACAGTATTTCTTTTTTCTTTTTTTTTTCTTGGAAAAGGAAGGTGTACTTTAATAGCATTTAAACTTTTTTATGATGATAAAATATACATAATATAAATTAACCATTTTAAGCATGCAGTTCTGTGGCATTAAGTACATTCACGTTGTTGTGAACCATCACCACCATCCATCCCCATAACTCTTTTCATCCTGTAAAACTGAAACTCTGTATTTATTAAATAGTAACTCCCCATTCCCCCTCCTCCAGCCCCTGGCAACCGCCATTCTACTTTCCGTCTCATGAATTTGACTATTCTAGTTCCCTCATACAAGTGGAATCATCGTTTGTCCTTTTGTGACTGGCTTATTTCACTTAGCATAATGTCTTTAAGATTCAACCGTGTTGTAGCATGTGTCAGAATTTCCTCTTTTTAAAAAAAATTAATTAATTATTTTTTGGCTGAAATGGGTCTTCGTTGCTGCGTGAGAACTTTCTCTAGTTGCGGCGAGCGGGGGCTACTCTTCGTTGTGGTGCGCGGGCTTCTCGTTGCGGTGGCTTCTCTTGTTGTGGAGCTCGGGCTCTAGGCATGTGGGCTTCAGTAGTTGTGAGACGTGGGACAGGCTCAGTAGTTGTGGCGCATGGGCTTAGTTGCTCTGCGGCATGTGGGATCTTCCCAGACCAGGGCTCTAACCCGTGTCCCCTGCACTGACAGGCGGATTCTTAACCACTGCGCCACCAGGGAAGCCCCAGAATTTCCTTTTTAAGGAAAGAAATAATATTCCATTGTATGGATGGACCACGTTTTGTTATCCATCCGTCAATGACACTTGAGTTGCTTCCATCTTTTGTTTATTGTTAATAACACTGCTATGAACATGGATGTACAAATAAGTGTTATGAGTCTCTTTTCAGTTCTTTTGGGTATATACCAGGAAGTGGAATTGCTACGTCATATGGTAATTCTTTAACTTTTTGAGGAACCACCATACCATTTTCCCAAGTGGCTGCACCATTTTATGTTCCCACCAGCAATGCACAAGGGTTCTAATTTCTCCACATCCTTGTCAACACTTATTTTCTTTTTCTTTTCTTTTTTAAAAATAAGAGCAATCCTAATGGATGTTAAGTGGTATCTCATGGTGATTTTGATTTGCAGTTTAATGCTTAGTGATGTTGAGCATCTTTTCATGTGCTTATTGACCATCTGTATATCTTTGGAGCAATGTCTATTCAAGTCCTTTGCCCATTTCTTTTCTTTTCTTTTCTTTTAATGTTTATTTATTTGGCTGTGCCAGATCTTCATTGCAGTGTGCGAGATCTTTAGTTGTGGCATGCAGGATTTTTTAGTTGCAGCACGCTGGCTCTTAGTTGTGGCATGTGGGATCTAGTTCCCTGACCAGGGATTGAATCCTGGCCCCCTGCATTGGGAGCGTGGAGTCTTACCAACTGGACCACTGGGGAACTCCCCTTTGCCCATTTCTTAATTGGGTTGTTTGCTTTTTTGGTGTTGACTTGTAGACAGTATTTCTTTTTTTCTTGTTTTTAGATATTTGTTTATTTATTTATTTTTGGCTGCGCCGGGTCTTAGTTGTGGCATGTGGGATCTTCCTTGTGGCCTGCAGGATCTTTAGTGGCAGCATGCAGGATCTAGTTCCCCAACCAGGGGTTGAACCTGTGCCCCCTGCATTGGGAGCGCGGAGTCTTAACAACTGGACCACCGGGGAAGTCCCCACAGTATTTCTTTTTTTTTCCAGTACGCGGGCCCCTCACTGCTGTGGCCTCTCCCGCTGCGGGGCACAGGCTCCGGACGTGCATGCCCAGCGGCCATGGCTCGCGCGCCCAGCCGCTGCGCGGCATGCGGGATCCTCCCGGCCCGGGGCACAAACTCGTGTTCCCTGCACCGGCAGGCGGACTCCCAACCACTGCACCACCAGGGAAGCCCCCCACAGTATTTCTTATATACAGTTTTCTTAGATTGGGTTCTTTAGAAGCAAAACCTGAAACGGGGATCTTGTGCAAGTGATTTATTGCTCTTGTGCAAGTAGTCTCAGGATAAGCTGAATGGGGGAATCAGGATAGTGCACAGGAAAAAAACACGGCAAGGAGGTGGTATCAGCTGGAGACTAGCTTAACCTGGTCCTACAGGAAGCTTTGGAATGCGCCTTGTCCTACACAGTTGGTTTTGCTTTGAGGGGACCAGACTTGTGTGCCCCTGGATCAGCATTATTGGCCAGGGGTTGTCTGGGTAGGGAGATAATCTCCAGGGCAAGGGCAGCACTCTGGCAAAAGGGGCTCTGTGGGCAATTAGTAGCTAACACTCACAGCACCTGGAGAGGGGACCACTTTTAGCACCAACGCGGAGTGGGGATCCGGGCAGGGCACCAATGGCAATTCCAAGTCCACCCCTTGAAGTGCTCAGATCCACTTGTTTCTCATATTAAGTTCAGTCCATTCAGACACAGACTCTTCAGTATTCTCACTGGTCCCAGTATCTGGGAGAACTTCCAAGAGATGGGTAGAGGAGTGAACTATGTGGCCCCCACTGCTGCAGTTGGACTCAGAACCACAAGTGATACCCAACACCCCCCTTTTCCACCACCCTTTCTAGATTTCTCTTCTTGATGGCGAGGCTTTGGCTCTTCAAGTCCCTGGGAGCCTGCGCTTACCGGGCCACGTGGCCATGCTTGCCTGTTTACAGCCACTGGGTATGGGAGAACCAAGAGCTACCCTGCCCCTCGGAATGCCTGAGTGCCACACACACTCCTGCCTGCCCCCATCATGAGGATGGCAGCCCTACATACAACAACGAGGGTCAGTCACCCCTGCCAACGTGGCCGCTTCTTTCTGTGCCTACTGATCTACCGACATAAGTTGTCCCACGTGACCAGGCGGCAGCCATAGCTTCAGCTTTACTATGCCCCCGGGCAGAAGTGTCCTCTTTGGTAACCCAAACCTCTAGGCTCAGTACTGAATGTTGCAGAGCAGGAAGTGCAAATTCCTCAAGGGGGTGACTGGGTAGTCCACCTGTTAGGGACGGAGCCTCATAAAGTGGTTACTTCTTTTTTTAAGATTTTTTTTTTTGATGTGGACCATTTTTAAAGTCTTTACTGAATTTGTTACAATATTGCTTCTGTTTTTCTTTTTTTTGGTTTTTTTTTTTGCGGTACGCCACGGGCCCAGCCGCTCTGTGGCATGTGGGATCTTCCCAGACCGGGGCACGAACCCGTGTCCCCTGCGTCGGCAGGCGGACTCTCAACCACTGCGCCACCAGGGAAGCCCTTGCTTCTGTGTTATGTTTTGTTTTTTGGGCTGCGAGGCATGTGGGATCTTAGCTTCCTGATCAGTGATCGAACCCGCACCCCCTGCATTGGGAGGCGAAGTCTTAACCACTGGACCGCCACGGAAGTCCCAAGTGGTTACTTATTGGTACAGAGTATGTACCACTTGCTGGAGGACAGTGCTGTATCCTCCCAGGATGCCATCTCCAGGTTGGAGCCTCATTTGAGCCTTCATGTGCCTAGTCCATCTCTAGTAGATTAGCAACTTCTGGATGGTACAGTTTGTGGTAGAAATTGTGGGTCCCAGGTCATGTGCCCATTGCCATACCTCCTTTACCATAAAGCAGGTCCTTTAGTACTAGGCAGTTATGTGGGATTTCATGTCAGCAAACCAGATTTGTGAGCTTTTTTTGTGTGTGTGGTACGCGGGCCTCTCACTGCCGTGGCCTCTCCCGTTGCGGGGCACAGGCTCCAGCAAACCAGATTTGTGAGCTTTTTTTGTGTGTGTGGTACGCGGGCCTCTCACTGCCGTGGCCTCTCCCGTTGCGGAGCACAGGCTCCGGACGCGCAGGCCCAGCCGCTCCGCGGCATGTGGGATCTTCCCGGACCAGGGCACAAACCCGTGTCCCCTGCATCGGCAGGCGGACTCCCAACCACTGCGCCACCAGGGAAGCCCACTTTGTGAGCTCTTGATAGTGCTGCTGGCTTAAGTATTGCAGGCAGAAAAAGCAAATCCACACCCAGATACATGGCAATCTGTCTTGGTGAGTATGAGTTACTGCTTTTACTCGGGTAGAAGGGATCCAGTGTAATCAACTTGCCACCAAGTGGCCGGTTGGCTCCTCCAGGGGCCTCAGCCTTGGTTTCTGATGCTGACAGGTTAGACACTGGCGGTGGCAGGAGCTGGATCGGCCTTGCTTATGAGGAGCTTGTGCTGTTGGGCTCATGCATAGCCTCCACCCTGCCATCACGGCTGCTTCACTGATGAGACAATTGTGGTGGCAGAGGACAGATCCTAGCTGATCCCCATTGGCTGAGCCATTCCATCTGCTTGGTGTTTAGAGCCTCTGTGGTGGATGCTCACTGGTAGACATTAATATGCAATACAAAGATCTTCATCCTTTGTGCCAGTTCCCACAGGTCCATCCAAATGCTTCTTCCCCAGACCTCTTGTCCCTGAACGTCCACATTTCTCCTTCCAGGCTCCTGACCAACCAGCTAAATCATTTCTCACTGCCCATGAGTTCAGGCCATGTCTGCCTCCCACAAAGTGAGTGGTCAAGTTCACTACTGCAAGCTTTGCCTATTGGGATGATTTCCCTTCGCCACCTTCTTTCAGGGTGACTGCTGAATGGGGATACAGTGCAGCATTAGGCCATTTTCAGGCCACACCAACATATTTAGCCAACCTTCCCATGGACCAAGCATATACTTTTTCCTCCTCTGTCACTGTGTCGCAGGGAATCCCCTGAGACCACAGGTGAGAGCTGAGGGAGAGGTATCAGAGCTGTAGGAGTAGGGGTCTGGACCACTTACCTCTGCACCTACATGAATCCAATCCTGGATCAAATGCTTTCAGATGATGATTTTTCTACCTGGCTTTATGTCTTGGTGGTCTGACAGAACCAAGTGATGGGCAGTTCTGGCCTCAGATGTCCCATAGAAACACTGCATTTCTACCGGAGCTCAGTAGCAAGCCAGAAGTTACAGCATGGGGGAAGCCATGCTGCATGTCATGTGGGATCTTATACCCCGACCAGGGATTGAACCCACATCCCCTGCAGTGGAAGCATGGAGTTTTAACCACTGGACCACCAGGGAAGTCCCCAGAAGTTACTTCTTGAGCTGCTTGGATCTGGGTGGGTTTGTAGTTTTCATGAAATTAAAAAAATTCAGCCATTATATCTTCAAACAGTATTTCTGTCCTCCCAACACTCACCTCTATTTTCAGGGACTCCAATTAACGTCTATACTAGCCCTCTTGAAGTTGTCCTACAGCTCATTGGTGCTCTGTTCATTCTTTTCCAAGCTCTTTTCTCTCTGTTTCATTTAGTTTCTTTTTTCATGTCTTCAAGTTCACTAAGATTTTCTTCTGCTGGGTCTAATCTGTTGTGTTTGTTTTGGTTTGGTTTGGTTTGGGGTTTTATTGTTTTTTTTTTTTTTGGCGGCTTTGGGTCTTAGTTGCAGCACGCAGGATCTTTCCTTGCGGCGCGTGGGCTTCTCTCTAGTTGTGGCATGCGGGCTTCTCTTTAGTTGTGGCGTGCAGGTTTTCTCTCTCTAGTTGTGGCCTGTGGGCTCCAGGGCACGTGGGCTCAGTAGTTGTGGCACATGGGCTCCAGGGTGCATGGGCTCTACAGTTTGTGGCATGCAGGCTCTCTCATTGAGGCACGCGAGTTCAGTAGTTGTAGTGTGCAGGCTTAGTTGCCCCGTGGCCATGTGGGATCTTAGTTCCTCGACCAGGGATTGAACCCACACCCCTTGCAGTGGAAGCACAGAGTCTGCGTTGGAAGGTGGATTCTTTACCACTGTACCACCAGGGAAGTCCCTGGGTCTAACCTGCTGTTGATCTCACCCAGTGTATTCTTCATTTCTGACACTGTGTTTTTCACCTTTATTTGTTTGACTTGGGTCTTTTTTGTATCTTCTATGTCTCTACTTAACATGCTCAGTCGTCTTCTACTCCTCCCTTCCCTTCCTCCTTTCAGCAAGCCCCCACTGACACCTCTTGCGGGCCAGGCCTTGTTGCTGGGTGCAAGGGAAACAGAAGTGATAGATGCAGAATTGTGGAGTCTTGTCAGAAGTCTTCTGAGAAAAGCCAGTGTCCAGGAGATCAGAGGTCACTGTCTATTATCCATAGACAGTATCCCCGACCCTCTGTGGACAAGGCCAAAGGGGACCCTGCTGGGAGGGAAGGACTGGATTCCACACTATTCTTCCACTGCTCAGCTCTGGGCCTCAACTTTCTATGGGTATAAAGGGAGCTAGCCCATATGTCTCCAGGGTCTTTTGGGGACTCGGATGAGACAAGGAGGGGCAGTTTGGGGGCAGGTGCTGATGTGATCTCTAGTCTTGCCTCCAGGTCACTGGCAGGTGGCCTGGTCTCACCAATGCCCTGGTTCTGCAGCAGTGACTGTGCTCTTTCATTTCAAGCAGCATCAGCAGGCCAGGCTCCAGGCACCAAGGCAGAGGCCGCGTCGATGGAGCCTTATCGGGATCCACAGGCCCCGCTGTCCTGGCCTCGCCCTGGCTGCCAGCCCGGCCCCAAACTTTGCCCGTGGTCCCGGGCACCCTGGCAAGGGCTTCTGGATGCAGACCAGCACAGGGCTGGGCACAGGGGGCAGGGTCCGTCCGCTGGAGGAGTGGGCGATGCGGGCAGGGAGAGGCCCCCAGCCTCAGGCTAAGCAGGGCCTGGAAACTACCCTTTGGTAAGCCCTCCTGCGCATCGCACGAATCTGGCCCGCAGGAGACCTCCACGAGCCTGACCAGCAACAATGAATGAGTAACGGAGCGGTTCTGGGTGAGCGGGCGCCGCTGGCACGACGGCCCGACCTGCTTCAGCGACGAGGCATGAGGGGCTGCGACTGGCCGTCCCCACACTTTGGACCCTACTTCGTCCGCAGGGGGAAGGCGCAGCCCCCGAAGTCCGTCCCCGGAAAAGCGGTGGCCAGAGGCGGTAACCCCTCCCACCCAGGCCCTGCTCCACCTCTCCCGCCCGCTCTCAGCCAATAGCAGCACGCGTTGCTGGGAGGTGCAGCAAGGGCTGGGCCTATGGGGTGGTGCGTTGTTGGGCTGCTGCGCCGCAGGCCGCACCCAGCTCGGGCTTCTGGGGTTGTGCAGAGGGCTGAAGGGGCGGGAGGCCGGGCAGGCCGGTGGGGGCTGCCGGCAGGGTAAGTGCGGCGGACAGGGGGCGGAGCCGGAGCGGACGGGCGGCGGCCGCGCTGAGACCTGGTAGCCTGCGCGCTGCCCGCGATTCGACCCTGAGGTGAGGCCCGTGTGCAGGACGGCGGCAGGCCCGGGGCTCCAGGCCTAGCGGCGGGGCCTGTGGCGGCGGCGCGGAGGGTGGAGGCGGCCCCGGGGGCCGTTCTGGGCGGGCAGGGGTGGGTTCCCCGCCGTTCGGCCGTCGGCCTTGACTGGCGCAGAGGGGCCGACGCCCTGCAGACCTTTCGTCGCACGGGCTGGTCTGTGGGAGCGTCTGGGCAGCTCGTCGGTGGACTGGGTGGTGGGCTTCGGGCGCCCGTGTGGGAAAGGAGGATCCGGGCCGGACGTTGGGTCAGCGCGGTGCTCGCGGCCGCCGGGTCCGTGGCCCACAGGGTTGACGGCTCCAGGGTTCGAGCACAGACGCAGACAGACGCGGGCATCCTGATTCTGCCCGTCTGCTCTCGTTTTTTTGAAAAAACGACAGCTTCTGCCCAAAGAGAAAAGCCACATCTGCCTACGGATGGTAATAGGGTTGTCCTGCAACTTTATTAGAGAAGGAGCTGTTGGTCATCTCGCTCTCTCTTTCCTTTCTTTTTCGTTTCTTTTGGTGGGGCGGGGGGGCGGTCAGAGGGTCTCTGTCTTTGGCAATTACTTTTATTTTTGCTCTTGTAATTCATGGCTCAAGGTATTTTACAGGTGTTTGTGTTCACTTCATGCAGTCTTAAAGTAAGTATTTTGGTTAACCTGCAGCGGCTGGTGGTTTGACCATATGATTTTATGCCTAAATGACATAAAGCAATTTGTTCTATCCCCAAGAACCAAAAACAGAGCTGAGAGCGGTGTGCAGTGCTGATAAGTTGTTACAGAAAGGTTTTTTTGAAAAATTGGTTAAATCTTAATGGGTTTAGGAAGTAGGCTGCTGTCTTCTTTGCTGAACACATCAGTAGAAGCCCCCAGTGAAAACGAGTCGGAGTCGGTGAGCTGGGGTTCAGCAGGCACCAAAGAGGGGAGGGCATCCCAGTCAAAGAGGGTGAATTGTATGAGGGTGGGATTGTAATAACTGCAGTCTTTAGTTAATGGGCAAGTGCCAGCCCACGTGTAAATTACTTTTTAAAATCCAGAATCTTAGTATTCTGACTGTGGGTTAAACTAGAATAGTAAAGTTGGGTTTTTTTTTTTTTAGCATCTTTATTGGAGTATAATTACTTAACAATGGTGTTTTAGTTTCTGCTTTATAACAAAGTGAATCAGCTAAGTTGGGTTTTTTTTTTTTTAGCATCTTTATTGGAGTATAATTACTTAACAATGGTGTTTTAGTTTCTGCTGTATAACAAAGTGAATCAGCTATATGTATACATATATCCCCATATCCCCTCCCTCTTGCGTCTCCCTCCCGCTCTCCCTATCCCACCCCTCTAGGTGGTCACAAAGCACCGAGCTGATCTCCCTGTGCTATGCGGCTGCTTCCCACTAAGCTATCTTACATTTGGGAGTGTATATATGTACGTGCCACTCTCTCACTTTGTCCCAGCTAACCGTTCCCCCTCCCCGTGTCCTCAAGTCCATTCCCTAGTAGGTCTGCGTCTTCCCGTCTTGCCCCTAGGTTCTTCATGACCATTCTTTTTTTTTTTTTTTTTTTTTTTTAGATTCCATGTATGTGCTAGCATACGGTATTTGTTTATCTCTTTCTGACTTACTTCACTCCGTATGACAGACTCTAGGTCCATCCACCTCACTACAAATAACTCAATTTCATTTCTTTTTATGGTTGAGTAATATGCCATAGTAAAGTTGTTTTTTAAGGAAGCGGATGGTTTTGGCAGTCCCAACTGCTTTTCAGAGTTTTGACGTGGGTTACAGCAGGACAAATGGTATGATTTGTTCTACTGCTTTTGTGGTTTTAGTTACAGAGGCTCACTGAATGACAGGAATCTAAATTCTACCCAGTCTCCGAAAGGTGGGATAGTTTCTTTTCTAAAATATAATTTATACAGCTCACCGTTTCTCTTTTAACTCTTTGATGCTATCCGATGTTGGTAAGGTTTTGTTTGGTATTCAGTTTTTTGTTATTGATTTTACTATAAAAATGTTTCTTTAGATTGGTTATTAGTTTTTAGTTAGTTCTTTCAAGTAGTCCTTGTATTGAATCAGAAAATACTGAAATCCTTTAAAAGATACTTTAAAAAAATTGAAAAAAATCAAATATCCAGCCAGTGTTAAAATTTTATTGATCGTCATAATTTTTTTTAACAGTTTGACAATTAATATAAAAAGACATTTTTATTATGTGAAACTTAGAGTTTAACTGGACTTGTTTATTTATTTATTTTGAATTTTTGAGTTTTATTGTATTTATTTTTTTATACAGCAGGTCCTTACTAGTTATCTATTTTATACATATTAGTGTATACACGTCAATCCCAATCTCCCAATTCATCACACCAGCCCCACCACTTTACCCCCTTGGTGTCCATACGTTTGTTCTCTACTTCTGTGTCTCTATTTCTGCCCTGCAAACTGGTTCATATGTACTGTTTTTCTAGGTTCCATATATATGCGTTAATACACGATATTTGTTTTTCTTTTTCTGACTTACTTCACTCTGTATGACTGTCTCTGGATCCATCCATGTCTCTACAAATGACCCAATTTTGTTCCTTTTTATGGCTGAGTATGTGGACTTGTTTATTTATTTTTACATGTTTAGTTCTTTCCACACATGTAGAGAGACTAGTAGAGTAAACGTCTCTTTACCCTCATCCAGCTTTAGCAGTTATTAACTCATGGCCAGTTTTGCTTTATCTGTACCCCCAAACCCAGATGTCATATCATTTTAGCCGTTAAGTATTTCTGTATGTATATCTATATACATCTTTTTAAAACGATAAATACAGATACCACTATCACAGAATTCCTTATTACCTTCAAATATCCAACTAGTGTTGAAAGTTTCTTGATTTTAACAGTTTGAATCAGGATCCAAATGCTATTCATACGTTGTGGCTTATTTTAATCTATAGGCTCCTCCATCTTTTGTTATCTCTTGTAATTTATTTGTTGCTGAAATTGGTGGTTTGTCCTGTGGAATCACACACAGTCTGGATTTTATTCTTCTGTAGTATACACAGAATTTGCTGTAGATGTAATCTAATTTAGTTAGAGCTGAAGGAGCAGTCAGGTTCGGGTTTGATTTATTTTTGGCAAGAAGACTTCATGGGTTAGCAGGCAGATAGGGGTTAGTAGTCTTTTTAAAAAAGTTGGATATAGTTGATTTACGGTGTTTCAGGTGTACATCAAAGTGATCCACATATACTTTTAGATTCTTTTCCAATATAGGTTATTCCAAGATACTGAATATAGATCCCTGTGCTATCCAGTCGGCACTTGTTTATCTACTTTATGCATAGTAGTATCTGTTAATCCCAAATTCCTAATTTATCTTACCCCATCCCCCTTTCCCCTTCGGTAACCATAAGTTTGTTTTCTCAGTCTGTGAGTCTGTTTCTGTTTTGTAGATAAGTTCATTTGTATCGTTTTTTTAGATTTCACTAAAGTGATATCATATGCTATAATATGTGTGATATATCATATCACATGTCTTTCTCTGTCTGGCTTATTTCACTTAGTATGATAATCTCTAGGTACATCCATGTTGCTGCAAATAGTCTTTCTTCTTGTTAGAAGCCCTTGATGCTCAATGTTTAGAGTCATTATTTCATTAGGCATAAAAAAATGTTGATATTTTAATTATATAACTTCATCATTGATTAGCTGAATATTTCTATAAAGAGTAATTTCCCCTCCTTCGTAATTTGGTTTTCTTGAATTATAACTCTGTAAGGAAAGGCAAGATAAATGCTTAATTCTGCTCCATTTTTTGTTAGTTTTCAAAATAATGAGTTGGTGTCCTCCAAAAATAGCCAGTGAATTGTGTATATGTATTTGTGTCCTTGTGAACTCATGGATTTAAACGTATTTGATATGGTTCAATTAATAGTAGATCCTTACTGAGGCTCAATTTGTTCCATCGTTGTCCAATAGGAATCTGTTCAAATTGGCTCCTAAATCCTTTAGACACAACTCTTAATAGTCTTTGATTGCTCTTCTTTCTGGTACGACAAACTGCACCAGGCTCACCTTGTACATTTCTGTCCCAGCCCTGGAATCATCATTTCTCCAAGGGGCCTTGGTTTCTTTTAATGATAAAATAGTATTTAGTAATCACAATCTGTGCCCTGGAGTTGTTCGTTGCTACTGAGTTGATCATTGTTTCTAGGTCTTTTCAGTGCACACATCATGGATTACTGACACTTTTAGTTGTAAAGCAAGAGGACAAACATCTTGATTCTAATTACTCATTGTTTATCCCACACTGTACATGTTTCAGTATCAGAAGAGTAATACGAACACTACCACCAACTGATATAAAGTATTTAAGAGGTTTTTTTTGCATCCTTATTTGGAATATGTAGTCAAATTACTGTGTTTTAAAGTCACTTTGGGGCTTCCCTGGTGGCACAGTGGTTGAGAGTCCACCTGCCGATGCAGGGAACGCGGGTTCGTGCCCCGGTCCGGGAAGATCCCACATGCCGCGGAGCGGCTAGGCCCGTGAGCCACGGCCGCTGAGCCTGCGCGTCCGGAGCCTGTGCTCTGCAATGGGAGAGGCCACAACAGTGAGAGGCCCGCGTACCGCAAAGCAACGAAGAGTAGCCCCCGCTCACTGCAACTAGAGGAAGCCCGTGTGCAGCAACGAAGACCCAACACAGCCAAAAAAAAAAAAAAAAAAAGTCACTTTGAATAGTTACTCCATGATTTTGCTACCACTGGATGTATAGTGTTTGTTTTTTATTTTGCTTTCAATGTTTAGGAATTGCTTTTTGTAAAATCTTTTTTTCTTTTTTTTTTTTTGCGTTACGCGGGCCTCTCACCATTGTGGCCTCTCCTGTTGCGGAGCACGGGCTCCGGACGCGCAGGCTCAGCGGCCATGGCTCACGGGCCCAGCGCTCCGCAGCATGTGGGATCCTCCCGGACCGGGGCACGAACCCGCGTCCACTGCATCGGCAGGTGGACTCTCAACCACTGCGCCACCAGGGAAGCCCTCTTTTTTTTAACTGAAGTAATTTGATGTACAATATCATATAAGTTATACGTAGTGGTAAACAATTTTTAAAGGTTATACTCCATTTATAGTTATTATAAAATACCGACTAAGGAATTACTTTTTGTCTTGTTTTGTTTTTAGATTCCATGTATAAGTGGGACCATATGGTATTTGTCTTTCTCTGACTTACTTCATTTATCATAATGTTCTCGAGGTTCATCCATGTTATAGAATGTATCAGGATTTTCTTCCTTTTTAAGGCTGAATAACATTCCATTGTATGTAAATACCACATTTTGTTTATTCATTCATCCGTCAGTAGACAGTTGGGTTGCTTCCACATTTCAGCTATGGTGAATACTGCTGCTGTAAACATGGATGTACAGATATCTCTTTGAAACCCTACTTTCAGTTCTTTGGGATATATACCCTGGAGTGGAATTGCTGGATCATATGGTAATTCTGTTTAAAAAATTTGGGAGAACCACTGTACTGTTTTCCACAGTGGCTGTACCATTTTACATTCCCACTAGTAGAGCAGAAGGGCTCCAGTTTTTTCACATCCTTGCCAACATTTGTTTTCTTTTTATGGATAGTAGCCATAATAGTCATCCTAATGGGTATGAGGTGGTATCTCATTGTAGTTTTGATTTGCATTTCCCTAATCCCACCAGGCTTTTTTTCACTTACCATTTGGCGTCCATGCCAGACTATAATATAGACATATTTCTCATTCCTTCTTCCAGTTGCATTGTGCTCCTTTATGTGGTTGTACCATACTTTATTCAAGAAGGTATGACTGCTTTTTAATGAACATTCAACACAAATATCTTGTCTGATAATGGCATTTTTTTCATTTTTATAAATTCATTTATTTATTTTTGGCTGCAGTGGGTCTTCGTTGCTGCGCGTGGGCTTTCTCCAGTCGCAGCAGGTAGGGGCTACTCTTCGTTGCAGTGCACGGACTTCTCATTGCGATGGCTTGTCTTGTGGTGGAGTGCAGGCTCTGGGTGCATGGGCTTCAGTAGTTGTGGCTCCTGGGCTCAGTAGT
This sequence comes from Physeter macrocephalus, assembly GCF_002837175.3. Taxonomy (NCBI): domain Eukaryota; kingdom Metazoa; phylum Chordata; class Mammalia; order Artiodactyla; family Physeteridae; genus Physeter; species Physeter macrocephalus. Next base: position 143,901,636 of record NC_041220.1, on the reverse strand, counting down.
TGTGGCTCACGGGCTCAGTAGTTGCGGCTCATGGGCTTTAGAGCGCAGGTTCAGTAGCTGTGGCACCCGGGCTTAGTTGCTCCGTGGCATGTGGGATCTTCCCAGACGAGGGTTTGAACCCGTGTATTCTGCATTGGCAGGTGGATTCTTAACCACTGCGCCACCAGGGAAGCCCTAATTTTTTAAGAGCTTATTTGTGAGAAATAATGTTCATGGCAAATTATTAAAGGCCCATCTGTTCCCTTAAAGCAGGAGTTGACAGACTTTCTGTAAAGGGCCAGATAATAAATATTTTAGGCTTTGAGGGCTGTATGATCTCTGTTGCAACTACTCAGCTCTGCTGTTGTTGCATGAAAGCAGCCATAGATGATATGTAAGTGAATGAGCATGACTGTCCCATAAAACCTTATTTATGGTTGCTGAAATTTGAATTGATTTTCATGTCTATCATATATTTATGTTTCATACAATTGTTTTTAGCCTTTAAAAATCAAAGCTTGTGACCCTTATGAAAACAGGCAGTGGGCTGGATTTGGCTTCAGGCGGGGCATCATTTGCTGATTTCTGCCTGGAGTTTAAATTTTATCTTTAGATCAAATTAGACATCTGCCTCCTGGACTTAATTGTTTTGTCTGCCAGTGGACTTTCTTTTGTTGCATCCTGCTTTGGTCTACAGTAAGGAACTATGTAGGAGAAATACTGTCCTGAGATGCCACATGGTATTGGTTGCAGGGCTATCACTGGGAGCTTTGTCCATTATAATAAATGAAATAAAGACTGTTCTTTCTCAAGAAATCTGCTTTTACTCTTCTTTGAGTAGAATTTTCAACTTCATTGTTCTAGTTCTATCCCAGAATGAATTTTTATATTTCATGTTTGTCCTTTAGTTTAATATATTTCAGCTGTGGTTCCATAGTAAGAGCTACTTGGAGTTAGAAACACCTGGTTACACCTAATTGTATGACTTTCTTTGCCAAATTAATATTTTTTAATTTAATTTTTATTTTATTTTGGAGTATAGTTGATTCACAATGTTGTGTTAGTATCAGGTGTACAGCAAAGTGATTCAGTTATACATATACATATATCCTTTTTATTCAGATTCTTTTCCCATATAGGTTATTACAGAATATTGAGTAGAGTTCCTTGTGCCATACAGTAAGTCCTCGTTGATTATCTATTTTATATATGGTAGTGTATATATGTTAATTCCAAACTCCTAATTTATCTCTCCCCCGACCTTTCCCTTTTGGTAACCCTGAGTTTGGGTTTGAAGTCTGTGAGTCTGTTTCTGTTTTGTAAATAAGTTCATTTGTATCATCTTTTTAGATTCCACATATAAGTGATATCATATATTTGTCCTTGACTTACTTCACTTAGTATTATAATCTCTAGGTCCATTCATATTGCTGTAAATTTTGCCAAATTAATCTTAAGCTAGCATTAAACCTGGCCCAGAGGAAGAACCCAAGAAATGGCAAAGCCCCTTTCCTACCCTCACCTCCATCACTTCCTCCACCTCTTATCCTTGGGCACATCACTTCCCTTTTTCTGAACTTCAGTTTCCCCATTTGTGCAGTGATGATAATACCTTCCTTAACTACTTCAAAGAATTTTTATGATGATTACATGAAAAAGTACTTTGTAAGTGATAGGTACTGCTCAAGTGTGTGATTTATTATCACATATTTAGAATATACTTGGGGGCAAAAAGGAGAGAGGAACCATTGCTAATGGTACAGTAACTTGTCTTAAATTCACCCCCAACAATTATATATCTCATGCCTTTTGAGTGTGAAACATTGTACTGAAAAAGCAGATGCTATCCATATTGTAGCTCATCTTGCCAAATAAGATGATACTGTTTGAGAAAATGTAATGCTTGTAATTCAGAGGTGCCGTTGCCACAGAAGCTTACTACACAAAATTATACTTTTGAGCCAAAGGTCTGGAAACTCAAAACCTTGGGGTAAAATCTTTTAGTTTTACTTTAAAGATGTTGCTTCACTGTCTTTTTTTTTTTTAAATATATTTATTTATTTTTTGGCTGCGTTGGGGTCTTCGTTGCTGTGTGTGGGCTTTCTGTAGTTGTGGCGAGTGGGGGGGCTACTCTTTGCTGCAGTGCGTGGGCTTTTCATTGTGGTGGCTTCTCTTGCTGTGGAGCATGGGCTCTAGGCACATGGGCTTCAGTAGTTGTGGCACATGAGCTCAGTAGTTATGGCTCGTGGGCTCTAGAGCACAGGCTCAGTAGTTGTGGTGCTTAGTTGCTCTGCGGCATGTAGGATCTTCGCGGACGAGGGCTCGAACCCATGTCCCCTGCATTGGCAGGTGGATTCTTAACCACTGCACCATCAGGGAAGCCCTTCACTGTCTTCTTGCTTGCATCACCTCCTACAAGCAGTCTGCTGTCATCCTTATCTTTGTTCTTCTACATAACATGTCTTTTTCTTTGGCTGCTTTTAAGATTTTCCCTATCACTGGTTTTGAGCAATTTTATAGTATTTTGATGTGCTTTTGTATTCAGTAGTTTTTTTCATGTTTCTTGTGCTTGGGGTTCATTGAGCTGCTTTCTTGGATCTGTGGGTTTATAGTGTTTGTCAAACTTGAGAAAATTTTGGCCATCATTTTTTCACGTTTCCTTCTCCATGTTGCCTTTGAGGACTCCAGTCCCATTCATGTTAGACCATTTAAAGTTGCCCCACAGCTCACGGATGCTCTGTTCATTTATTTGTCTTTTCCCTTTATGTTTTATTTTGGTTGTTTTTTTTTGCTCTGTCTTCATATTCACTACTCTCTCTTCTACAATGTTTAATCTATCATTAACCTTGTTCAGTGTAATTTTTCATCTTACATGGTGTAGCTTTCATCTTTAGAAGTTCAATTCGTATCATATTTATATCTTTCATCTCCCTACTTGAGATTTTGAGCATATGTAATACAGTTGTATTAACTGTTCTAGTGACCTTGTCCAGTAATTTTAACTTCTCTTTCAGTTCTGGGTTGGTTTGATTGATTTATCTCTTCAATATGGGTCATATTTTCCTGCTTCCTTGCTTGTTGGGTAATTTTTTATTGGATTCCAGACATCGTAAATTTTACATTGTTGGGTTCTGAATCATTATTTCTTCCTATAAATGTTCTTAAGCTTTGTTCTGTTATGTTAGCAGTAGGACTTTAAAATTTTTCCTGCGTTGGAGATGGTGAATGGCAACATTTTCTTTTTCTTTTTACATATATTAAATACCTAGCTTCCTTGAGAATCTAAAGTCAGTGAAACAACAACAACAGCACTTTACCTTGAATCATATATATCATTTTGTTTTTTATTTTCCCCCATGCTTTGGCAAGTTATGTTGTCAAGTAGAAGGGATGTCTTTTTTTGAATTTCCTATCGTCTAAGGTTTTAAAAATTGAATCTAAGATATGGTTAAGTAGCAGACAGATTAAACATGCTAATACTTGCTTAGTTTGTTCAGTGCTTGCTGGCTAACACATGGCTCCTTAAAATATTTAGGTATCTTAACATAGCATAATATTAAACTTTATCAAAACTGTTCAGTAGTTAATGCTTGTTCTGACCTACATGCAGGAAACTTGAGTTGGAAGGAATGAAGGGAAGCAAGTTTAACTCAGTTTTGCCCTTTGAGCTTTATTTATTCCAGAATTACCTTTTTATTTATTTATTTTTTTTTTGTGGTATGCAGGCCTCCCTCTGCTGTGGCCTCGCCCGTTGCGGAGCACAGGCTCCAGACGCGCAGGCTCAGCGGCCATGGCTCACGGGCCCAGCCGCTCCGCGGCATGTGGGATCCTCCCAGACCGGGGCGCGAACCCGGTTCCCCTGCATCGGCAGGCGGACGCGCAACCGCTGCGCCACCAGGGAAGCCCTAGAATTACCTTTTTAAACAAGTGTTATGACTAATGTATTATATTGTCTTTGATATCTGTTAGCTTCAACGTGTTGAGCATATTTTGACATGATTTTGTATGACTTTAAGCTACATAGGAAAAGAATAGCATTTTTAAATACAGTAGGACTGGAGTATGGAGGACACTTTTTT
>NC_041220.1:143833657-143897030 GCF_002837175.3 Physeter macrocephalus | reverse complement strand
TTTGTTTGTTTGTTTGCTGTACGCGGGCCTCTCACTGTTGTGGCCTCTCCCGTCGTGGAGCACAGGCTCTGGACGCGCAGGCTCAGCAGCCATGGCTCACGGGCCCAGCCGCTCCACGGCATGTGGGATCCTCCTGGACCGGGGCACAAACCCGTGTCCCCTGCATCGGCAGGCGGACTCTCAACCACTGCGCCACCAGGGAAGCCCCGACAGTATTTTTTAAAATGTTATTTTGCAAGCATATTTTCCATTCTGTAGCTTTCATTAACTTGCAGTCCCATCTGTTCACCTATAGTTATTGAGCACCAACTATACACTGCGTACTCTTCCGGGCACTGAACAGAGCAGGGAATGAGACACATTTTCCTTTCTTGGGAACTTGTATTCTAGAAAGAGAGGTTATGTAATAAAGAAATACTGTAATGCCAGATAGTAGCAACTGCTGTGAAGACCATGGAACTGGTTAAGGGAACAGGATTAGGGAGTGGAGAATGGTGGCAGCAAGGATCTGTTTCAGATTGGGGAGGGAGGTAGGCTTCTCTAAGGAGGTGATGTTTGATCAGAGATCGAATCTGTGTGCATTTGGGGGAAAGCATCTGGGCAGTGGAGACCTGTCTCACTGTACATGGTTTCTTGTTGCCTGTTGGTGGGGGCAGGCCATGTAGGCTAGACATCTGGAAAAGAAAACCCTCGTGGGCTGTGAACTAGATGGGGAAGCAGAGCAGGTGCTGTTTGCCAGTTTCCCTATACTTGTGTAATGCCTGGCACTGGGTAGTGTAGATTTGAAATTGATTTTTTTGGCGGAGCCCATCTAATAATGACAAAATTATTGTTATTATTAGTGTCATAATTAAATAATCATTAAGTTTAATAATAGCCACAGTTAATTTTTACTGAGCACTCCATGGGAAGTATTGTTGTCCCATTTTGCAGACGAGGGAGCCGTGAGACAGGTTAAGTATTATAACTTGCCCAAGAGCACACAGCCAGAGTGGTGGTGTGTACATATACCTTCTTTAAAAAATAAATTGTGCCTCTTTCCCGGCTGGAACCATGGAAGGTGCTGAAGAGAAGAAAAAGAAGGTTACTGCTGTGCCAGAAACCCTTAAGAAAAAGCAAAAGAATTTCGCAGAGCCTAAGATCAAGCGCCTGAGAAAGAAATTTGCCCGGAAGATGCTTCGAAAGGCAAGGAGGAAGCTTATCTATGAAAAAGCTAAGCACTATCACAAGGAATACCGACAGATGTACAGAACTGAAATTCGAATGGCTAGGATGGCAAGAAAAGCTGGCAACTTCTACGTACCCGCGGAACCCAAATTGGCATTTGTCATCAGGATCAGAGGTATCAATGGTGTGAGCCCAAAGGTTCGAAAGGTGTTGCAGCTTCTTCGCCTCCGTCAGATTTTCAATGGCACCTTTGTGAAGCTCAACAAGGCTTCAGTTAACATGCTGAGAATTGTGGAACCACACATTGCATGGGGGTACCCAAATCTGAAGTCAGTAAATGAATTGATCTACAAGTGTGGTTATGGCAAAATCAACAAGAAGCGAATTGCCCTGACGGATAACGTGTTGATTGCTCGATCTCTTGGCAAATACGGTATTATCTGCATGGAAGATCTGATTCATGAGATCTATACTGTTGGAAAACGTTTCAAAGAAGCAAACAGCTTCCTGTGGCCCTTCAAATTGTCTTCTCCACGAGGGGGAATGAAGAAAAAGATTTCCCATTTTGTAGAAGGTGGAGATGCTGGCAACAGGGAAGACCAGATCAACAGACTTATGAGGAGGATGAACTAAGGTATCTGCCATGATTATTTCTGTAATCGGGTCAGTTAATAAACAGTGACTGCTTTCAGATTGGAAAATAAATAAATAAATAAATTGTTACGCATGATGATATTGATTTTGCTCGTCCTTAATACATCTTGGTGAATACTCAGTAGCAGCACACATAAATCTATTTCGTTCTCTTTAATAGTCTCAGGTATTTCATCTTAACAATGCAATTTATTTAATCGCTGCTGTATTGATAGGTATTAGTTTCCAGATTTTTACTGTTATAAACTTTTTCAGTTAATTAATATTCTTTGTCTTTGGGCACTGTGAAGTATATCTGTAGATATAGTCTCAGAAGTGAAATTGCCTGGTTCAAGGATATTTGTACTTTTGGTTTCCATAGCTGTTTCCAAATTACCCTCCTAAGGAGTTATGCCAGTTTATATTCCCACCAACTACATGTATTCCCCACATAAGAAAGTGTTGACATGTAACATAGAGGTAATCACAGTACCTATTTTACACGGTTATTGTGAGGATTAAATGAATTAAATGCATAAAAGCTACCTAGTAAGTGGCTGTTATATATTATTATTAATATAATTATTAACCATGTTTCTGAATATTAGTACCAAAAATATTATAAGCCTAGGAACTGTTTCAGGAGGTTGGAAAAGGGGGTTTATACAACTGACCGTATATGCTCCCCAAATGCTGTCCCCCTTTCAGAACAGCTTAGCTCTGCGTCGAGGCCTTGGGAGCTGTGGGGGCCTGGGAGCTTCAGGCTGATGTGGGAATCGAGCCCGCAGGCACATGTGGACAGGCCCGGGGTGCCCTCAGAGGCAGCGCACAGTGGGTGTTGACTCCACGTGTGCCTCCGCAGCACCCTGCAGTAGCAACCTCCAGTGTTTCCATGGGGAGGAGGAGGCCAGCGCTGGGAGGCACCTGTAGAATACCCTGTCTCCAACACTTTGTTCTCCCCTTCTCTTCATCTCATAAGGCTTAGTTTAAATTTGCCTTGTGCACTGACTTACGGAGAATGATTCAGGGAGCTCCTCAGTGAAGCAGACGTTTTTCTCATCCGCATGCTATTGCTTGAAATGTCTTGTGGAGGAGACAGAGCGGTGTGGTGGTAAGGAATGAGCAGGTCTTCAGCCAGAAGGTGCGAGCTTACTGCAGGTTCACCGAGGGTCACCCGGCAGTGAGGGTGACAGTCACCGAGGGTCACCCGGCAGTGGGGGTAACAGTCATGTAACTGCTCCCAGCCTCCGTTCTCTCTCACAGAGTGAAGCAGTTATAAGATGCCAAGGAGAGAGTGTTGTGAAAACCCTTTGAAAATGCAAATGCTGAAGAACATAGATGTTCACACCGAAATCGGTGTGTGAATGTCCGTAGCAGTGTTACTCTTAATAGCTGAAAAGTGGAAACAAACCCGGTAATAAAGAATGAAATACTGATACATGCTGCAAATGGATGAACTTGGAAAAGGTTTTGCTAAATGGAGGAAGCCAGAGAAAGAGGTGGTAGGGGAAGGGAGGAATAGGAATGGGGACTGACTGCTAATGTGTGGGGGGTTTCTTTTGGGGTGTTGAAAATGTTATAAAATTAGATCGTGATGATGGTTGCACATCTCTCTGAATATACTAAAACCCACTGAACTGTACACTTTAAGTCAGTGAATTTTATGATATGTGAATATATATCAGTAAAGCTGTAAAAATGCGAATGCTGCATTAGGCATTTTTTTCTCACTGAAGTAAGTTAGTTGTCAACTATTGATATAATGCTGGGTATTAGGGATATAGTGTCTGGATGCAATTTGCCACTCAAATTGTAGCCCTGGATCAAGCTGGTGAAATTCTCTGAACTCATTTTTTTCTTCGGTTGAAACAGAAGTAGTAATAGTAACAGTCTTGTCTAACTAGAAGTGTTGTGAGGCCACAGTGAGAGAACTTTTGAATGCATATGGTACATAGGTATGCTGTCAGTGTGCATTTCCTTTCCTTTCTTCCTTTTCCAGTGTATAGACCAGGGAGAAGCAGATGTTAAGTGGGAAAGGCACAGAAAAGCAATAAAGAGTCCTGTTTACTAGCTACTCCCACTCTTTTTTTTTTTTTTTTTTAAATAAAGCTATGTGCAGAGATATTTTTGTTTTGTTACAGCTGTATGTATTTGCAGCTTAGCAAGAACTTTGTGGTTAAGCCATGCTTTCCAAGATTAGGGAATGTTTTAGTTAATAGGCCAACCTTGTTCCCAGGTGATACCATTAATCAGGTTATTACTGTATAGAGCTTCAGGCAAGAAGGGAGGGTAGAAATGATTCTTGAGCCTCATAGAATGAACTCCCTTTAAGACTGAGCGTCTACTTCAGTAGGAGAGATGTGAAGGTAGTCTGTCCATCTTTAGGGGAACTGGATGACCCCTCCATCCAGATACTCTTTATCTCAGTTGATTCTGAGAATCGTCCTCAGGAACTGAAGCACAGCGTACATTGACAGTGTAACCACTGGGACTGTCTCTGACCTAGGATGTCTGGAATATTGAATGTGCTCTGTTTTCTGCATAGGGTGTTTGATTAATTGTTTGGGAAAGCAGGGAATTTCTTCAGGGAAACATTTCTTTTCCAGCTTTTCGTCAAGCGATAATAGTATGAGTTTTCTTTGTCTCTAGTTTGTAAAGGACAGTAGTCACATTTAGGAGATTTATTAATTCACTGAACTTTTAAAAAGGCCTTTAGTGTGCCAGGCATTGCACTGGGCATTGGAAATCAAACATAACAAGAACACAGGTCCCACTTCAAGGGCTCCTGGCTCTTCAGGTCAGACAGAGAGGAAGCCCATGAGGATGAGTACACAGGAACTCCTGCTTGGGCCTTCTCTGTAGGGACATGAGGTAGATCTCTGTTAGAGGTGTCCAGATCACTGAGATATTTCATATCACTCACTCACAGTTATTTTTACCATTTCTATGTTATAAAAATCAAGCTAGCAGTTTTAAAGTATGTTTTACTTTTTCTTGGTGGATAGTTTTCATTTTGATTGCTTTGTGATGCACTAGGGTGAAGTAGAATCCTCATGAAAATACTGCAGATTTTGCTGACTACAACTATGGAAGGTTGCCAGTACCTTTTTAATAAAATGAGTTACTTGTACGTTATTTCAGCTCTTGACCCCAGATTTTATTGTGCTGTGAAAACAGCCATGACATCATCTTTTTTTTTTTTTTTAAGGCACAAAGGAAAAATCCATTTTTTGGTATATTGCCTTTCTTTTTTTTTTAATATTTATTTTTTGGCTGCATTGGGTCTTAGTCACGGCACACGGGATCTTTCATTGCAGTGTGTGGGCCTCTTGTTGTGGCATGCGAGCTCAGTAGTTGTGGCACGTGGGCTTTGTTGCCCTGCAGCATGTGGGATCTTAGTTCCCCGACCAGGGATCGAACTGGCGTCCCCTGCATTGCAAGAGGGATTCTTAACCACTGGACCACCAGGGAAGTCCCCCATGACATCATCTTTATTCTCAGTAAAAATCAAGGCTGAATGATAGTTGCAAGAATAGATAAACATGAGTTACATCATATGTGATGTATTTTTTTTTTTTTTTTTTTTTTTGTGGTATGCAGGCCTCTCACTGCTGTGGCCTCTCCCGTTGCGGAGCACAGGCTCCGGACTCGCAGGCCCAGCGGCCATGGCTCACGGGCCCAGCCGCTCCACGGCACGTGGGATCTTCCCGGACCGGGGCACGAACCCGTGTCCCCTGCATCGGCAGGTGGACTCTCAACCACTGCGCCACCAGGGAAGCCCAATGATGTATGTTTTTTTTCCCGTGAAGGAGCATGTGGTTTGTGCTTTTATTTTTTATTTTTTGGCCACGCCTCACAGCTTGTGGGGTCTCAGTTCCCCATTCATTTCCGGGCCACAGCCGTGAAAGTGCTGAATCCTAACCACTAGACCACCAGGGAACACCCATAAAATTTAATTGTTTTGGAAAACAGGGAGGTGCAAGGTTCTCTGTACTTATAATGATCTTTTGATTACATTATTCTTTTTTTTTTCTATTTACTGTTTGCTAATTTTTTGACTGCTTTGCCTGTTTTAATAATTGAGTGATGTTTTGGTGTTAATCTACCCATTATGGGTTAATCTATCCATTATGATGGTAGATTTGTCAATTTTTCTCTTGAGTTTTTATAGTTTTTGCTTCATTTGTGTTGACACCATTTTAATAGGCATATATATTTATCTTCCTGTTGAATTGAAATTTTTTATTGTTATTTAGGATAGCACTTCCATTCTAAAGTAATGCTTTTATTTTCCATGGTCTTTATTGTCTCACATTAATATAGATAATCCATCTTTTTTTTGGTTGTTGTTTGCTTGGTATACCTATTTTCATCCATTTACTTTCAAACTTTATGTTCTGTTCTTACGTTTTATGGGGATGTTAGCTTTTTTGTGTCCGCTGTAACAAATTACCACAAACTTGGTGCCTTAAAACAAGAGAAATTATTCTCTCACAGTTCTGGACGCCAAAAGTCCAAAATCAGTATCACTGAGCCAAAATCAGTGATACTGATTGGAGGGGACATCCTTCCTCTAGACCTTCTAGAGGAGAGAATTTGTTCCTTGACTCCAGTATTCTTTGGCTATAGCTGCATCACTCCAATCTCTGTGTCCCTGGTCAAATTGTCCTCTTTTATGTCTGTGTAGCCAAATCTCCCTCTGCCTCCTTTTTGTAAGGATACTGGTGATTGCATTTAGGGTCCACCCAGATAATCCAGGATAATCTCACCATTCCCAATACTTTAACCACATTTCCACAATCTTTGCAATGTAAAGTAGCATTTACAGGTTCCAGGGATTAGGACTGATTTCTTTGGTGACCATCCTTCAGCCTACTACAATGGGTATTATATCTGGCTTTTAACTGGCATAATACATTTACATTTATTGTGATTCTGATAAATTTGTACTTCTTCTGTCATCTTACAATTTGTCTTCTATTTGTAATTTTTTTCCCTGCACTCTTGCCTTTTTGAACAACCACGCCGTTTTGTTTGTTTTTCATTATGTACTCCCTTTGTTTGGTTTGGAAATTACATACTCTATTATTTTCTTTTAGTGGTTGCCCTTGAAGTTTTACCATGCATATTTAACAAAGTGAAATTAATTTCATATTCCACTACAAGAAAAAACAAAGATGTTAAAATACTTTAATTCCAGTTAAACTCAATGATCAAGTTACATGCTACTCTGATCCAGTATTTCAGTCTAACCTTTTTTTTTTTTAGCCTCATAAATTGGACAGCATCATCACTAGGTTTTTCAAAAACATTTTTAGATTTACTTTCCCGTTTAGCAATTTCTTTACTCATGATGCTTATTGCACTTCTGATTTTTTTCCTGGGATCATTTTTTCTTCTTTAAAAGCTCTTTTACTATAGGTCTGTAGGAGGTACCTCTGTTTTTGTTTATCTGGAATGACCTTATTTCACATACATTCTTGAAAGATAGCCTTGCTTGGTATAGAAATCTAGATTGACAGTTATTTCCCTTTCAGTAGTTTCTCTACTTTTGTTTTTTCTGTTACAAGTTTGCCATTAGTCTAATTGTGATTCCTTCGTAGGTGATGTCTTTTTTTTCCTCTGCTTTTATTTTTTTATTTTATTTTATTTTGTTTTAATATCTTTATTGGAGTGTAATTGCTTTACAATGGTGTGTTAGTTTCTGCTTTATAACAAAGTGAATCAGTTATACATATACATATGTTCCCATATCTCTTCCCTCTTGCGTCTCCATCCTTCCCACCCTCCGTGTCCCACCCCTCTAGGTGGTCACAGACCACCTAGCTGATCTCCCTGTGCTATGCGGCTACTTCCCACTAGCTATCTTTTTTTTTTTTTTTTTTTTTTTTTGCGGTACGTGGGCCTCTCACTGTTGTGGCCTCTCCCGTTGCGGAGCACAGGCTCCGGACGTGCAGGCTCAGCGGCCACGGCTCACGGGCCTAGCCGCTCGCGGCATGTGGGATCTTCCCGGACCAGGGCACGAACCCGTGTCCCCTGCATCGGCAGGCGGACTCTCACCCACTGCGCCACCAGGGAAGCCCTAGCTATCTGTTTTACGTTTGGTAGTGTATATATGTCCATGCCACTCTTCCTCTGCTTTTAGAAAAAATTTTTTTGCTTTAGCTATTCTGCAGATTTGTGACAGTATTTATGAGGCAGTGATCGCTATTTATTTTGCTTGGTATTTGTGGATTCGTGTCTTTCAGTTATGTAAAATTGTCAGCCATTCTCTCTGGATACTGACTCTTTCCTATTCTTTATTATCTCTGCTTATAGCTCAGTAAATGTGTAGTAGATTTTCTTATTCTGTCCTTCATATCTTTTCTGTCATAATTTGCATCTCCTTGTCTCTCTGTGCTGGTTTCTGGGTAATTTTTTTCAAATCTGTCTTTTAATTCACTTGATTCCTGTATGTAAACAGGAATCTCTGTCAAAGCTGTTATTAATTCATTAGTTGATGAAACTTTTTTTTTTCCAAATTATTTCAGTTCTAAAAGTTCTCTGTGGTTTCTTTTTTAGCTCTGCCTGCTCATTTTTGGTAGTCTCTATGTCTTGTCATATTTATGATTAATTTGTTTTTTAAACATTTCATACATAGTTATTCTGTGTTCTGTGTTATAATTCTAGTATTTGAAGTCTTTGAGGGCTTGGACCTGTAATTTATTTTTATCAATGCCTGTCACTCATGGAGATTGTTTTTGGGTTTACTGAATTTTTGACTTGGACCTCTATTTGGTTGATCTTAACCTATGGAAAAACCTGGGGAGTCAACACTGAGGATGTTTTTTTCCTGAGAAGATTGTATTTACTTCTACTGTGAGCCAAGGTTATTCAGCCTGAGACCATTTCCATCCCCTTGCAGAGTTCAGCTCATCAGCTCCTCCTTTTTTGCCTCTACCAGTGCAGATTTTTGTTGTTTGACCTCTGGTAATGTCACTTTCTGTGAGTGATTCCAATTCAGAGTTCTAGTTTTAGTCTCAAGGTTTTGGCTGTTGTTGTTGTTGTAGTTGTTGTTTAGCCCTTGGAGGTTTTATGTATTTCCTACTTGCAAATAGCATTGGAAAATAACATTATGGAAAATCTTATTTGAGTGGTAGGGCCTCAAATATTTCTTACTTGAGATCTCCAAGTAGTATTTATTAGTAATGGAAATAGTGGTTGTGTATTGGTTTAAAACTTAAGAAAAGCATATTTAGTATGAGATGATTCTAAAATGCACAGTTAGAGTTCAGTGGAGTGAGTGAGGTGTTGATGTTCTTGGTACAGGAAGGAGCTGGCTACAGGTTGGCCAGCATATGAGACTTGGCTAAAGTCATTTGCTCAGTTTTATCATCTGTAAAATGATCAGGTGGCTTCTTAAGTTCTTTCTGGTGCTAAAAATGTATACTTCCAAGGTTTCTTCTTATGGCTTTTTATTTCTATTATATTAATTTAAAAAGCATTATTTAAGATCTCTGTTCAGAGCATTGTGTTAGGAATTTTGGAAGGTAAAACATTGTAATAGCTGCTGCCTCAGTAAGCTTGCAGTCTAGGAATTGTATTAAAAACTGACAATAAAGAGCAGTGATATAGTCTGTAAGAGGGAACTCTAAAAAGTGGTGTGGCTGTGGGTTCCCTGTGTACGTATCGAGGAAGACAGTTAATTAGTGCCCATCATGGAATGTTATTCCAGTGTTCTTTTGAAAGAGCTTCAGTCAGTCTTTAAAGATGCTGCTGCTGCTTATAATAATAATAATGATTACCATTCTATTGTTTACTGTGTGCCAAGCATTGTATGAAACTTTTGACATAAATTAACTCATTTAGTCTTTTTTAAAACTTTATTTATTTATTAATATTTATTTGGCTGCGCCATGTCTTCGTTGCAGCACGCAGGATCTTTGTTGCGGCATGTAGGCTCTTAGTTGCAGCATGTGGGATCTAGGTCCCTGACCAGGGCTCGAACCCAGGCCGCCTGCATTGGGAGTATGGAGTCTTAACTCCTGGACCACCAGGGAAGTCCCAACTCATTTAATCTTAAACCAAGGAAGTAGCTAATAATATCATTCCCATTGACAGATGAAGAAACTGAAGCATAGAGAGAGGTGAAACGTGCCTTAGGTTACATAGCTAGTAAATGGCAAACTGGGATCAGAACCCAGGTACCTTGGCTTTAGGGTCTAAACTCTAGATATGAATTGAGCACATTTATTAATCAGTTAGCATTGAGAGGCTAATGGAATTTTGATGAAGACCCAAGCCAGATTCTTTCTGTACCAGTGTTATCTCACGTATTTTGGAAATATAAACAGGATAGGGTACATTAAAGTTCACTTAAATTTGTTCAGTTGAACAGATGGTTGGTTGACTTATCTTTAGTTGCCTCACCCAGAGTTGTTTTCAAAACTACACCCAAGTCTCTTTCAGTAAGTTACAGTACAGTATTGGTTTAGGGATTGAGTTAGAGTGAGAAACTTCACTTATTAATTTGTGCTCCATGTGTTGATAGAACACGATAGTTTTAATAAAATGTTATTTTATTTTATTTATTTATTTTTTTTGTGGTACCCGGGCCTCTCACTGTTGTGGCCTCTCCTGTTGCGGAGCGCAGGCTCAGCGGCCACGGCTCACGGGCCCAGCCGCTCCACGGCATGTGGGATCTTCCCAGACCGGGGCACGAACCCGTGTCCCCTGCATCGGCAGGCGGATTCTCAACCACTGTGCCACCAGGGAAGCCCTAAAATGTTATTTTTAATTAAAGTGATGTTTTTTAACTTTTAGTTGGTCAAACTTAATGTTTTTGAAGTTTTTGAAATGAACTTTTTTTAGCATGTTACTTTTACATCATCATCAGATACTAGATAATTAAAATATTTCCTGTTTATAGGGTACCCACTATGTGCCAGACATTGTGCTAGATATTTTACACTTATTTCTGATTGCCCCAACAACCTTGGAACATGACTTGAGTATATTTTATTACAAATGAGGAAACTGAGGTGGAAAAGGTGATAGGGTAGATGACGAGGCAGTAGTGGGGTGCTGCTGGTGGAGAGTTGGAAGGTTCATCAGTGGGGCCTGGTGGTGGGTGAAGAAACACACCTCTATGTTTCCAGGGAGAAGGGATTATTGGCAATGAGATAACTGGAAGACATTCATCAAAATAAATTCCAGATGGATTCAGGAGAAATGTTTAAAATTATAGAGACTGTAGAGAAAAAGCAAAGTAAAATGTTTTTCAGAGATAATGCCTAAAACTTTCTTGGAACAGTTTCTTAGACATGTGCCTAGGAAGCAATGTTAACTTTCTCTTTAAAAGCAGAAGAATTCAAAGGAAAAGGTCTGCAGACCTAAATATGTAAAATGTTAAAGTATTTGCTATTTGAAAAATAAAATTATAGAAGGTAATAGTCTGGGAGTGTCAAATATGATAAAAGGTCAGTGTAGGTATACTATTTTTTTCACATTTGTAGGAATAAATACATCACTATTTCAATAGATAGATAGGTAGACAGAGAAATTAATAGACCCTAATGGAAATTTCAGATGTAAATAAACATATAAAAAACATTCATTCTTACCTACTAATCAGAGAAATACCAAATAAAGCAGCCACTTCCGATCCATCAAAGAAGGGAAATTTTTCTGATACCACTGCTTCCTTTTCAGAGTATGTGAGCCAAAAAGGAAGTGAAACTTTATATTTAATCCTAACCCATTTGGAGGGTTTCTTATACTGTAAACTTTCCTTTCCAATGTTCCCCTGTTTTGTTTAGCAGCTGCTATTTGAGCTCCCACTCTAGGCAAGGTCCTGCAACTAGGATTTTCTAAAAGGGTCACGTTTTGGGGGATATTTATTTTATTCGTGCTGTTACAATTATTTGAGAGTGCTTTGCATTTTTATTGGCTTGTTAAGATCTGCTGTAGTTTTTCAGAAATGTTCTGAACTGTTGTGTGGAAATCATTTTGAAGTATGCCATGGTTTTGGCACCAGAGGAGAATTGCCTCCCCTAGTAAATGAAGCGTTATTATTCATTTGAGGCTTGGGGTTGAACACTTGACTAGATGGACCACTTTTTTCCTGCATTAACCCCAGAAGGTAAGACTGCAAGGCCAAGGCGCCAAGATTTTCCTAGACAGACAGTGTACCATACTTGGGAAAGAATGAATTATTTGTTCATTTCAAAACTGGATCAAGTTCTGGTTAGATGTGATAGTATTGCTTAGCTAAGTATGGATTCAAGGTAAAAACATTCTCATCTTAGGCTAATGTTGTTAGTCCCGCCTGATGTGTTTAACTAGATTGCAGAGTGGCTTTTTACTTCCTTATTAAATCTGCATAGAATTTTCCATACTCACATGTGGCTGGTCAACCTGTGCTTCCGACTTGCTCAGCTGGGTCTCTGCAGTCTTTCTGGGCCTCACTCTAGTACCGTTAAGTCTAGAATTCTCCTTTTCTTACTTCCTGACCTTTGGGAGTTATACTTGCTTGAGTCTCCAAAACCAGTCAGCTAGACACAGATACAGCTTTAGCTTTGTGTACCAACTTTGGGAATTGATGTAATTCTTGGAAACATAATACCCAGGTAACTCAAAACACAAAACCCAATTTGATATACAGATTGTTGGTGTGCAGTCTGGAACCTCCTTGTGAGTGGTAGACTGGGATTTGGAGTCTGTTCAGTAGCTTCTTGTACCCCCAGAGTCTCTTCAGTCGTACGTCAGTTGTGATCGAAGGAGGCAAAGTGATGGCTTTTCTTAGTCAGATGCCTCTGGAATCCAAACTTGGATTAACATTGCCAGTCCAAGATGTGAGACCTGGATGTGTATTTGGTCCTCAGTGTGTATTTATTGAGGGCCTTCTAGGGGTCAGCCTTGTGAAAACAGTAGTGACTGAGACAGATGAGTCTGCTGCCCTCTAGGGGGTTACAGTCTACTAGGGGAGACAGACGGTGAATTTCTGAAGGTAGTACTAATAACTAACACTTAGTGTGTGTAGTTAGTGTGTCAGACACTGGTTCTAAGCATTTTACATTCATTAATTGTTTGAGGGGGTACATTTGTTAGCCTCATTATTTCAGATGTGGAAGCTGAGACCAGGGGAGTTAAGACATTTTCCCAAGCTTACAGAGCCAGTAAATGGCTGAGCTGGAATTTGAACTCAAACAGTCTAGCTCCAGAGTCTGTACTCTGAAAGTAGGGATAAATCCTTGAAGGGAAAGAAAACCCAGGGTGATTTGAGAGAGCTGGGAGTGGGGGCTACTCTAAATAGAGGAGTAAGGGAAACTAATCTCAAAATTTGGTCTCAAAATTTGGAGGTGAAATTTGACCTGAAACTTGACCGATAAGGAGTAATGCACTCAAAGTAGCTGGAATAAGTTTGTTCTGGGCAGAGAGAACGGTCTAAAGGTTCTGAGGCAGGAAGGAGCTGGGTGTGTTTGCAGACCAAAGGAAGGCTAGTGTATCTGGGACAACAAGGCAGAAAGATGGCTGGGGGCCAAACTGGGAAGGTCCCTGCTGGCTGTGATCAAGATTTCAGATTTTACTCTGGGGACTATGGGAAGTCCTTGATAGGAATTAGCAGGGGCAGGACCTGATTTGATTACATTTTTATGCAGAAAGAGTTAAAAGGGTTTGAGTCCAAGCAGGGAGACTAGGCTGGGGGAAGATTACAAGTTCTGTTTTGGACGTAAGGTATGAGTGGCCCTCCTTGTATCTTTGTTTGCTTATTTACCAAAATAGAACTGAAATATCTCAGTGTTTAAAGAAAATGATGATAAACGGATTTAGTTTTGTCCCCCTCTCCCACTCCCAAACAGAAGCCCGTCCTCACTCCTGGCTTGGCTCTAGCTGTCCCTCTGCTGGAGTGCCTGTTGCCCTCACCACCTGTGATGTCACCTCTGGGAGCTCCTTCTTAATGTTGCCACTGACCCCCCCAACCCCCCACGTCTTCCCAGTCCCCTTCCATGGCACTATGTGATTTACTTACGTAGCACGTTTATTGCCTGGGCCCCTCTGCTAGTATATACATTTCCTGAAGGCAGAAATCTCTGTTTTGTGCATTGAGTCTCCCAAGCATCCAGATTGAAGAACAGTGCCTGGCTTGTGTTAGCTTCATGGTAGGAGCGCAGTAGGCATTTGATGACATTATCCTTTGGCTTCTACTTCAGTTACATTTGAAAAATTATGTGGGATCTGTCGCTCTGTCTGTGGCCCAAGTGCGGATGGAGCCTTTTAGAGTTTGAATTCTCCCCTCTACCTCAGTAGTGTCATGTTTGTTGAAATGGCACCATTTTGATTAAGTAAAAACTAATATATGCAATTTGAGGCATGATTTTCCTTTGTCTCAATTTGGTTTTGGCCATTTTTTTTCATATGGTTTAAGACTTTCATAATTTTCCCCTTCAAATATCATTTGGAATTTTTAAAGGCTTCAGAAGTTATTTCAACATTAATGTAGGAAATTTCTATGGTGGTAGTGATAATGAGAAATAAATTATATATACTAGAAAATATTTTTTAATATATTTTTGAAACCAGTTGCAGTTGTGACAGAGATCAGAAAGTTTTAATTATTTGTCACCAATAATAAAAATCATGTGAGCAAGAAGCAATTTGGTGTTGTGGAATGTCCATAAGCCTGGCCAGGGCACTTTGGCCCTAGCCTTCCCCGGTAATCATAGCCACCCTTTAATGTGTGTCCACTGTCTGCCAGACACTCTGCTGAATGCTCTTCAAATGGCTTTTTTTGTGTGTGTGTGGTACGCGGGCCTCTCACTGTTGTGGCCTCTCCCGTTGCGGAGCACAGGCTCCGGACGCGCAGGCTCAGCCGGCCATGGCTCACCGGGCCCAGCCACTCCGCGGCATGTGGGATCTTCCCGGACCGGGGCACAAACCCGTGTCCCCTGCATCGGCAGGCGGACTCTCAACCACTGCGCCACCAGGGAAGCCCCCCCAAATGGCATTTCTGATTCTTACGCTATCCCTCAAGGTTGCCATGACATCACCCATTCATAGGTGAGGAAACTGCGGTCCAGAGAGAAGTTAAACAACTTCAGAAGTTCAGGATCACAATAGTAAGCAGCGCAGTGGACATCAGACTTGGCCTCAGCCTGACTCCAGACACACCAGGCTGCTCCTTTCTGCCCGTGACTCCCTGTGTGCCCAGGGCCGTCTTCTCCCTTCTCCGCACCTCAGTTTTCCTAATTTTATTTAATTAATTAATTAATTAATTATTTTTTGGCTGCACCATGCGGCATGTGGGATCCTAGTTCCCTGACCAAGGATCGAACCGCCCCCTGTCCCCTGCATTGGAAGCGTGGAGTCTTACTCACTGGACTGCCAGGGAAGTCCCATCAGTTTTCCTACTTTTCAAATGAAGGGGTTAGATTTAAACTACGATGGAGATGTTTACAGCACTGACTCAGAAGGGCTCTAAGGGTCCTCATGGCTGCTCTGCTGCTGGCAGATCTTCAGTTCATCACACTTTTACTGAGCACCTCCTGTGCACCAGACAACAGTGTAAGATGCTTAGACGACGAAGGGCAGAAAACCTGGTCTGCCTCTTGGAATTAGCAGGATGGTGTGTTCCCCTAATAGCTTCAGACTTTGAGACTAGTGTGCTAAGTGCCCTGTTCAGCAGTAAACCTTTCCTATCATACCCTCATGTGTGAAGGGAAGTGCATCAAATCCCCTTGATTCCTTATAGGATGAAGTGCTCTGTTGTGCTTAGAGGCCAGGAACTCCACTGCTTTTTGTAAGATGGAAGTACGTAGTGGCTGCACAATGAAGCCAGTACTGATTTAAGGAAATATTCAGCTGTAAATGCTTCTGATACGAACAGAATCATTTTGGAGGACTGACTATGAGGGGCTCATTAACCCTATACATTTTTAACTCAACTTGAGAGTTTGGTTAACTTACTGTCTCTCCCTTAGGGTGAAACAGTCTCTTAGAGCCTACATTTTATCACCTGTAAAATCAGGATAGGGCCACTCTAGTAAAGTACTTAACAGAACATATATTAAACTTTAAACAAATGTTCGATGTTATCATGCTGCTGGAAATACAAGGTACTGTGTACTATGTTCATTTATACCTTCAAGGATGCTTATGGTTTTATTTATGTTCTTAATGGTGTTTTATTTTTAAATTTTTCTTTTTTTATAAATTTAACTTTTAAAAAGTATATATGAACAGTAAAGACTCTCCTGGCCATCTCTGTCCTCCATTCACCCAGATCCCATTCCTTACAAGTACAAACCACCATTTTAAGTTTCTTGTACATTCTTCCTACAGTTCTTTATGCAAATACAAGCAAATATGAGTATTTTTCTTATCCCTCCTTTCCCCACCAAGAGGTACTATAAATACATCATTCTGTGTGTCTTGCTTTTTTTCACTTGATAGTATGTCCTTATTTTTGTGAAAATGAGACCATCGAAGAATTTGCTTGCTCATAATTATTTCATAGCATAAAGGCTTTTCAGTCTCCATCAGCTGACCTGATTACTTTTCAGAGAAATTTACCTTTGGCAGATTTTTGCTTAGTCTAATTGTTGTGATTTCATTTTATTTTATTATTTATTTGTTTATTTATGGCTGCATTGGGTCTTTGTTGCTGCCTGCGGGCTTTTCTCTAGTTGTGGCGAGCGAGGGCTACTCTTCGTTGCGGCGTGCGGGCACTACTGTTCGTTGTGGCACGTGGGCTTCTCATCGTGGTGGCTTCTCTTGTTGCGGAGCACAGGCTCTAGGCGTGTGGGCAGTAGTTGTGGCACACAGGCTCAGTAGTTGTGGGTTGCGGGCTCTAGAGTGCAGGCTCAGTAGTTGTGGCTCACGGGCTCTAGAGCGCGGGCTCAGTAGTTGTGGCTCACGGGCTCTAGAGCGCAGGCTCAGTAGTTGTGGTGCATGGGCTTAGTTGCTCTGCAGCATGTGGAATCTTCCTGGACCAGGGCTCACACCTGTGTCCCCTGCATTGGCAGGCAGATTCTTAACCACTGCGCCACCAGGGAAGTCTGTTTTTGTGGTGTTTTAATCTTCCTTACTTACAGCCCTGCCAAGCTTTCCCCCCTTCCTCCTTCCCAGAAAAATAAGCAAAAATCCAACTCAAACCCTTACGTAGTAAGCACCCTCATGGAATGAAATTAAGGAAAAGTTTTGTTTCAATAAAACTGTAAATTTTGAAAGTCTTCATTACTTTAGCAAAAATATAGTTAAAAAAATAAAAATAGTAAAGTAATTGAAGGACAGTAACAGTATCATGAAGGATCTAAAATAGAGAAAGTGGTTGATGCTGTCAGAGGATAAAGTTGAATTCTACTTTTTTTCTACATGTAGTTGTTCTGGGCATGGGTAACTCAATATGTGCATCAGTATGGTAACTATAGTGGAGACGCTCCTGTGGTGTGGTGGTTGTTTGTTCAATTGTGAGACACCGTACATAAAATTACTTCTTCCAGATTCCTCTCCTGAAATCTGAATTGTAGTTTCCTTTGTGGAATTTCTTGTTGAAAGCACTTAAGAGTATACTGATTAATATTTGCTCACATGCTATCTGAAAGTAGTGGATGTTACTTCAAATACATTTTTTTTGGATGAAAGCAGAATTTTGTGAAATTAGTAATGGAGAATGATTGTGTATTCCTTTCCACCATTCACCCACTTACCTGATGTTTATTGAGGCCTGTTAATGTGCTAACTAGTGGGGAGATGGTGCTGAGTTAGACAGTAGATCCCAGTGTGCTACCTGCTCTCGGCCAGTATCCACATTTTGACTTCCTGTGTAGCAGTTGATGGATGAGCGTGGCGTTTGGAATGGGCGCTCTTGGGTTCAGGTCCGGATTCGGCCTTTTATTTATCTGGCGGCCTCAGGAACTTGAAACTCAGAGTCAGCTCTTCCTCTGCAGGTTGGGAACTCGCAGGGTTGTTTGAGTGCACGAGTCTGTGTGGAAGCGTGTACTCTACAGTGGCCTGTGGCACTGTCCTCATAAAATTCACACGTTGGTCACTCTTCTGATCCTTGCATTTTCTAGTTGCATTCTCCTCAACTGGATTTGGGGGATATTTGGTTTGGAGTTTGTGAGTCATGGAGATGATGACTATGCCTCTATCCTGTTTTATCATTTTTTCCCTAAGGTGCTTTCAGATACATTGTCTCATTTAATCATTAGGTTGGGGAGATATTTTTACTTTATAGATGAGGACTTCGTAAGTGATGACATTACACAGTAGAACAAGTGGGACTAACCACTGAAACCTACCCAGCGGCCTGTCCACTGCTCAGTACTGACCCTTGGACTGGAGAATCCTCTCTTCAGCACAGGAAGACCATTTGGTGAGAAGGAATTAAGAGTGCAGTCTCTAAACCATAGTCTTTTTTTTTTTTTTTTAATAATTTTTATTGGTGTGTAGTTGCTTTACAATGTTGTGTTAGTTTCTGCTGTACAGCAAAGTGAATCAGCTATATGTATACATATATCCCCTCTTTTTTGGTTTTCCTTCCCATTTAGGTCACCACAGAGCACTGAGTAGAGTTCCCTGTGTCTAAACCATAGTCTTTAGTTTCAGATTCTTGCTTCTCCACTATGGCTGTGTAACCTTAAGCAAGTAACTGGAATCTCTGTAATAATACACCAGAAGATTGGTTAAGTGCTATTGTAAAAGAAAAACAACAGCTGCTATATAACTATATAAAAACGTAATAAAATGTGGAAGACGTAGGCTGGGAATCTGTTAACAAATCATTCATCCTAAAGGAGAGAGGAAGCAAGAGGACCACCCATATAATTCCTCAATGAAAGGAACATAAGAGCAGGCGACAAGGCTAGGAAGCACTGCTTTGATTCAGTTTTACCTTTTTTCTTTCTTTCTTTCTTTCTTTTCTGATTTGAGCTTCCTGGACATATGACGGTGAGAGGTAGTGTGTGGCAGAGTTAAGAGCAGGTGCTCTGGAGCTGGGCAGCCTGGGTTCAGATCCTAGCACCCCCACTACAGGCTCTTAACTGCATTGTGCCTCAGTTTCCTTATCCTTCGGAAAAATGAGTTAATACATGTAAAAGATGAGCTTTAGATCAGTAATTACCACTTAGTAAGCAGTGCTTATCTTAAAGGGAACTTCTGAGCAGTTTCATCTGCAAGAGAACATCTGGAGACACAGGAATAGAAATGATCCGATCAGAGTAATTAAAGGCTTTTACTGAGCTGTGAGTCCTGAGCAGGGCACACTCAGCCTGAAGCTGTGAAGAGGAATCTTAAACATAAGGTAGGTGTTTGTCCTTTAGGGGAAGTGGAGAGCTAGGCTAGTAATGTTGGCAATGAGGGTTGTAACACACTATGGTTGTATTCTGTTTTATTTGGGAGAGGGCTCAGTGTTGGGCTCCTTTGTCAGGAGATTTAGAGACTCCCCTTTCATTGACTGGCTGGGCACCCCTTCCACGATTGAAGGTTTCTGAAAATTTGTAATGGATTTCTGGCGGGGCCTTCCTTGTCTCTTCCACTTTGCTACCTGAGGTGCTGGACGGGGTGTGGACTGTCTCTGCAGCACTGTTCCCAGCCCTTTGCCTAGGCTTGGCCATCACTGTTAGCTCTGCCAAGCTTGTAGAAAATCTTGTCACTCTTCCCAGCAAAGGCGCCACTCAATTTTTTTTTTAAATTTTTTTATTTGCGGTAAGCGGGCCTCTCACTGCTGTGGCCTCTCCCGTTGCGGAGCACAGGCTCCGGACGTGCAGGCTCAGCGGCCATGGCTCACGGGCCCAGCCGTTCCGCGGCATGTGGGATCTTCCCGGACCGGGGCACGAACCCGTGTCCCCTGCATCGGCAGGCAGACTCTCAACCACTGCGCCACCAGGGAAGCCCTGCCACTCTAATTTTTAAGCTTTTTTCTGGCTTTATTGAGGTATAATTGAAAAATAAAATTGTAATATGTTTAAAGTACACAACGTGATGATTTGGTATGTGTATACATTGTGAAATGATTCCCACAACCCAGTTATTTAACATAGCCATCACTAGTTGCACTTTTTAATTTTTATTTTATCTGGTGAGACCACCTTCTGTTTAATTAAGTGTGGCCTGATGGTGCCATTTCATTCTGGGTGCAAACCTTATGGAGCCCTCCCAGAGATGTTCATTCACCAGGTGATTGCCACCTGCGCCAAGCCAACCTGGAAGCACCTGCTTAGCTCTAAAAGCGTCACTCCCGTGAAGCTTTCCATCAGCGTCCTGGGGCAGCCCACTCCATCAGTGTCCCAGCGCTGCCATGACTGGGTGGCTTCAACAGCAAAAGTTTATCGTCTCAGTTCTGGAGACCGGAAGTGCAAGATCAGGGTGTCAGCAGGGCCGGTTCCTCTGAGGCTGTGAGGGGGCCTCTGTTCCAGGCCACTCCCCTGGCTGCTGGTTTGCTGGCAGTCTTTGGTGTTCCTTGGCTTGTAGATGCTTCACCTCAGCTCATCTCTACCTGCATCTTCACATGGCCTCTCCGTGTAGTCTTGTCTGCGTCCAAATGCCCCGTTTGTATGAGGGCACCAGTCATATTGGGTTAGGGGCCCACCCTGCTCCAGTGTGACATCATCTTAACTAATTACCTCTGCAGTGACCCTTTTTCCAGATAAGGTCACATTCTGAGGTGCTGGGAGTTAAGGCTTTAACATGAATTTGGGGGCGTCCAGTTCAACCCATAATACCCTCTCTCTGCTTTTTCTACCTCCCCCTGGACACTTTCGACCTGCTGATATGTAAGTAGATTTCTCTCATGGCACCAAGAGTATTTGATTACATTTATTTGTCTGTGGTCTCCTACTCATTTTGTAACTTTTTATCTCTGCTGCCTTGCACATGATGTGGAAAGTAGCTCTGGTGGAGATATATTAAGTACCTGGAGTTATAGAAATAGAGGAAGTTACTGCAGAGGTCACCTCTTATCTTGTTTTCCTATTGATGGTACCAAAGGCTCTCTGGAGTTGGCTGTGAGGTGGCCAGGGACACCAGCAGAGGCTGACACTTCTGTTACCGTATGAGCATGTTTGATACCTCCTGGTTTATTTTCCATGGTGTGATAGCTCATTATCACCTGGCAGTCTTTATGCTCTCTGAGATTGTTTGAAGAACATTTCGAAACGGAGAAGACCCTCTAGGTCTTCAGCATTCGCCTGACCCAGAGAATTTTGTTAACGGCCACCTTCTTGTTTCAGCCTTTGGTTTGAGTGTTCTGTTTTTAGGGATTCAAAAGTAAATCATGTGAATGGTTGGAATAGTTAGTAGAATGTCTGTGCCAGGAGGGAGGTGCCAAGAAGTAATTGCATCTGCTCCCAAAGCTTT
Source organism: Physeter macrocephalus (assembly GCF_002837175.3). Classification (NCBI taxonomy): domain Eukaryota; kingdom Metazoa; phylum Chordata; class Mammalia; order Artiodactyla; family Physeteridae; genus Physeter; species Physeter macrocephalus. The sequence continues at coordinate 143,875,895 of NC_041220.1, read as the reverse complement.
AGAATTAGCTCATTAGATATGTTAGAGGAACAGAAATTTGTCTGGTTTCTGATCTGAGGTTTAGTTACATGTTAGTGAGGGTGCATTGTCCTGGGACTGAATACCTTTGCTAAGAAAGACTATTCCAGGGCACACTTTTTGTTATTTCCAGAATAAATAACATTCTAGGCAGAGTGGTATTTTCTGTGGTGTTAGTAGAAAGGGGAGGTTAATCTTAAAATATCCTGTCATCCCAATATCAGTCATATCTGTCTGAAAGAACATGCTGAAATTTGTTCATCTGAAGGCAGACAGAGACCCAGTTTATGAAAGGTCTGGAGACACTTTATTCTATGAGCAAGGAAAATTATGGAGCATTTCAGACACATATGAAATAGAATATTTCGTATGTGTCTGCTTTATCCTTCATCCAGCTTCAGCAGTTATTAACTCATGGCCAGTCTTGTTTATTTTGTGTAACCTTACTCTCCCTCGATCCCATATAAGTTTCAGGCAAATTTCAGGTGTCATATTATTTCATCCATAAATATTTCTGTATGTATCTAATATAACCATAATAATATCACAGCTAAAGTTTTTAACAGTAATTCCTTAATGCCATCCAAGTCCAGTTAGTGTTCAAATTTCTAATTGTCTTGAATGTCATTTTTAGATTTTTATTTTACAGTTTACTTGAATCAGGATCTGGCAGAGATCCTCCTGTTACCTGTCGGGTTTTAAGCAGGGGAATGAATGACATGATCTGACTTATATTTTGAAACTCTCTCTGGCCTCACTGTGAAAAATGGATCGGTGTGGGGGTTGCTAGGAGACTGGAAGTGGAGAAACTAGTTAGGAGGCTACTGTGTGTCCAGGAGGTGAGTGGTAATTATCTAGATTAGAGTGATGTGGTGGAGATGGAGAAGAGTGGGTGAATGCGAGATGTCATCTGGGCAGGCCGAGCTTGTTTGTCATGGCTCAGCCAGACTTTTGGGTTCTGCTGGGTGTGTATGTTTGTTTATTTGAAAGTATTGTTCCCAGAGAATTCATTGATTTCAGTATCAACATTTTAAGTTTAGTGAAATCTTAAAATTTTTACACAGGTTAAATTACAGCAACTTTATGGAATATTGAGATAGAGGAACATTAATCCGTACTTCTCTTGAATCAATTTATTCAACTTTAATACAGCTTATTTGCCATTATATCATCTTGTTTATATGTGACTACAGTGATAACTGTAGTTGTTAACTTTATATAATAGAATAGGAAATTTATAGTTTTGCACTTAAACATGTTATAGTCTCGTGTATTATGCTAAAGAATATTCATAGTTTCATAATACTGTATTGAGCAGATTATGTTATGGCCATTCATATATTGTTGGATGTTGATCTTTTAAAATTATTTTATTTTAAAATTATTCTAAATAATGTTGCAGGAAGTTTTTTTTGCATCTGTATTTTTTCCATTTCTTTTTTAAAAAATCTGGATTAAGTAATGACTCCTTTGTAGAGATGTTCCTAGAAAAATTTGCTGTCTTAACACACACTTAAAAACGACATCAATGAAACCTGAAGCCATTATTGACAAAAACCAAGTACAGGCTTTTTTTTTTTTCTTAAAAGAGTGTCTCTCTCTCTCTCTCTCTCTCTTTATTTATTTGGTTGTGCTGGGTCTCTTAGTTGTGGCAGGCAGGTTCCTTAGTTGTGGCACACGGGCTCCTTAGTTGTGGCATGCAAACTCTTAGTTGTGGCATGCATGTGGGATCTAGTTCCCTGGGCAGGGATCGAACCTGGGCCCCCTGCATTGGGAGGGCAGAGTCCTAGCCGCTGCGCCACCGAGGAAGTCCCCAAGTACAGGTTTTGTACTTTAAAAGTTGGAATTATGTTTATTCTTGGTTATTGGGCTCAGAATATGTATACTTTGATTTAAGTTTATAGACTTCCTTATTGAAGGAAGACCCAATGCATATCTGGTCTTCAGTCTTTATCTTCTCCCATTCATATGGCAATTTGTAACAAAATGAGAGCAATCTCTGCCTTATCATCAGCATGTTGGTTTTACAAAGATTCTTTTCTTTCAGTCAGCTCTGGGAAGCAGGAAGCAGCTATAGTTGCCTCTAAAATGTTCCCCTGTGTCCTTATTTACTGATGAAAATGGGTTAAAATTAGGACTCATTTGATAATAGAGAACTCATAATACTGTATATCCTTTTGTCTTTTGAAAAAAAATTTTGGCCACACCGCATGGCATGTGGGTCCCCAACCAGGGGTCGAACCTGAGCCCCCTGCAGTGGAAGAGTGAAGTCTTAACCACTGGACCGTCAGGGAGTCCCTTTTTTGTTTTTTTTGAAACGCTGAAGTGGAACATTTTTATCATTGGCTCAGAATGGTCAGCTTCTTTTATATTTAATGAAGAAATGTCAGACAACCATTAATAATGTTTTGTTCTTCGGGTCCTTCTTTTAGAACAAACTAGTTAAAGTAAACAGATGACACTAAACATTTTAAAGGATATGTTCAGAGAAGGGTAAGTTTTAAAGACTCCGTTTAGGTCATTGGTTTACTTATTCTGTTTTATTGCCTTTTAATCACTGATTGTTTTCATACTTTGTCTTTAAGTCCTTGAAATAGTGTCACTTCAAGTATGCTCTTACTTCTATCATATCTTTAGATTTCAGAAAAGCAATATCCAAATTGATCTTTTTCTTTAAAAAAATGTTCAACTGATTCTTTGGCTGTCGGTACCACAAAATATATATTTTTAATAAACAATTCTTTAAAGCCTTACTATTCAAATTGCTGTCTGAGTCCAGTGGCATTGGTATCAGTTGGGAGCTCATGAGACATGCAGGATCTCAGGCCCCATCTCAGACCTACTGGATATGAATTTGTATCTTAACATGATTCTTAGGTGATTCATATGCACATTAAAAAGCTAATAGTGCCAGCCCCAGATTCCTGGTTGGATCCTCCTGTTCAAGGCATCTATGCCGTCAGTTCCATCCCTTCCCATCCCTTTGGGAACATTGTTTCCTCTCACTGTCACCATCATCATCATTTACAACATATCTTAGAGGTTAAGAACAGGAGTTCTGCATCCAGGAGGGCTGCATTAGAATCCCAGCTATGTTAACTTCCTAGCTGGGTGACCTAAGTTCCCTTATCTGTAAAGTGAGGAAAACAATGGTATATTGACAAATAGGGGAGGTGAGAGGATCAAATACAGGTAAAGAACAATGTCTAGCATACAATTCTGGCTGCTTTCATTCTTCTTCCCCTTATCACAAACATTATTTTAGATATCTATTGCAGCATAACAAACCATCCCAGGACTTTGCAGCTTAAAATAATTATTTTATTATTCATATTTCATGATTTTGTGGGTCAGGAATTTAGGCAAGGCTCAACTGGGCAGTTCTGTTCTATGTGGCATCTACTGAGGTCACTTGATGACTTTCATGTTTTTTAATTGTTATTTTAATTAAGTTGTATATTCTGGATGTAAATCTTTTCTCAGATATATGATTTGTGATTTTTTTTTCCATTTTATGGGTTGTCTTTTCACTTTTTTATGTATCCTTTGAAAGCACAAGTGTTTTTAATTTTTAGGAAGTCCAGTTTATCTTTTTCCTTTTGTTGCTATCCTTTTGGTGTCATATAAGACTTTGCCTAAACCAGGGTCTCTTAGATTCACTCCTTTACTTTCTTGTAAGTATTCTATAGTTTTTGCTGTTACATTTAGGTCTGTGTTCCGTTTGGACTGAATTTTTGTACACAGTGTAAGAAGGAGCACCGTTTACTTTTTTAGTTGCTAATTTAATCACCTCTTTTAAATCCCTACGTTGCTTATCCTCTGTGGCTTGAGGAACTGTTGTTCACTGACTCGCCATTAAAACTCTCTGCCTGTGGGTTCTGAGACTACTTCCCATCTTGTGTCTTTATCCTTTCCTCCTTGTTCTAAATTCATTCAAGGTTTTTAGTTGCGCACCAGCTCTGTGGCAGAAACGGTCCTCACTCGCCATTTAAACTCTCTGCCTGTGGGTTCTGAGACTACTTCCCATCTTGTGTCTTTATCCTTTCCCTCTTGTTCTAAATTCATTCAAGGTTTTTAGTTGCGTACCAGCTCTATGGCAGTAACGGTTCTCACTCGCCATTAAAACTCTCTGCCTGTGGGTTCTGAGACTACTTCCCATCTTGTGTCTTTATCCTTTCCTCCTTGTTCTAAATTCATTCAAGGTTTTTAGTTGCGTACCAGCTCTATGGCAGTAACGGTTCTCACTCGCCATTAAAACTCTCTGCCTGTGGGTTCTGAGACTACTTCCCATCTTGTGTCTTTATCCTTTCCTCCTTGTTCTAAATTCATTCAAGGTTTTTAGTTGCGCACCAGCTCTGTGGCAGAAACGGTTCTGGGCGCTGGTTCTGCTCCCTTTTCTCAGCTTGCATGCTTCTGCTGGTCAGTCTCCTCTCCTCTCCTGGCCCCACCTCTGTGCTGATGCTTCCAGATCAGCACCTCTGCCTTCCTCAGTGAGTCTGTCTCCACTTCTGGACTGTGAGTCCGGCTTCCTCAAAGTGAGGACTACATCTGATTAATTTTGTACCCAGCACAGTGACTGGACGTAGATGCTCAGTAAACATTGCATGTATATATTGTTAAAGCTGTCATTCAGTGGGTTATAAAAGCAGAATGAACTATTTGTATGATTAGTAAAGGTGCTATTTAGAGATTTATAGTTAAAAGATGAATATAATTTAGTATGTTCAAACAGCATTTCAAATAAAAGATTGGGATTAAAAAGAGTGTTAAGTTGGACTTCCCTGGTGGTCCACTGGTTAAGACTCTGAGCTCCCCATGCAGGGGGCCTGGGTTCAATCCCTGGTCAGGGAACTATATCCTGCATGCCGCAACTAAAGGATCCCCCATGCTGCAACTAAAAGATTCCCTCATGCTGCAACTAAAGATCCCGCACGCCGCGACAAAGATGCCGCATGTTGCAACCAAGACCTGGCGCAGCCAAATAAATAAATAAGTATTTTAAAAAAAAAAAAAGACTGTAAAGTAAGTAGCCATATTAGCAGACGTTTAAATTTGAGCCATTTGGGCATCTTTTCAGGTTATTCACAAGCTCAAGGACATGCTGACATTTTCAGAGCCTCCTGTTTCTGTTCTTTGAACCAAGAAGGTGATGTTGATGAAGAGCATTTCCCTTTGCATGAATACAGACGTGTGAGCGGCTTCTCTCCTTTGTGGCGAATGTGTGGCGAATCCTTTGCAGAGTTGCCACCAGTACTTTTTGGGGACAATATCATGAATCAGATTTCTCCAGAAATGAACTCTGCTGCTTTTAGAAGATCCTGTCTGTTTGGGACAATATGATGACTTTAAACTATATTGTGGTCAAAGTTTTCATACCTAATTATATTTTTTCAGTTTGTCAGAGGATATACTAGCTTTTTTAGATTGTTTTCCTGTTGTCTGCTGAAGAACAGTGGCAAGGACAAAAACTGCCCTTGGTTGGTGGAAGGGTGGGCGATGGCTGATCAGCCACGTGCCTCAGAAGCCACAAAGAAGCATCACACGTCATGGCTCTGACTGGTCAGTCAGTCAGGGCATCCTCATGCTGGAGATTGTATTTATCAGGCTGATGGTCTCATTATGAAATGCTACTGGACATTGATTCAAAAACAATACTGTCTTTTGTTTTGATTCTGTAGGAACCTGGAAAGATTGTGCAATGAATGGTGATACTCAGGCTGCAGTGGTGACCTCACCACCCCCGACCACAGCCCCTCACAAAGAGAGGTATTTCGACAGAGTGGATGAGAACAATCCAGAATACTTGCGAGAGAGGAACATGGCACCAGACCTTCGCCAGGACTTCAATATGATGGAGCAGAAAAAGAGGGTGTCCATGATTCTGCAGAGTCCCGTAAGAGAAGCTTTGTCTCTGACCAAGTGTCCTCTTTCTTCTTCCATTACTTCAGCTCTTATGCTCTGTTGTATGTGTCATAGTCCGTTTACCTTAGCACAGGAAATCAGTGCCTTGTATATATATGTGTATGGCTGTTAAAGAGTTCAGTTTAGTTCAAGTTATCAGACACACAAATGAAAAATCTTCAGTATCATAAAGGATAGGAGGTGTTCATTTCTCCTTTTCACTCTCTCACTGCTTCGCCAGAGAGTCTATATATTGCGACCATTTGAAAATTACTCTTTCCTCCAAAACACCTAGCTTGGTGCTGGGCACTTAGTAGGTCTCAGCAACACCTGATTGTTGGTTGGTTTTACCTTTAGTTATGGTCGGCATTTGAACCACAATCACGCCCAACTGTCTTGTGTTTGCATCTTTAGGTAAAGTAGTGCTGTTTTCATAGTTTTTTCATGTTGATGCTGCTGCCTTGGTGTGTGCTTCATTCTTTTTATCCTTTTAATCTGTTCTTGTTTTATTTCCTTAATATTTTGGGGTGTCACTTAGCAGATAATTCATTTGAGTTATTTTTTAAAATGTTGATCATCTCTGTCTGCAAGGAACTGGGTACTTAGCATACAAAGCTTATTTGTTTGGTGGTTATTATTATTCATATATTATTCCTCAATAATATAACTTACAGTAAAGTACACAAGTCTTAGGTATACAGCTTGATGAATTTTGACATACGTATAACACCTGTGTAAACGCCCAGATCAAGTCCCAGACTTTACCTTCTAGTCGAAGGAGATAACCAAGGAGCAACAAATAGAAGCACAGTGCAGGAAACCACTGGATTATTAGATTGAGTGTGACTGGGTAGAACAAACCTCTCTGAGTGAGGAAGATTTGATCAGAACTCTGAATGACAGGAAGGAGCCGGCCATGCAGGGATGGGGGAGAAGAAGACATGAAATTCCCAGGACGGGAATGTGCTTGAAGAGTCCAAGGGCAGCCAGTGTGGTCTGGGCATAGGAAGCGGGAGTGCGGGGTGCGTGAAGTTGGAGAGGGAGGAAGGGGCAGTTGCCTCAGAGGCTGTGTCAGCCCAGCTCAGGGTACGGTGCAGACGGGAACGGCACACTTCAGTCTTTGAGTGACTCATTCTGGGTTGGTATACAGAGAGCACCGTAGAGGGCAAGAGAGTAAGCTGTCTTCCAAGTAAGAGGTAGTGGTAGCTTGGGCCAGAGTGGTGGTGGTAGAGGCGGAGAGAGATAAACTCATTTGTGTTCTGTGTTGAAGGCGGAATAAATAGGACTTGCTGATGGATGGGGAGGAAGAGGTGAGAGGGAAAAAAAAAAGAATCAGGATAACATCTAGACTTGGCTTGAGCAGTTTTCCTGTGTAAAAGCAACAAGAAAGCAAGTGAAAATCACTAAGGATAGAGTGAAGAAGCTAAACTTTCAGTACCGAGTATGTGCCAGGCACTGTGCTGGGAGCACTGCGGACGCCAAGTCCCTACCCACAGGGGTCAAGAACACAGCATCAAAATGTTACTGACCCACATGCCCTGTGGGGTCTGGGAACAGAGAAAGGACCCTAGAGGAAAGACTGGTAAGGCCTGGGCTTTACTGAGTAGAATGTACCCGGTGTTGTTTTTTTGGTTTTAGGAGCGTGGATCGTTCAACTGCAGTAAGGAGTGGGAAGGCCCACCCTGTGTGTACAGATGCTGACAGTTGGGAGATGTGAGAGGGAACCTGGGGAAGTGGCCTTCAGGCTGATTCTCTGTGCTCAGTGGCATAACAGGTGGAGGCATCTGCTTAGAATGGACACAGGGAGTGGTGCAGGGAAGGCGTGAAGAGTAGGCGAGCGGTGGGCAAGAAAAGTCAAGAATGGTCCCTGGGTTAATGTCCCGGGTGCACTCAGGTCAGTGGCCATGGACTTAGAGTGAGACAGTGCGGTACGGTCTTCGTTTTTGTCCCCCAGCCACTTTCAGCAGCGTGAACAGAGAGGGTGTGAGGAGTTGAACTTAACCTGGGGGTGGGATTTTGCCAAATGAAATGGTAGAGAGTTGAAGTTGTAAGCAAGGGAATGGCTGTAGTTTTAAACCAAGGGCCTAAGCTGAGTGAGAGAGGTCAGGACACAGGGAAGGTACGGGATGGTGATAAGGTCTTAGGATCAAGACGGGGTTGAAGAGAGGGTGAGCTGGACACTAGGAGAGGGTGTTTGGAGAGCACGTGCTTGGCTCTGAGACTGAAGAGGGGCCCAGTTACTAGAAATGAGCTGGTCTCTAGGGCATGACCATGGAAATAGGAGGCCGGGGTGAATTGGATGACACGGTCGTCGGAGCAGAGGCGATCAGGGAGCTGAGAGGGGAGGGTGTGGATATTTAACCATCCGGAGTTAGGACCAAGCAAGCAGGCAAGGTCATTGGCTGGTGACTGCTGGTTGAGGAAAGAGTCTGGGGTCCAGATGGGTGGCTCCAGGCCTCACTCACTGGTGGTTGCTAAGCGCAGCTCCATACTGTACATATAGGTCATCTGGAATGCTGTTGATACAGAGGGTCCTTTGTACTGTGGAGTTTTTCTTTTTGTGTTTTCCTTACTAAGTTTTAAGTTCCTGATGGCAAAGCCATTTTCTTCCTATGTGTCCTCAGTGCCTAGAACAGTGTCAGGTGTTGTAAGGTGACTCAGGGTATTTAATCAGTCCCCTACCGTTTAAAATGTAGACTGTTACCTGTTTTCCCTTTTATTGGTAATGCTGGAATGAGCATCCTTTTGAATAAGTCTTTGAGCACATCTGTGATTAGTTCCTTATAAAAGATTCCTAGGAATAGGATGCCTGTTCAAATTTTTAAGCTTTTATCTTGTTAAATTACTGTCCAGAAAGAATGTACTTATTTATGCTCCAGGTCGTGATATATGAGAATATCCATTTGCCTTTCCAGCACTGGATGAAAACAAACAGAAAATTGGTCTGTGTGATAGTTACCCCTGCCTTCTCAAGGAACAGAAAAGAAGCGATAGCTCATTGTTTTAATTTGCCTTTTATTAGGCTTTCTGTGAAGAATTGGAATCAATGATACAGGAACAATTTAAGAAGGGGAAGAATCCCACAGGCCTATTGGCATTACAGCAGATTGCAGATTTTATGACCACGAATGTACCGAATGTCTACCCGGCAGCTCCGCAAGGGGGGATGGCTGCCTTAAACATGAGTGAGTAGTTCCTGACTTGGTATACATTCTCTGTGATTTTCCGGGTAAAATTTCCTAACATTTTCCAATGTGAAATAGATGAGCACACACTATGTAATACATAGAATTGATTTTTTTTTTTTAAATTGAGTTTTAGTTGTAGTAAAAGATAGGCCTAAAAATGTCTTGACTATAGAGGGCTCCTTTTTTATGAGCCAGTGAGACTGTTATTTCTCAGGCAGGTAACTTTTTATGTGGCTTCTCAGACCCTTTATGAATTAAAAAAAAAACTAATCAGAAATAATGCTTGGGGCTTCGCTGGTGGCGCAGTGGTTGAGAATCTGCCTGCTAATGCAGGGGACACGGGTTTGAGCCCTGGTCTGGGAGGATCCCACATGCCACGGAGCAGCTAGGCCCGTGAGCCACAGCTACTGAGCCTGCGCGTCTGGAGCCTGTGCTCCGCAACAAGAGAGGGCGCGATAGTGAGAGGGCCTGCGCACCGCGATGAAGAGTGGCCCCTGCTTGGCGCAACTAGAGAAAGCCCTCGCACAGAAACGAAGGCCCAACACAGCAAAAATAAATAAATTAATAAAATGTTTAAGAAATAATGCTTGGGGAGTAGCACATTGATTTTGCCTGAACTTATTTCAGTCAAGCCAACATTTCTTTCTTTTAAAAAATAAATTTATTTATTTCATTTTATTTTAAAAATTTTTGGCTGTGTTGGGTCTTTGTTGCTGCACGCGGGCTTTCTCTGGTAGTGGCGAGCGGGGGCTACTCTTGGTTGCGGTGCGTGGGCTTCTCATTGCGGTGGTTTCTCTTGTTGTGGAGCACAGGTTCTAGGCGCGCGGGCTTCAGTAGTTGTGGCTCATGGTCTCTAGAGCGCTGGCTCAGTAGTTGTGGTGTGTGGGCTTAGTTGCTCCGCGGCACGTGGGATCTTCCCGGACCAGGGCTCAAACCCGTGTCCCCTGCATTGGCAGGCGGATTCTTAACCACTGTGCCACCAGGGAAGCCCCAAGCCCACATTTCTTATCCACCATTCCTCATTGCTGTTTGCAAATGAATGAGAAACAGAAAAATTCCAAAAGAAAGCCAGAAGAAAAATGTTGGATGGGTGAATGTGAGCAAAGTTAGTTGTGCAGGGATGGCGCTTTGCCATGCCTGTTGAATTTGTAAACGTTAACGTGGCAAGGTGGAGCCCAGGGTACCTTGAGCATCAGCTAATGTGACCTACTGTGTACTGTGCCCTGGATCAATCTGTGATGTTTCTAGTTGGATAATCAGCTTCTGACTGACCAACTTAAGGTATCTGTGTTAGATCACCTGCCATGTGCTATTTACCTGTCTGTTCTCTGGTATTCTTAGAAGTTGATTGACATTCACCTGAGTGATAATATCATTAATGTCCAGAGAGTGTTAAAAATCACATGTAATTTACTAGCTCACACTTCCATCCTGAAGTCAAATGGTAGTCACTAGGTTTTCATGTTTTCACATGGATTCTTTTTTTTTAATCCAAGTTTCCTTTAATTAATTAATTAATTGATTAATTATATTATTTTTGGCTGCGTTGGGTCTTCGTTGCTGCACGCGGGCTTGCTCTAGTTGCGGCGAGTGGGGGCTACTCTTTGTTGCGGTGCACGGGCTTCTCATTGCGGTGGCTTCTCTTGTTGCAGAGCATGGGCTCTAGGCGCATGGGCTTCAGTAATTGTGTTGCACGGGTTGAGTAGTTGTGGCCAGTGGGCCCTAGAGCGCAGGCTCAGTAGTTGTGGTGCACGGCTTAGTAGCTCCACGGCATGTGGGATCTTCCTGGACCAGGGGTCGAACCCGTGTCCCCTGCATTGGCAGGCGGATTCTTAACCACTGCGCCACCAGGGAAGTCCTCACATGGATTCTTAATGGATTCTAGTGATATTTATGTGAATTAGATAATAAAGGACAATGTAATATATTTACTCACATATTGTTTTCTAGTCAGAGATAAAGGAAATTTTAATAGTGCCACACCAAAAAAAGAAGGAAGAAAAAAATCTAGTTTTAATTGTATCTAATAGTTTACTTCTTAAATATAAAAAATTTTAATGTGAATTTTAACCTTTGTTGTGGAATATAACATATGTAGATGGCATAGAACAAAATGATATATAACTTAATGAATGGTTTAAGGTGAATGCCTTTATAACCAGCACCCTGGTTAAGAAATAAAGTTTTATCAGTTGCTTGCCCTCTTAAAAGGAATCACTATCTTGACTTGAATGATATCACTGCCTTGCTTTTCTTTATAGTTTTATCACCCAAATGGTTATCCTTAAATATTATGGTTTAGTATTTGTCTTTTTTTACTTACTGTCTCTTAAGCATTTTTAAAGCTACAAGTTGCCCCTCCATCTCTCTTTTTCTTCTCGCACTTTAAAGGAAATGGGTTTTGTTGACCTGTAGAGTTTGCTACAGTCTTGAATTTTGCTGATTCTGTCTCCATGGTGCCCATATGTTCTTTTTTCTTTTGTATTTACAGTGAATTGGTAGCTGGGTCTAGAAGCTTGGCTGTATTGGGATTTTGTTCTTTGGCAAGTTCACTTTATAGGTGGCACTGTGTTCTATCCACAGGCGCATAAGTCTGCTTGTTGCCATTTGTGCTGTAGCAGCCATCGTTTCTCAATGCCTAGATCCGTTAATTTAACAAAGGTTCCAAGATGGTGATATTTTAATTTTGTCATGCCTTCTTCTGTATTTACTAGTTAGAATATTTCTGTAAAGAGAAACTTCTCTGGGAAATGGGGCATGGCCAGAAAGGGGGCCGCCTCATTCTCTGTCACTCAACGCATGATTGCAGGGAGGCTGGTGCTAAACCATTCATAGATGACCTGCTTATTGGTCAGTGTTTCATACGGAGCAGAGCAGCTTCCTTACTGAGATCTATTGGAAGTCAGCCCTCAACCCACACGCACAAAAAGAAACTTCCTCTCAGCTCTTTTGCTTACCCCATGGTACGGTTTGTATAAAGGTAACCGTTCAAAATGAGAAGTTGGTTTCCTGTCATCTTCTAAGGTGACCAATTACTATTTCTTTAATATTATTTTGAATGCATAGATTTTTTTTTAAAATTTATTTATTTGGTTGTGTTGGGTCTTAGTTGCAGCAGGCAGGCTCCTTAGTTGCAGCTCACAGGCTCCTTAGTTGAGGCTCGAGGGCTCCTGTGGCTCGCCGGCTCCTAAGTTGTGGCACGTGGGCTCCATCGTTATGGCATGCGGGCTTCTTAATTGCAGCTTGTGGGCTCCTTAGTTACAGCTCGCTGTCTTCCTTAGTTTTGTGGCATGAGAACTCTTAGTTGCAGCATGCAGCTAAAGTTGCGGCATGCAAAACCCATAGGATCTAGTTCCCGAACCAGGGATCGAACCCGGGCCCCCTGCATTGGGAGCACAAAGTCTTAACCACTGCGCCACCAGGGAAGTCCCTGCAGAGATTTAAATATATTTAATGTGTTTCAAACCATTGCAGTTATCCTTTTTGATACTACTCACATTGTCCCACCTTTGACTAAAGAGAACCTCTCCAAGTTGACTCCTGAGCCTAGTAGTCTTTGACAGCTTCCAAGCCACCTCCCAGAGGAGATGTTCCAGGCTCATCTTGTGCATTTCCTGCCCCAGATCTGGAGTCAGCCATTTCTCTAAGAAACCTTGATTTCTTTTTGTGAGAAATGAAATTTTAGTCTGGGTGCTAGGAATGCTCTTTGCTACTGACTGGTTAGTTATTCTTTTTAGGACTTTTTAGTGGATAGAGCTAGGAAATATAAATTACCTTTTGGAGATTTCCTAAGAATCCGCCTGCCAATGCAGGGGACACGGGTTCAAGCCCTGGTCTGGGAAGATCCCACATGCCGTGGAGCAGCTAAGCCTGTACACCACAACTACTGAGCCTGCGCTCTAGAGCCCGCGAGCCACGACTACTGAAGCCCACGCAACTAGAGCCCGTGCTCCGCAACAAGAGAAGCCACCGCAGTGAGAAGCCTGCGCACTGCAACAAAGAGTAGGCCCTGCTCACCGCAACTAGAGAAAGCCCGCGCATAGCAACGAAGACCCAATGCAGCCAAAAATAGACAAACAAAAAAAAATAAATTTATTTTAAAAAATTACCTTGTGATTTGTATACTGTATTGATAAATTGGAATTGTAAGTATAATTATAAATATATTGGCATTATAATTCCAATTAAAATTCGGGTCTAGGGGGTTTTTACTTAACCTCTTCTATCTAACAATTGTTTTTCTTTCTTCTACAACAAGAATTCTGGTTGTCCAGGACACCAGGAATAACAAAACTACAATATTAATAACTCATTTGCTTTCTCTCACATACCACACACAGTATCAGTCCTATACCAATAATATGTTCTCCCTTCATGTTTTAAAATAGTTATATTCTCTGTTGTCAGAGCATATAACCATTACATGTTATGGTCTTGTTTTTATGTTCATTTTGTGTTACAATTAATAACTTAATTCTGTAATAAATATACATTTGATGCTCACCACCAGTCCTTGTATCAGTGCCCCTTTAGTCAGTTTGGTTGTCTGAAGTTCCTCTTATAGTAGATTTCCGAGGAAACACTTGTGGAAAGGATTTCTGCGTTCTTGCGTTGTGGCCTGTATATGTCAATGTTAATTTGGTTTAGTTAGTTTGGGTATAAAATCATTGGCTCGCATTTTCCTATTTTGTGTATCTTAAATGCATAATTCATTTTCTTAGAATTTGAAGACAATCTTTCCCTATAAGTTACTTGGTTTCTTTTCCTTGATGCTCATAAACTATTTTCCTTTTTCTTTAGAGTCCAGAAATTTTACCAGAATATGTCTTGGTGTTCGTCTTTCTAGGCAATTTTCTCAGATGATGTGCCTTTCCAAATCTTTTTTATTTTCAGAGTGTTTTCTTGAATTGGTTTTTAGTATTCATTCTGTTCCCTTGCTTTTGTTTCCTGGTATGCGCATGTTGGATTTTCCTTGTCTGACTTCTTTAACTGTCAGGTTTTCTCAAGTCCTTTTTATCACTTTCTTCATTTCTTTATGATTTAAAAAGTTTTTCTCCTCTTTCACCTTTATGCTGTTTTTAGTATTTATTTTTAAAATTATTTTTCATTTATATTTAATTCCTTTTATATTCCAGCCCTCATTTCTGAATTTTTCTAATTATATTAAAATTTTTTCATCTTTATTATTAATGCCTTTCTTTATCTTTTATGAAATAATAGGTTATAGTTTTCATTTGTTTTGTGGCTATGTCTTGTGTGCTTTTCTTATGTGTAGGAATGTGATTTTGCTCTTTTTTCTTTTAATAATTTATTTTTAAAATTTATTTAATTAATTTACTTTTGGCTGCATAGGGTCTTCGTTGCTGCGTGCAGGCTTTCTTTAGTTGTGGAGAGTGGAGGCTACTCTTCGTTGTGGTGCGTGGGCTTCTCATTGCCGTGGCTTCTCTTGTTGCAGAGCATGGGCTCTAGGTGCATGGGCTTCAGTAATTGCGGCACGTGGGCCCAGTAGTTGTGGCTCGTGGGCTCTAGAGTGCAGGCTCAGTAGTTGTGGCACACGGGCTTAGTTGCTCCACAGAATGTGGGATCTTCCCAGACTAGGGCTTGGACCCGTGTCCCCTGCATTGGCAGGCGGATTCTTAACCAGTGCGCCACCACGGAAGCCCTCTTTGAATAATTTTTGTGTGGTATTTGATCATGATATTTTTCTGTTCATTTTTACGTGAAATTAGTTTTCCTGGAGGAGTCCAGTTCAGGAATCCTGACTCTAGAGCTCCCTCTTCTGTTGTTTTTGTGAAGTGCTAAAAAATGTGGCAGCTTAGGGGCTTCCCTGGTGGCGCGGTGGTTGCGCGTCCGCCTGCCGATGCAGGGGAACCGGGTTCGCGCCCCGGTATGGGAGGATCCCACATGCCGCGGAGCGGCTGGGCCCGTGAGCCATGGCCGCTGAGCCTGCGCGTCCGGAGCCTGTGCTCCGCAACGGGAGAGGCCGCAGCAGAGGAAGGCCCGCATACCACAAAAAAAAAAAAAAAAAAAAAAAATGTGGCAGCTTATTTAATTCTCCTCCCTTGCTTTTATCTGGGTCTTTTCTCTTTTCTTTTCTCTCGTTCCCAGCCCCATCTTCCCCTCTCCTCTCCTCTCCTCTTTTTTTTTTTTGTAATAAATTTATTTACTTACTTACTTACTTATTTATTATTTTTGGCTGCATTGGGTCTTTGTTGCTGCATGCAGGTTTTCTCTAGTTGTGGTGAGCGGGGGCTACTCTTCGTTGTGGTGCGTGGGCTTCTCATTGTGGTGGCTTTTCTTGTTGCGGAGCACGGGCTCTAGGCACGCAGGCTTCAGTAGTTGTGGCATGGAGGCTCAGTAGTTGTGCCTCTTGGGCTCTAGAGGGCAGGCTCAGTAGTTGTGGTGCACGGGCTTAGTTGTTCCGCTGCATGTGGGATCTTCCCAGACCAGGGCTCGAACCCGTGTCCCCTGCATTGGCAGGTGGATTCTTAACCACTGCGCCACCAGGGAAGCCCCATAATGTATATGTTTAATACTGTAAATTTCCTTCTAAGTTTTGCTTTACTGCATCCTACAAATTTTATTACCTTGCTGTTATTGATTTCTACCTTAATTGTATTAATGTTGGGGAACTTGGTCTTTATGAAATAGTCTTTGACGTTTTCAAGACTTACCTTATGGCCCATTGTGGGACGATTAATATCTCAACTGTTATTTGATTTACATTTGACAAGAAATATTAAATCTTTGAGTCTTGTTTCTTTTTTCATTTTAGGTCTTGGTATGGTGACTCCTGTGAATGACCTTAGAGGATCTGATTCTATTGCCTATGACAAAGGGGAGAAGTTATTGCGGTGTAAACTGGCAGCATTTTACCGACTAGCAGATCTCTTTGGATGGTCTCAGCTTATCTACAATCACATCACAGTGAGTATTAAATGGGGTAGTAACTGAATGATAAGTGGAATATTATGTGTCTGGCACCACCTGTTTTCATTTAGGGGAAGAGGGAATCTGGCTGAGCTGAAGTAAATCTTGGAACACCTTCCTTCTGATTGCTGACTGCAGAGTATAATAACCTGAGAATTAGCCAGTTTGAATGAAAAATTATGAGAACAGTAGTTCTTTAAAACTCCTTTCTTGCTTGCTAACCTAATAAATGAGTGTTTACCAAATTATAGGCAGTTCCTAAAGTTCTCTTTATGCCTAAAAAATCAAGAATGAAGATGTTTTCTTTCCTACTTTGACTAAAGCCTTCTATCTCTCGTACTTATTTCTTCAGATATTCCAGTTTTAGCCATTTTTCAACATTATCAGGACCTCTAGTTTCTTCAATTCATTCTTTTTTTAAAAAAATAAATTTGTTTTTGGCTGCATTGGGTTTTCGTTGCTGCGCTCAGGGTTTCTCTAGTTGCGGTGAGCAGGGGCTACTGTTGGTTGCAGTGTGCATGCTTCTCATTGCGGTGGCTTCTCTTGTTGCAGAGCACGGGCTCTAGGCGCGTGGGCTTTAGTAGTTGTGGCACACGGTCTCCGTAGTTGTGGCTTACGGGCTCTAGAGTGCAGGCTCAGTATTTGTGGTGCACGGGCTTAGTTGCTTCTCGGCATGTGAGCTCTTCCCGGACCAGGGCTCAAACCCGTGTCCCCTGCATCGGCAGGAGGATTCTTAACCACTGCGCCGCCAGGGAAGCCCCTTATCGGATATTTTAAATTATTAATATAGTGTGCTTATTGTGGCAAGCGTCCCTTACACAGACGTTGAAAGAAGAAATCATAATCCTGTGAATACTCTTATCCCCCTTGAGATAACCAGCATTAACAGACGTTTAAATCGTTTTACCCTTTTCTCCATACTCAACACACTCAGTACACACAATACTTAATACACATGTGTAGGTGTTTTTTACTTGTGGACTCATAACCAACAGTGCTTAGTTCAGCTCCATTCTTTTTTTTTTTTTTTTTTAAGTATTTATTTATTTGTTTCGGCTGTGAAAGGATCTTAGTTGCTGGATGTGGGCTTCTTAGTTGGGGCAGGAGGACTCTTAGTTGTGGCATGCATGCAGGATCTAGTTCTCTGACCAGGGATTGAACACGGGCCCCCTGCATTGGGTGCACGGAGTCTTACCCAGTGGACCACCAGGGAGGTTCCCAGCTCCATTCTTGACTCCAAGGAATGCTCTTTGATGGTAGTCTGAAGCCCACCTTTGTGACCAGTGCGCTGTGCTTCTGGGACGTGGTAGGGATCTTTGCCAGATATACCGAGTTACCGTCCCCTCTGTTCTCCACCTTTCAAAACGCAGACCTGACCCTGTTGTATCCATGCTGTCATGCTTGTGGAATGTTGCTTCCACCCAGCACGCCTGCTTTATTTCCCCCACAGCAGTTACCGTCAGCCATACTGTACGTTTGCTCGTCGTCCACATCAGCTCCATGAAGGGAGCCTCCGGCCGTGTCCTGGGAAGAGTTCCTGTGCTGGGCTCAGAGGAGGCACACACTGAACTCTTGGCTGAATGATGGAGTGCAGCCTCCAGTTGAACTGAAATTCTGCCTTAGTAAAATTATCTAACGGGACTCTGTGGTGCCTTTTGATATTTGGTCAGTGGATCCAGTTAGCCTCCCAGAAGTGCTGGCTCTCTTCCTTGTGCCTGCGTGGAAATTGCTGGCCTCTGTGGCTAATTATACTTGACAGAACGTCTGTGTAGAGATTTAAAAAAAAAAAAAAAAATTTATTTATTTATTTATTTATTTTTGGCTGTGTTGGGTCTTCGTTTCTGCGCGAGGGCTTTCTCTAGTTGCGGCGAGCGGGGGCCACTCTTTAGCGCGGTGCGCGGGCCTCTCACTATCTAGGCCTCTCTTATTGCGGAGCATAGGCTCCAGACGCGCAGGCTCAGTAGTTGTGGCTCACAGGCCCAGTTGCTCCGCGGCATGTGGGATCTTCCCAGACCAGGGCTCGAACCCGTGTCCCCTGCATTGACACCACTACGCCACCAGGGAAGCCCCTGTGTAGAGATTTAATGCTAAATGGTTGCCTAAAAATTAGTTCCATGAAAATGTTACATCGCTAAGAGGAAATGTAATCCTTGGCTTAATGCCAGCCTTACATTCTCTGGGGGTTTTAAAAGCTGTTTACTACTAGTCCTATTATGAATGCTATTTAAATAAGTTTGAATTGCTTAAATTGCTCATTTTTTTCCCCTTTAATTATTTAGGACTTGGCAGAATTAAAACATTAGTTAGGTGTTTACTTTTCTGTAAGTGATCTGTTTGGGACTTAACACTGAGTAAAATAGAAATTCAAGTTACAAAACATATTTCTTATATCTTGTGAACTAGAGAATCTTTGAGGAAGAAAATTTTTGTTTTTTTAACTATTTATAGCATCCATGTTTTGGTTTCACAGTCTAGGCGTTATCATATATAGATTTAACAGAAAAGAAATATTAACAGTATCAGCGCAGCCAAAAAGTGCTAACAGGTCATCGTGCCCTTTCTTTGAAGGAGGGCAATAGGGATTTTCTGCTAAAGAGATTTAAAAGTGCTAACAGGTCAGGTGTTAGAGGATTGGAGATGATTGTCTGAATTACATCTCTGTCTTAAGACTGCATTGGATTTAGAGAAGCTTTTGAGCGGGGGTGTCAAAAGACAGGATAGCCCAGTTGGCACGTGAGCTGGGCTTCCTTTCTTGGTGGCACTTAGCCGATGGCAGGGTCCTTCCGTCCCTAAATGCCTCTTGGTGTCAGTGGAGTGCTAGATTCACCTCCATTCTGGATTCCAAGGAATGCTAACCCTCCGAGGTGGTGGGCTCCAGAGGTGGCGGCGAGTCCACAGTGACTGTGTTCTGAGGACATGATAGGGATCTCTGCCAGAGATAGTGAGTCGGGTGTATTTGGTTTTCGGTGAATGACGTTAGCACTCATTCCTTGCGCACAGAGAAGGGGCATTAGATGTGGGAAGACTCACAGACCAGTGCTAGGCCATCAGGGACTAGAAAACTTACTTTGAAATGTCCTCTCTTTTTTCAAAATACAACAGTATTTAGCACTTTTCTCCTTTTTGTTTCAGATTCTGAAAATTGTATATTTAAGCTTTTTCCATTATAATATGTAGGTCTGTTAAGCTCACTCTTGGAAATATATGTTAAAGAAAGAAGTCAAAGAAGAAAACATGATGTATAAATATATTTATTATAGCATTATCTATAATAATAAAAAAGTTTGAGTCTTAATATCCATCAGTAGGTGGGAAATGACTCAGTTATTCAACATCAGCTTGAGGGAATGTTATATACTATGAAAAATAATTGATAAAGACCATGTGAAATAATTATTATAAAAGAGAAAATATAAAATGTATACTGTTTATAGCTATATGAATTATGTGTGTGTGTGTGTGTATGTGTGCATATATATATATATATATATATATATATATATATATATATATATAGACAAAGAAAAAAGTGAGTAAAACTGGCTATGTAGTATTTTTTTAGTGTGGGACCTGATAGCATGAGCGTGCTTCTAAAACTTATGTGGAGGAAAAAAGGCCTAGAATAGATAACTCCTGAAGAACTAGGTAAGGAGATATTTTTTCCTATCAAGTGTCGAACTTATAAAGTGATGGTAACTAAAATAGTGTGCTTTGGGGAAAGGCAGAAACAGACAAACCAGTGGGACAGAGCCCAGAACTGGATCTTTATGTACTGAAATCAGATATACAGGGACTTCCCTGGTGGTCCAGTGGTTAAGACGCCACGGTTCCGGTTCAGGGGGGCCGAGTTCAATCTCTGGTCAGGGAACTAGATCCTGCATGCCTCAACTAAGACCTGGTGCACCCAGATAAATAAATAAATATTAAAAAAAAGAAATCAGATGTGCAGGAGAGTCTGCATTGCAGAGCATCAAGGGGGGGTGATGGCCCGGGCTATAATTGGTGCTGGCACAATTAGATTGAAAAATCAGAATTGGATTCTTACCTTATGCTGTATGGAGTCACAAAGCAATTCCAACGAATTAAGCATTAAATGTGAGAGATAATACTTAAAAAATTTTAGGATCAGTATAAGTGAAAATCATTTACCTTTAACCTCTGACTTAAGGAAGGTTGTCTTAAGACACAAAAGCACTTATCATAAAAGAAAAGATGAATAAATCATTTGACTACATTAAAATAAACATTTCTCATCATTAAAAGACACCATAAAGAGAGTGAAAATAAAAGCTTACAACCTAGAAGATTTTGCCTCATGGTTAGCCAACAAGAAATTAGTATCCAGAATAAAGAACTATCAATAAGCAAACCAGTATAAAATGGACAAAAGACAAGTCAATTTACAGGAATTTCACAGAAGGGGAAATAAGACTGGCTTATAAAAATACGAAATGTTGCTCAACTCAGTTGTAACTGGGAAATTATAAAGTCACAATGGAATACCATTTCACAGACATCAGATTTTAATTTTTAGGAAAGATGGTTGTAGAAGCACAGAACTATCATATACTACTAGCAGGAGTGTACATTTAATTAGGCCCTTTGGAAAATAATTTGGCTTCACCTCCTACTTCGTTACCCTGGAGAAACTTGTACCATGTACACTAGGAGGCAGGTATAAAAATGTTCATAGCATTGTTTTTAATGGCAAAATGAAAACCACGTCCATTGACAGAAGATGGATACATAAATTATATATTCATCCAATAGACACTATACAGCAATGAGGATGAATAAATTATTGCCATGTTGTATATCATCTGGAGGAATCTCAGAAACAGCGTTGAGGAAAAAAAGTCACCGAAAAATACAGTATGATTGCAATTACATGAAGTTCACAAACAGATAAAAATTAAGCAATATGGGCTTCCCTGGTGGCACAGTGGTTGAGAGTCCGCCTGCCGATGCAGGGGACACGGGTTCGTGTCCCGGTCTGGGAAGATCCCACATGCCGCGGAGCGGCTGGGCCCGTGAGCCATGGCCGCTGACCCTGCGCGTCCGGAGCCTGTGCTCCGCAACGGGAGAGGCCACAACAGTGAGAGGCCCGCGTACCGCAAAAAAAATAAAGAAATTAAAAAATTAAGCAATATATTGCTTAGTGATGAATATATATATATAGTATAACTGTAAGGAAAAGAAAGAAAATGCTTAACACATAACTCAGGTTAGTGCTTACTTATGGGATATGGGGGGAGAGAAACAGCTTCAGAAATATTAGATTTATTTTGTTTCTGAAGCTGGTTGAAAGGTACATGGGCGTTTGATTTATTATTTTACTTAAATTGTACGTATACCTGCTAAATACTTTTTTACATGTATGTTTCAAAATAAAAACTTCTAAAATAAGCAAAAATATCTGACATGGGACTTCCCTTGTGGCACAGTGGTTAAGAATCTGCCTGCCAGTGCAGGGAACACTGGTTCGATCCCTGGTCTGGGAAGATCCCACATGCCACAGAGCAACAAAGCCCATGCACCACAACTACTGAGCCTGCACTCTAAGAGCCTGTGAGCCACAGCTATTGAGCCCGCATGCCACAACTACTGAGCCTGCGCTCTAAGAGCCTATGTGCCGCAACTACTGAGGCCCGTGCGCTCTAGGACCCGTGTGCCGCAACTACTGAGCCTGCGTGCTGCAACAGCTGAAATCCGTGCACCTAGAGCCCATGCTCCTCAAAAAGAGAAGCCACTGCAGTGAGAAGCCCGCGCACCACAACAAAGAGTAGCACCCACTCGCCGCAACTAGAGAAAGCCCGCGCACTGCAACGAAGACCCAATGCAGCCAAAAAAATAAATAAAATTAAAAATACCTGACATTTAAATTTTCCCTGTTTCCAACCTTATTTTTCTTCATCCCAGCCAATAAATAGAGTAATTCCTTGTTTAAGATTTATTTTGACCCAGTTTGGGAATTGGGGAATTTGCATAGTTTTGATTTAGATAGTTAAAAAGATCAGCATCCTTTATAAAATAAAAGAACTGACTTTAGGGTTAAAAAACCTGGCTAACTTAAAATTAATGGGAAAATATTTGGGGGAAAGGCCCAAATATTTCTGGCCCCTTGGTAGTGAAAGTGTGGAGCCCTAACCACTGGATTGCCAGGGAATTCCCAGCATTTTTGAAACAACTAAAAAGGAGTAGAGACCTAGTAGTAGAGATTTATAGAGAATGGATATTGTAGAGATGGCTTTCCTACTACCACTAATAATACTGCAGTAGTGTAATAGTTAAGAGATGCCATTTATTGAAAGCTTTATTGTGAGTACAAGCTCCTTTCATCCCCACTTCATGGGTGAGAAGACGACGAGACCAGGAGCCCAGGGTCCCCAGAGCAGCATAGACAGTTCTAAGTTTTAACTCAGGTCTTGTGTGACTGTGGGTCCACATTCTAGTGTGCTGAGGAAATCCAGTGAGTTTCGCGTGAAGGTGACATGGAGGAGATGGGATAGTTTCAGATGTCCCAGGACTGAACTACAGTTTAGGGCGGAGGTAGACCTCGTTCTGTGTTGCACACCACAGACAGATTTCTGCTCAGTGTGAGAGAGAGTGTTTGATGACTAGGCCTCTCCAGCTTCTGTTTGTTTACTGCTGTACCCTAGCACCCAGGTGCAGAAGGCCTCCGGGACTATTTGCTGAATGAAGGAACGAGACTGGCCACGTAAGGGCATCACTGCACTGTCCAAGCAGACACCCCTCCGCCCCGTGTGTGTTTCTTTTGGGCCACTACAGAAGTCACTGTGCTGGTTAGGAAGTTGGACTAAACAGCATAAGGCCTTTTCAACAAACATGGAATTCCACCTACCTGACCCTAGTTAGAATTCTTAGCCCAGTAGTAAATGTATTCCATCCTAATAGCTTTGGGAAGTCTTTTGAGTCTATCCCAAAATCATTATATTGATAAAAATTAGACTAAATTTTTGTGAGGGCAGGACTCCCCCCCGCCCCACTACATGACTAGCGTCTAGCACATATCCATCATATGTGACAAACCTGTATTGTTGAAAGAAAAATATATTGTGGAAGGAAGAAAGATACCAGGGGAGTGAGGATGTGATGTGTAGAGACTTTTGGTCAGGCAGAAAGGAAGAACTCTCTCTTATTTGTGATTTTTATGATTGTTCACTATCCTATAGGTTTTGAGTACTTAAAAAAAAACCATTTTGACTTTTGAAAAGTAAGGTTTGGTTTTCATTATTACACCCTTGAGGAATGTCACCTTTTTGCACATGATACTGGCTTGGTAGCCACCAGAAGGTTTTTTCTTTATAAAGTTAATTATCATGAATGTGACCAAGATGCACTTCATGTACCCAGTAAGTTACTACAACATAATAACAGAAAGCTTTCAGTACCCCTTAGCTTTGTGATAGGCACTGTACTTAAGTGCGTCCCTATGTAGCTCAGTTAATGCTCACAAAAAACCCGTGAGTCTGTGGACTGAAAGAGATGCAAATAATTTCAGTAGGATTTTTGAGCTAACTCAGTAATTCTCCCCACAGACCAGAGTGAGCTCCGAGCAGGAACACTTCCTCATTGTACCTTTTGGACTTCTCTACAGTGAAGTGACTGCGTCCAGTTTGGTAAGAATGTCCTTCTCTTCTTGGGCATCAAGTATGTGTAGGTCATATTAGATAATTAAATACCGTCTAATCTCGTTAGACATGTAAAACCCAAGAAAGAGGAAAATCTCTACGTTTTGTGTGATTAACTCAGGGAAAAACTTTTAAAATTAGTTATAAACACTTTAAACTTTGGTTTAAGTAATTTCTAGTTAGGTTAACATGAAATCCTCTTGATATTTAAGATTTTGCTTTCTTATTTCAGGTTAAAGTCAATCTACAAGGAGAGGCAGTGGACCGTGGAAGTACTAATCTAGGGGTAAATCAGGCTGGCTTCACGTTACATTCTGCCATTTACGCTGCACGCCCGGATGCGAAGTGCGTTGTGCATGTTCACACACCAGCAGGGGCGGCGGTGAGTGCACTTCCCTGGTAGAGACTTAAAGTTTAAAGCCGTTCAGTGAGCGGCACTTCACATTTCCTCCAAATTGCCCTCTCTTGTTGCACCAAGTCAACAAACCTCATTTTGTTGGATTAGAAAAATCTTTTTTGCTCACTACATTTGACTTTCTTAAAAGAATATATTTTAAGGGGTCCATTTACTGTATGATTTTGAAAAACATGTGGTAAGTCTGAAAGTGCTGTAAGACTTAACGGTTAGGAAATCAGTGTTGAAGCGGGGAGTGAGATTTCAGCGTATGGGAGACTGGGACGCGCAGGGTGACAGCAGTGAATTGAGACTCCTTGGTTGAGAAGAGAAGTAGGAAGAGGAGGGAGGGTGACGTGGGGCGGTAGGTGGGGGGCGCTGGGCTCGGGCAAGGGTTCGGGGGATGCAGGAGACTTGAACCTGCTTGACTGGTTGAGGGGAAGGCGCCAGGCCTGTGACGGAGAGGTTGAGGCTGAGAGACACACCGGCCAGCCTCCCACAGATGATCCGCCTGGAGTTAGCGAAACCCAGGCTGGATCGTGACTGGGGAGAGTAATACTGGGGAAGGGAGTTCCCTGGTGGTCCAGTGGTTAGGGCTTGGCGCTTTCACTGCCCTGGCCCGGGTTCAGTCCCTGGCTGGGGAGCTAAGATCCTCTCAAGCCGTGCGGCACAGCCAAAAAATAAAAAAAGAAGGGGGAAGAGGGCACAGACGGTGCAGACTATTAGGAGACTTGGCCGTTGAGCCCTCAGCTTGCCAGGAGCCTGCCCAGTCCTGATCACCAAGCCTGGACCCTTCTGTGCAAACGGGCCACCTGACAAAGCCTCAGACCCCTCAGTATGTATGAAAATATACTTTCTGGTTGTTGGTATGTCATGTGAAAGCGAAGCACTCAAGAACTGTCTAGAATTGTCTTTTTTATCACCAGTTTTATACTTTAATGACTTCTCGGGCTTATTTGTTTGACAGACCTCACTGATTAAGTAATACTGAATTTCACTCTGTCTTGATGTTTTAATGTCATAGATCTTGGGTTGTTTGGATGAATGTTGGATCTGGTTTGTTTTACTTTGAAGATAGGTTCTTGATGTCAGCATCAGTTTTTTTTTGTTTTTGTTTTTGTTTTTTGGTACGCGGGCCTCTCACCGTTGTGGCCTCTCCCGTTGCGGAGCACGGGCTCCGGACGCGCAGGCTCAGCGGCCGTGGCTCACGGGCCCGGCCGCTCGTTTTACTTTGAAGATAGGTTCTTGATGTCAGCATCAGTTTTTTTTTGTTTTTGTTTTTGTTTTTTGGTACGCGGGCCTCTCACCGTTGTGGCCTCTCCCGTTGCGGAGCACGGGCTCCGGACGCGCAGGCTCAGCGGCCGTGGCCCACGGGCCCGGCCGCTCCGCGGCAGGCGGGATCCTCCCGGACCCGGGCGCGAACCCGTGTCCCCTGCATCGGCAGGCGGACTCTCAACCACTGCGCCGCCAGGGAAGCCCTCAGCATCAGTTTTATTAGTTATATCATTCTCCAAATGATGTAATTTTTTCCTAAAAGAATGCATGCTCTTCCAACCCCAAAAAATCCGTGCATTTTAAAGAACCATTAGAGGTACCTTTGAGACTATGGTTATTACAAACAGCATGTAATTTGTTTAAAAAATTATCAGTAACTTTACTTTGTAAGGAAATATCTTCTTATAGAAAGGCTGATATTGTGAAAGGAATTAAATATGGTACTGCTTTTTTTGTGGTATTGTCTTTTTAGATTAACTTTTCTGTAAGAAATTGTTACACTTACATATGTATTATTTAAATCTTTGGGGCCTGTTAGTCTAGGTAGAAGACCTTTAAAATTAGCATACTCTAAAGTCATTTTGGGAAAGTTAAGGAAATTAAAGGGCTATATGGACACTTAGATTTTTCACTTAAATAAATGTAGAGAATTTATACAGTATAATTATCCTAAACCTTTATAAATCTCCTTTTATCTGACTTTCAGGTATTCCTATCTCGCCTACAACCTAAGATGAAAAGCACACAAAACCTTAAAGCTCTTCAGAAACCCCTCTTTGCAATGTTGTGACTCATTCAGAGGAAGCCATTATCTCTCCTTGCAGTAGATCCAGGACTCATCTTATTAAATCTGAGCTCACGTGGTGTTTACAATCAGTGTGGGAGAAATCCAGAAAGATGTGGCATTTCTCTTGAGGCCTTCCTTGACAGTGGTAGCTTTGGTTTCTAAAAATAGATTGGTGGTGAGCCCCAGAAGAAAGGTTTATCTTAACTTCATGGGCTCATTTTTTTCTGAAAGGAGAACAAAGTAAAATATGTTCCCCCTTTATGTTTTTGAGGAAAGCATTTGCCGTGTCATCAGTGTGTAGCTCCTGATCTGTCTTCGTTGATGGTGCTGCTTGTTCTCTAGGTCTCTGCGATGAAATGTGGCCTCTTGCCAATCTCCCCAGAGGCACTTTCCCTTGGAGAAGTGGCTTATCATGATTATCATGGGATTCTGGTTGATGAGGAAGAAAAAGTTTTAATTCAGAAAAATTTGGGGCCTAAAAGCAAGGTCAGTAGGCATCTAATCTGGTATTTATTTATTTATTTATTTATTTATTTATTTATTTTTTTGTGGTATGCGGGCCTCCCTCTGCTGCGGCCTCTCCCGTTGCGGAGCACAGGCTCCGGACGCGCAGGCTCAGCGGCCATGGCTCACGGGCCCGGCCGCTCCGCGGCATGTGGGATCCTCCCGGACCGGGGCGCGAACCTGGTTCCCCTGCATCGGCAGGCGGACGCGCAACCACTGCGCCACCAGGGAAGCCCCTAATCTGGTATTTAAATTGCAGAGGAATGTCTTCTTGCCTAGGTCCATAGAGCTTTCCTGTTTCCTCCCTTTAGGTTCTTATTCTCCGGAATCACGGGCTTGTATCTGTTGGCGAGAGCGTTGAGGAGGCCTTCTATTACATCCATAACCTTGTGGTTGCATGTGAGATCCAGGTAGGTGGTGGCCGTTCTGTTTGGTCTGTAGTATACTTAGGTGTTTGTGGGGTTCCCATAGATTTTTGATACTTGTTTTGCAGCAGTGAGTCTGTGAGCGATTTCTTTGCTAAAGACAAGCTCATGGATTTGAAAGATGACCAGGGAAAATGCTGTTTCAACTGATTGAAGTCAGCAAATGATTATTGGGCTTTTCATTTCTAACTTTTTATTTTTCAAATACATAAGTCACTACCGTTGATGGAGTACTAGCATATGCCAGCCCTGCTATCGGGTGCTTTATTTATGTCGCTACATGTCATTGCATTGGAGCTCCACGCACTCTTTTTGAAAAAGCAGGTGCAGGGAGTGGAGACGCGCCCGCAGTCTCACGGCGGTGGGCTCTGCTGGCGCCGAGTCTGCTTGGCCCCTGCGTGCGCTCCTCACCGGCTCTCTGGCTTGTGTCCGTGTGGTGACGCAGCCCCAGTCCCTCCATGGGACCTCGGGAGGGCTTTGTCTTCCCATTTGTCCCTCGAGTATGAGTGCCCAGTATCTTTCCATGCTAAAGAAAACCTTCTGAAAATAACCTTGTGATTTGTCTATCCCTGTCCGTCTCACATTTTTTTTTCTGATAATGATTTGGTTTCTTGTGAAGCCTACATTTCTGTTGAAGTGATCTCTCATAGGCATCTGACCCCCTTGATCAGTAAGGAACTCCAACTGTAATGTTTGCTTGTTTTGGAAAAGGTTCGAACTCTGGCCAGTGCGGGAGGGCCAGACAACTTAGTCCTCCTGGATCCTGGGAAGTACAAGGCCAAATCCCGTTCCCCCGGGTCCCCGGCAGGGGAGGGCAGCGGATCGCCTCCCAGATGGCAGATTGGTGAGCAGGAGTTTGAAGCGCTCATGCGGATGCTGGATAATCTGGTAAGAAAGTTGCCACCACTTGACGATACAGCGCTCATCCCAGCAGCACACACGTTGGTGTTTTTATAGTGAGTGAACTAGTATTGTGAAATTGCTGTCTTCATGCAGTATCAGAGAATGCTTTCACCCTCAAAAGTGATGAAGAAGCACCAGGGCAATTTAACTTCTAAGCTAAACTGCGATTGAATATACAGGTGAGGGTTGCTTGTCTCGTTTTGTTTTTTAAAGGTAGTCTTGTTTGGACTGTGTGGGGTCAGGAGCACAGAGAATGGTCTGCTCTGCTGGATAAGTAACTCCTCGAGTAGCAGGGTCCGCCCAGTACCCATCATCCCGCAAGCAAGCTGCCAAGGGGACTTTCTAAATCAGTCAGCCAAGTGTCTTGTTTTTGTTTTAACAGTAAATTCTAGCTACGCGGGGCCTGACTGCTGTGTTCCACACACTTTGCTGCCGATTTATTGTGTGGGAGACCCTCTGCTGCCTCCTGTGGGGACCTGGAGCCCAGCGTGGTACAGGAGCGTGGCTGCGGGGCTTTTAGCATAATAGGAATGTTCTAATAGTACATGGCAGGATGTGGTCTGTTAGGTGGCTGCAGTGAGGGATGTCATCCTTTTGCAAGGATCAGGGAGGAAATTTATGTAGAGGGTGGCACTTGAGAAGGACCTCAGAGAAGAGGTAGAAGCGTGGCAGGCTGAGTTGGGGGAAGGAAAGCATCCGTAGCAGAGGTGAGGGCATGGCTGGAGACACGGCAGCAGGACAGGGTCATGCCTTTCAGGTCCGTCTCTGATCTCGCCAAGTTCTTTAAATATTCACAACAAGGTACTTAGGGTCGAAGCAATCACATTAAAAGACAAATGACTCTGTGATGGGGCCCTTTTCCTGCTGCAGTGTCATACCTCTTCGATAGGATTCAAGAGAGTCTCCTCCTGCCACATGATGTTAGGTGCTGGAGACAAAAAAGACCTGTCCTGGGCATGTGGGACAGAGAAGACACTGGAAGGGCATGTTGCCAGCTTCACATAAAGAAAGTCGCCACAATTGGACCAGGTCACGGGTGGGATGTGTGGCTTCAGGAAGATCTTGGAAGAAAAAGAACTCACGGATCTGATTCAGGGTGTGCTAAGTGTCCTCAGAGGGTTCTTCTCACTGAAATTCTTTGGACTTAGGAGAATGTTCATTGCTGGAAAGGGAGAGCTGGGACTTAACTGCCTAGAAGTGATGGTCACAGGAGTAGATTTGATCAGTGAGGGAGGGGTGAACCTCCCATAACTTCTGCATTCATTTGCTCAGTAAGTGGGTTGCATTAACTGACCATCTAGTCTTGAGCCTGTAGCCATGACCAGGACACAGTTCCTGCCCTCAGGGAGTTCATGGCCTAGTCAGGGAAATGGACAAACAAGTCCCGGATGCAGCCCAGCACCTGTGACGTGTGCGCTGACGGAGCGCGAAGGCAGCTGCAGGGCGGAGGGGGTGCATGAGCTGGGACTGCTTCAAGGGAAGCAGCAAGAGGAAGAAAGCTCACTAAGACGCTGAAAGAGGCAGGCCAGGACAGTGCAGTCTCAGGGAGGTCACACCCGGAGAAGGTTTGAGAGTGGGAGGTGGTCGCTCAGGCATCTGCATCCGGAGTCCGATACCCCGAGGGGCCCGGCAAGGCGAGGAACGCTGGGGCGACCCAGGCTTACTGGCCCTTCCTCTGTCCTCTTAGCAAATACTTGACGTTCACTACGCTTGTACCTAAAAGTCAGGCGGGGAACGGGAGGGGGGAATAAAAATCGGGAACACCAGCCGCCACATCTTGTGCACTCAGTACATTCTGGAATGTGGAGAGAGAGAGAATTAAAATTAGTAACTCCAGTTTGATAGGGGAGGGAGATAAAGGATGAAAGGTTAATAGGCAGAATTACAGCAAGGGAGTTTTCCTCAGTGCCCTTAATGTGCACAGGTTATATTTAATATTAGAAGGCTGTGTGGCGTACAAGAAATAAAGTTGGACAGCGATCACTGACCCTAGCCATGTGTTAATTTCACATTCTGGCCAACTGTACATGCTGGCTGGTAGCTGAGCAGCGTAGAGCGTAGTTGACGACCCTCACACTGTAGGATTATGTCATATAAAGTCCGTAAACACTTCTGACATAGAAAGTCAGAAGAAAGGCTAGTTTGTTTCCCAGTCAAGATGTCATTCCAGCTTCTCAAAGAAGGGATGAATCCATTATTTTTAACTCGAAGCCATCCATGTAGGAGGTCTGAGGGCTGAGTACTGCCTCTGATTTTGGTTTGGCATTTAAAGGGGAAGAATAAAGAAAAAAACCCATGCCCCCTCAGAGTAAAATTTTGTGATGTCCTGGATGGTTTATTCCGAAGTCATGACGATTACTCAAGAGTCCTGGCTCTCTCAGCAAGAGGACACCTGAATTCATAAGAACTGTATTTTTCTGAAGATCGTCTTTTTACAGCTGAGTGGTTATCTTTTGTTATTCTTCAACAAAGCATGTTCATAAATGGAAACGTTGCCTGTGTAGACATTCACCTACCTTCCTGAGGGTAGTTACAAAACAAGAGTAAACAAAACAACAACCAACTCCATTCAGGGGTTACCACCACCGTTTTTTGAATGTATTAAGGGAACGATTGGTAATAAAGGTGGTAACCCCCCAAAGAGGACAATCACCCAGAGGGGAGAGAGAATTCCTGAATTGAGAGGAACGTTTTCTACAGTACCTTGGCAAGTAGAGTGCAGCCACTGACTCATCCTGTGTGACTAGCCCTCTGTAATCCTTTCAAATCTTAATTCTCTTGTCATTCATTGTGAAGGTGCCATAAATGACCTGGTCCAGGTATGAAACTGTGGGTCAGGAGTCCAGGCACAGCTGAGCTAGGTCCTTGGCTTAGGGTCTCATAAGGCTGCAGTCAGGGTGTTGGCCTGGGCTGGGTTCTCATCAGAAGGCTCTACTGGTGGAGGATCCAATTCCAAACTCCTCACATCATGGGCAGAATTCATGTTCTTACAGCTCAGGAGTCATGGCAGCTTGCTTCTTCAGAGCCAGCGATGGGCAGAGAGAGTTTCTCAAGACGGGTGCTGCCCTCCTATGTAACATATCCCATCACCTTTGCCCAATTCTGCTGGTTTCAAGCAGGTTGCTGGTTCCCCTCACACTGCAGGGGAAGGGCTTTACAGGAGGTGGGGGTCTTGGGGGGCCACTGTAATGTCTGTCCGTCACAGCTTCTAAATGCTCAGCTCTGGAGAGGAAGGATGAGTGAGACACCATCCTTGCCTTGGAGATGCTGTCTGTGGGCTATTAGCATGCAGGTGGGTCAGCACGGTGGGCTCAGTGCCGTTACAGAGGCGGGAATTAGTGGGGCAGGCGTTTTAAAGCACAGCAAATGGTCGTGAAACAGGGTTGAAGGTTAATGCAAATATTGTTATGTTCAGAAGTAAAGTAATTTCTCCATGGGGTACCAGTTGTCATGAGGTGTACTTGTTTGGTATTCCTGAAAGATTTTTACCGTGACTTAACAGGTTAAAAAAAAGTGTTGGGCTTCCCTGGTGGCGCAGGGGTTGGGAGTACGCCTGCCGACGCAGGGGGCGCGGGTTCGTGCCCCGGTCCGGGAGGATCCCACGTGCCGCGGAGCGGCTGGGCCCGTGAGCCACGGCCGCTGGGCCTGCGCGTCCAGAGCCTGTGCTCCGCAACGGGAGAGGCCGCAACGGTGAGAGGCCTGCGTACCGCAAAAAAAAAAAAAAAAAAAAAAGACCAGGGTTTACTTGCTGCTGGTTATAGTATAAGTTATATTAATCAGCCTACTTAACACTTTTTTTTTGTTTTTGTGGTACGCGGGCCTCTCACCGTTGTGGCCTCTCCCGTTGCGGAGCACAGGCTCCGGACGCGCAGGCCCAGAGGCCGTGGCTCACGGGCCCAGCCGCTCCGCGGCACGTGGGATCCTCCCGGACCGGGGCACGAACCCGCGTCCCCTGCGTCGGCAGGCGGACTCTCAACCACTGCGCCACCAGGGAAGCCCTAAACCCTGGTCTTTTAAATTTTAACTTTTTGTTGATATATATATATATATATATATATATATACCCAGCCGCTCCGCGGCACGTGGGATCCTCCCGGACCGGGGCACGAACCCGCGTCCCCTGCGTCGGCAGGCGGACTCTCAACCACTGCGCCACCAGGGAAGCCCTAAACCCTGGTCTTTTAAATTTTAACTTTTTGTTGATATATATATGAATAGGAGAGTGTACCTATTTAAGTGTTCAGTTTATTAGTTTTTAAAAACTGAACACACTGTGTAACCAGCACCCATATCAAAAAACAATACCAGCACCTCAGAACCTCGTATCCCCCTTTGAGTCTCTTACCCCATCCCAAGGGTGACCACTATGCATCCTTCTAACAGCAAAGATTGGTTTTGCCTCTTTTTTACTATTTATAAATGGAATCATACAGTATATTCTTTCACATTTGGTTTCTTTCACTCAATACCGTATTTGGGAAGATTCACCCAAATTTTGTACCTAGTAATATTCTCATTGCTGTGTCGTGCTCTGCTACGTGAATATACCACCGTTCATCCATTCTACTGTTGATGGACTTTTGGGTTTTTCTCCTTTAGGGCTTTGGGAATAGTGGCGCTGTTAGCGTCTTCATACCTGTCTTTTGGTGAACATATTTGCGTTTCTCCTGGGCGTGCATGGACATAGGGTGTGCATATAGTCAGCTTTTGTAGATATTTCCACACAGTTTTCCAAAGTGAAACTCTGTTTTGAGATCTGAAATATTGACTCTGTCTCTCTCTCTGGCCCCTAGGGTTACAGAACTGGCTACCCTTATCGATACCCTGCTCTGAGAGAGAAATCTAAAAAATACAGCGATGTGGAGGTTCCTGCCAGTGTCACAGGTTACCCCTTTGCGAGTGACGGTGATTCGGGCACTTGCTCCCCTCTCAGACACAGTTTTCAGAAGCAGCAACGAGAGAAGACAAGATGGCTGAACTCTGGCCGGGGTGACGATGCTTCTGAGGAAGGGCAGAACGGAAGCAGCCCCAAGTCGAAGACTAAGGTGTGGACGAACATTACACACGATCACGTGAAACCCTTGCTGCAGTCTCTCTCGTCCGGTGTCTGCGTGCCAAGCTGTATTACCAACTGCTTGGTCTGTGCCTACCTTACTGTTCATAGTTAGATGATGTAGAGCACGTCTGGCAGCTGGGGCTTCGGAGGCTTTGGGAACCTGGCCCTTCTGACCCAGGGCTAGGCGAGCCTTCCTCAGTAACCTTCCTTAGCCTGAACCCAGATCCACTTTTGCATCAGATATAATTCAAGTAATACCGTCTGCTTGAAACTGCTTAAGATATGTTGTACCTCTGCAGTAATTCCAGCATTACCTAACTCCATACACAGCAAAAATGCTACATAACTTAGGCATGGATTAACCTAAAAGTAGGAGCTATCATTCAATTCAGATCGTATCTGAAGAATCTTTAATACTTCATGACGAAAAGATGGTTGAAGCATAACCTCTTACTTTAATGTCGTAAACTCAGCTGTTTCATTAAGTCACTAACTTAGGTCTGTTCTTTAAAGTCTTAGTGTTTTCTTAAGCAGTTTTCCCTCGTGGCTCATGGGCATCTTCTCAGCTGACCCTCGTCCTTTCTCGTTAGCCTCCTTCCCTGTTTGCTGTCCCAAAGCCTCCGAACGCTCTCAGCCAGCTACTTTCTGCATGGACTGTTGCATGTGAGTAGATGGCCATAGTGGAGAGTCTTCTGACTCCTGCTGGGTGTGGCATGGCCCAAGTGCAGCCAGGCTATCCGCAGGCACCAGCGACAGACGCTGAGGCGAGCTTCGTGTCAGGAGTAACGCTGCCCTGAACGCTACTCCGCCGTCTGGTGCTCAAACATCCCTGGGCAGCGCTAGCCCTGGACGGGCCACTGGCCCCTGCATCAGAGTAGGAGAGGCCCTCGGTGGGGCCTCTTGTGAGGAGAGGAGGCCGGGACGCACGTGTCTCTGCATGGTTAGTTCCATAGCAGTTGAGGAGACATCAGCCTAGATGTGCTGAAACGGGACACCAAGTAAGCAAGGCAGGCCTTCCTGCTTCCCTTGTAACAGTGCTTTTGCTTCATAGATTTATCTAAAAGAAATAAAAGTTCTGTCTTCCCCAGGTGGTTCTGGTGTTTTCCAGATGCACAGTTGTTGAGACAGCCTCTGTGCTCCTAAGGAAACGTGTCACGTGGCAGAGACTCTGCGTGAATGTGGCCGGGGCCGGTGTTGGAGCCCATCCCCCTCCTGCTCCTCTCACCCTCTTCCTCTCTCCCTCTGTCCCTTATTTCCTTTTTTCATTTTATTTGTTTAGTTTGTCACTTATTTCACTTGTCGAAGGGAGTGGGCCTGAAAACAGCTTCTGCTGACCACATACATATGTAGTGCTGAATTGCTGTGATGAATTTTCCCGAAGTGTACGTGTAGCAGCAGCTTTGAGCCTTATTTACTGTTAGCTTGAAAAAACATATTAAATCGCTTTAGGTATTTTAGTCACTGTGTACATTGAAGGGGAGACTTTGTTCAACTTTTAAATTTGTTTCTTACTGTTCTGGAGTAAAACGAATTCCATGCGCTGTTTTCAGGTTGGTATATTAATTTATAATTATTCGTAAGTTTTCAGACTTGTTCAAGCTTCTGAGGTGGTTGTTTTAATGTTTTAACTAAAAATTATTTTTCATAAGAAGCTGCAGTTATCTCTGTCTGAGGGGATCAGCGTCAGCGAGCGCCTCGCAGCTCATGCCCATATCCCACGCTGCCTTCACAGCGGCCCAGCACTGGACGCTTTTGCTGCTTTCTTTAAAGTCTCGGTTTATGGCTATCTTATTGCCTCTTGAAAATATGCTGAGAGGCATAGCATTTGCTCTCTACGATGGGCTTGTGTTAGGGTTCAGTGCCTCCTCATGCCTAAGAGTGAGAATTTGATTAAAAATCTCATATTTGATTGGAGGTCCGAAAACAAAGTACGCATGAAAGCCGCAGCATGCTGATATAATACGCACTGGTGTCTGAAACAGCCTTCCAGTAAGGGTTCACGAGCGCTTTAAGTTTGTTTGGGACATTTTTGTAACACTCAAAAGTATTAATTATATAAAGTACTTGACATCACCAAACTCTTCCGCCAGGTAGCTACTGTATAAGTCTTCATACAGTAATCTTCTTGGGTCGAAATGGCTACGCAAACAGTACCTTCTGGTGCGGTAGTTTATTTTAATGCAAAACTTTGGTGATGCCCACTCTTGCCTCACCGCACAGAGTCTCCCCTCACCTGGGCAGCAGCATCACACCGCCTCTCATGACCCTGTCATCTCACGCTTCCAGCCGGCTTTGGTGTTCAGGACTCTCGGAGCGGTGAACCAGTGTGCTCTGAAGGGTCCCCCGCGGCTTGTCCGAGGGAGTCACGGGGCATAGCTCTGTCGTCAGCCCGTGTCGCGCCCCAGATTTCAGCTGGGCGTTCTGACTGGCACTTGCCAGTCGCTCACAACTCTGGCTTCCAGCATTACTGGTTTCCAGCTACTGCAGTGACCCAGGCGGTGTGGTCATTGGTTCACCCTCTGTGAAGTTCGGTGCATGACCAGCTGTGAGAGGAGTTGGACGGATTGGATGCTGTGGTGTCACTTGCTGTTGTCACGATTCTGACTTTTCACCGGTCCTTGCTATTACAGTGGACTAAAGAGGATGGACATAGGACCCCCACCTCAGCCGTCCCTAACCTGTTTGTCCCGTTGAACACCAACCCAAAGGAGGTCCAGGAGATGAGGAACAAGGTGTGCACCACCTGCCGCCAGCGATCGGCGGAGGCTGACGTGCGTGCGGGAGGGGGCAGCCCGGGGGGCGCGGGCAGGAGGCCCGTGGCTGAGCGGGGAGGGCGTAGCTCCAGGAGCACCTCCGCTGCCACCCCGTGACTGCCGAGGTCCTCCCCTCCCACTGCTTTGCCGCTGCGCTGACGCAGTGCGGTGGCAGTGCGTGAGCAGCGGACGCTTTGGCCCCCGTTGTCGAACCCACACCTGCTCACATAGCAGGGCAGAATTGAAGGTGCAGAGCCTGTTCCTGGCAAGAGCAGCCTTTGCCCCCTGCCTTGCAGGGTTCGTTTGAAGAGTTAGAACGTTTGGTATATTGGAACATGAGATCCCCCAGTGTTCACAGTGTCACTAAAAGATGGGCACACGGGGGGTGCCTCCCTTCAAGTTAGTGAGTTCAGTGAGGTCTGTGCCTGCCGAAGTCGTCTGGAAGGGGCCCTCCATCTCCTCAGACCCGTGAATTACTAATCGGGCCGGACCAGCACCGTTAAGCGGGCACGGTGGTCACGCAGGACCCGCTGGGGTGCAGGGCAGAACAGAAGAGCAGCTTGCGCTGGGGGGCCCAAGTGCACAAATGGTGACTTTCATCACCACGAGGTTTCTCCGTACTGTTGATGTGTGTTTCTCTTCTTGCCACCCTCAGATTCGAGAGCAGAACCTACAGGACATTAAGACGGCTGGCCCCCAGTCCCAGGTGTTGTGTGGTGTGGTGATGGACAGGAGCCTCGTCCAGGTGAGAGCTCAGAATGTCTCTGACGGTAGTGGGTGGTGGCTCTAATGACTGCCCGCTCCAGAATTATTCTTAAGTTGGGAGAGAATGACTATGAGGTAAGTGTCCTAGGCAACCAGTTTTCTTTGTTCAGAGTCTTCATGATAAGAAGTAACCCAGCCACTTTTCCTTGAGTGGTAGACCAAGCATAAGCATGCCCAGGGCCGTGTCCCCCTCCAGCCCAGCTCCATGTCGTGCATGCCTGGCTGAGGGCCTGGGTTCGCCCGGTGTTAGCGGTGAACTGTGTACACGCTGGAAGAGGGAGGGTGGGTGTCGTGGACTTTGGTTCCTGTATAGATTGCTGTCCACAACAAAGTGCTGCTTGGGGAAAAGTGCAGAGGGTTCCTGTAAATGTGGTCCACATTTACACGCATTTCTGTAAAAGGATCGTACCTCATGGCACATTGAAGATAATTGTGTAAGTAGTTATCTCTGAAAATTAAGTTGCCACCGAATGTTTTAAACATGACTCACCGGGGTTGGTGATTGTTGCATTTTCTGACGTTGGCCAGCCATGGTCCTGGTTCTGTGGCCCGTGTTTGCATGTTGCACCGCCATCACCGCTGCATCGCTGTTGACGGCTGTCCCGCTGCATGCTCTCAGCTGGCTCCATCCTGTGCTCTCGTTGATGTTCCACAGCCGGGCCTGGTGGGCTCTGACGACTCAGTTTACTGTTGCAGGACGCGCCCCTCTCTGACTGTACGGAAACAATCGAAGGGCTCGAGCGTACAGAGCAGACCTTTAGTCCCGCTAAGTCTCTCTCTTTTAGAAAGGTACTCACCGCCCCGTCCTCAGCTACCTGTCGGCACACCCTGCTCTTTACCCACCCCGCCCCTCACCTGTCGCTCTCGCTAGGTATTGTCTTAGGTACCGCAGGAGCTTTAAACGGATCTCTCGATTATTTGTGAGATCGTACAAAAGGTTCTGTTCTGCTTATCCGGTTCTTTAAAGAAAGCATTTTGTATGAGGTTATTTTTACAATTTTCAGCATTTTTACATTGTGCTGAGAAATGGCTGATCTTAGGGATGTTTCTGAAGTTCTGCATGTGACTTTGGTTGGTGCATGTTTGGGGGATTTAGGAGTTTGCCTTTTACAAGGTGCCAATTGCAGAAGGCTCACGGGCGGACTGAGAGTGTGTCAGCCGCCCCGTGAGACCTCCTGCCTTCGCTTGCTTGGCTGTGACCGGGGGTGCAATGAACGTGGCAGTCAGAGGTTGTATGATTGAGAGAGAGAGACGCCATTTCAGAGGAATGGGAAATAAGACAGGACAGTCTTTGCCAGCCCTTGTTGAGGAAATGTATTTTTACCTTAAAAAAAAAAATTTAAAAAACCTAGATAATTGTTTTAAATGTTGCAAGGGGGAAGAAATACTTATGAAAATTTGAAACTCAGAATTGTAATTTCTCTGTGTACGTGCATGCCTGACATGTACAGTAGGTGGAAAATGTATCTGGTGTAACTTGCCCAGGTGGAAGGAAACCCTCTACACCCTCAGGCTGCTAGTTTGCAGAGCCAGAGTGGCTGACCACACGGCTGAGTGTCTTAGTGGTGTGTACCCTGTGTTCAAAGGGAATTTTCAGGGTCTCTTTCTATTAATACACCTCCAGTGAGATGCAAGTATCATTTTATCAAGGTCCCCTTTGCCAGAGAAATCAGATTTGCACTAACGATTCTGGAAGCCCTGCCGATAAAATTTTCTTGCACGTTTACATATTAATTCAATGGGCCCCATTTTTCCTTGTCCTTAGAATGTACTTCCAGCTACCATTCTTAGAGGAACTTCTCAGAGCACGGGAGAAAGATGTCTTCTTACCCCTGTTGCTTGTTTTTCATGTTGCTACTTTGGACCATAAGCTGTTGTGATCTTGTTAGTTCATAATTCTCTCTCTCAGATGCGTCCAGGTGTGTTGAGTCCATGCCCAGGGTGCTTACTGTGAAAGCCCAAAACCACCTCCAGCTTCGTGGGCTCAGCCAGTTCACAGTCATTGCTGTGCAGTCTCTGGCATTATCTTGCACTTGGTGGTTTCTGTCTGCTCCTTGTGAGGGCTGTCTGGAGGGCAGACTGGCGGGCTGGATTAGAGGGCGCTCTCGTGGCTCCGGTTACGGTCTGGCTTTCGCTCCACCGAGTGGTGCTCAGATTTGGGAGCGCGTCACAGTCACCTGCGACCGCTTCACGAAGTGTTGTCCGTAGGGCCCCCTCATGCCTGGCTGGGAAGTTAAGAGTCTGTGGGCGTGAGATTCCTGGAGATTCCGGCGTCCTCGCCACAGCAGATGTGAACAGCATGCCGCTCTGAGTGCTGGGTCCGGTGCGGTTAGCCGAGGAGACTGCTCCCAGCTGGGGAGGTGTTGACATCCCTGGACACAGATTTCTGTCCCCGGGTTTCCTCCATCCTCCTTCTGGCGCTCACATCTGCACCCTTGCTCTTCTCCCCACTACGCCTGTCTCAGCCGGTGGTGAGTCACAGTGGGCTTTGACTCCACCAACGTCCTTGACTGGCTCTGTGTCCACATCCTTCCGTGTGGACTTCAAGATGCAGATGGCATTACTCCTGGAAGATGGCACTGCTTGCTGGCAGGTTGAGTTCTCCTTGAGCAGGGAAGGACTGGGGTTGTTAATGTTCTAAACACGTCCTCTTCCCGGTAAGGCAAGTGTACGGATACTTGCTTCCCGTTTGAGAACTTGAGGAACAGGTGTTTGGGACTTGGGAAGTTGGGGCTTTTCTGGAAGGACTTGGCTTTGCCTCCGTCTCTCCCTCATGGGGATAGCTGTTCACACAGGGCAGGGGGTGTCTTCTGGCGGAGGAGGGGCAG
Organism: Physeter macrocephalus; assembly: GCF_002837175.3. NCBI lineage: Eukaryota > Metazoa > Chordata > Mammalia > Artiodactyla > Physeteridae > Physeter > Physeter macrocephalus. The sequence continues at coordinate 143,836,516 of NC_041220.1, read as the reverse complement.
TGAGCCGCCAGCCACACCCCGACACTCCGGTTCTGGAAGGAATGCTGAGCCCTGCTGCAGGCGCTTGACCCCAGTGCTGCACGAGCCAGTACGCAGCCTTCTGGACTTCGTTACGAGTGAATCGAGTTGTTAGAGACCAGGGTGGGAAGGTCTATGCTGAGAGTTGTCCAGCGCGGGGGAGAACTCTGTTGTGCGATTTGTGTAGCGTGAGCTTCCCTGTTGCCGCATGTGCCTGCAGCCCCCTGCCGCATGGTAGAAACGTGAGGAGGCCTACGGCCCAACTTGTGGACTCGCCCGGTGCACTTGGTGTTGACCACCTAGTGTGTGTGTGGCCCAGCACCTGGAGTGTAAATTCAAACCCGAGTAGGTTTTACAGGCGAAAACCTGATGCTCAGAGGGGTCAGGGCACTAGACCAGGTTTGCACAGCTTCGGAGCTGGAGCTGTCCTCCCACACAGGCGGTGTCAGTCGGGGCAGACGTAGTTGCTGGGCGTCGGTCCTGCTTAGAGCCCGTGGTGGTGGCTCCAAGTGACGGCAGCAGCGAGAGTCTCTGCGGGGCCCGCTGGCGGGAGCAGCCACTGCGCATCCTGGTTTCTCAGCCTGGGTTGCTCCACAGCGGGCCTGCGTCCCTCTGCATCTCAGGCGTATCTGTGTCTCCTTCCCTCCGGAATAACAGGGTCCCTGTGTCCCTGGATCTGTTCAGAGCTGGTCTGGAAGGCAGCTCGGCCCTTGGCTGAGGAATTGGGAGGAGGGAGCTCCCTGCCGGTGGGGCAGGAACCGGCCATGCTGCAGCTCGAGGGCCAGGTGTTCCAGACGGAAAGGGCCTTGCTTGACCACAGGGCGTCTCCGTGGCAGTTGACTGAACATTTGATTTAAATGATGTAAACATTGCTCTCAAAGCTCGAATCTCCATCTCATTTTACTGACGGCGATACCAGGGTGCAAACGCGGTTCCCTCGTTGCCGTAGATCCTAGAAGGTTAGTGGTCAGCACGCCTCAGCTCTGCTCAGCCCGGCGGGCCCCTCTTGAGGCCCGTCAAACAGGCCCGTGGACAGGAAGGGGCTTGTCTCAGGCCACAGAGCTAACTTGTGGCAGACGAGCATCCGATCCCTGTCTGGGGAGGCTGGGCTACTTCTGAAGGAAAAGCCAGTCCACCTGGGGTCGGGCCTGCTCAGAAGGAGCCCCCTCCCCATCTAGGCAGCTGATGTCCGATCTCGAGGCTCTCTGAGCACAGGCTGCGGATTCCAGCCTTTTCCTTCTCTCTCCTGGTGGGGTCCGTGTCGCTGGACAGTGACTGCTCAGCCCAGGTTCCCAGGGGAGCAGTTGGCCGGTGAGCTGAATTTCCTGGGACTCGGCCTGGCCCTGTCTCTCGTGCACGTCGCTGGCACGCCGTCTCCCTCTGGTGTTCGCCCACCGAGGAGAGCGCTGCTGGGCCAGGCCTGGCATCGAAACCATTGTGGATTCTCCTGTTTTCACTGGCTTTCAGAAGTTCTCATTAAGTAATGGGCATGTGCTTGGGTTCTGGTTAACTTTCTCAAAACGGAGCCCCAGAGCGTGTGGGGGCCAAGCTGGCGAGCTGTGGGGCACAGAGCTGCGCTGGGCAGGCGAGGGTGGGCGGGCATAGCGCCCGAGGGCTGCCCGCTGCTCCCTGCCTGTGCAGCCTGGCTGCGTTGGCCTCCTCCTTGAGGGCCAGGCCACCTGTGTGCTTCGCTTTGCTTAAGCTTTCTTTTTTCTTTTGTATAAATTCTTACAGTTTTCCAAATTCCTCAGACAAGTGCTGGTGTTTTGTGACATTCTGTTATCTCTTAATGTTTTGGGGTGAGTTACAGGATCTAGTTACAAATCAAATGCACAGTCAAAAGAACAGAACTTTTCTGTGCTCTTAGAACCTAAGCACATTTCTGAGCACACCTACCTGAGTGTTGTGATCATGACATTTTCTGATTTGGGAGGAGGGTAATTGACTTTAAAAGTCCCCTTTTCCATCCATCCCTGTCTGTCTGTGAGGAGATGGGCCTCTCCCTGGGGTGCTCTACACACTTGATCTGCACGTTGGTGCCTTTGCTTCTGAAATCTGAACGATTTTCCTAGGAGTCTCTCCCCTGTTGCATGTGTTTCTCAGTCTTCTACTGCTGCAGGCTGCCGCTCAGCCGAAGCCTCAGGGCCTCGGGCCGTACCCGGGCTGCCTCTCAGGGACGTGTGTGCGCCCCGCCCCACCCTTGCCCGGGAGGAGGGAGAGTCCTGGAGCGGCAGGGCTCTTGTACACCAGCCGTGCCTTTGTGTCCGCAGGGCGAGCTGGTGACGGCCTCCAAGGCCATCATTGAGAAGGAGTACCAGCCCCACGTCATCGTGAGCACCACGGGCCCCAACCCCTTCAACACGCTCAGCGACCGCGAGCTGGAGGACTACCGCAGAGAGGTGGAGCGCAAGCAGAGGGGCCCTGGAGGTGGGCGAGCTCGCGGGCCCTGGGCGCGTGGGGCCGGCACGTGGGCCCCGAGGCAGGAGGGCTGCTCTGTGGGCGGCGAGGAAAGAGAAGCCCGGCTTGCCGTGCTGTGCACGTCCTGCTCTGCTCCCGGAGAGAAATCTGTTCCCAAGAACAAGGCCGCATGTGGCAGAGGCCGGCCCGGGTCTGTGACCTGCGTGCGCCCCTGCGTGCGGTCTCCTCCCACCTTTGTCTCAGCTGAAGTCACGGCTTGGAGTTTGCTGACGGGCTCTTTTTCTCCCGTAAGCCCCGAGAGCTCCCTGGCTGGGCATGGTCACAGGCCCAGGGACTAGCGTGTCGGGCTCTCTGGCACCTTTCCAGACCCTGTGAAGGGTGTGGCCAATGCTGGTGCAGCCTTTGCTTCTCTTGGTGGCTCAC
>NC_041220.1:143825202-143833157 GCF_002837175.3 Physeter macrocephalus | reverse complement strand
CACAAGGAAGGAAAAGCTGTTACCCTGAGGGCTTTCTGGCCAAATGATGGCGGCCAACCGTCAGCTTCACTCACCACCAGGCCCCAGAAGAGGAACAGGACACTTTATACTGAGGTCTGCATGCCATTTAACAAGCAGCTCAGCTACTTTGTCCCTCTGAACCACGCAATGGCCACGGGAGACGGCCCACGAGGGGGGTACTGAAAAGGCCAGATGCACGACCGTATGCCTCTACTTCATTTTTGTTTTGTAACGTAAGGAAATTTTAAAAACCTTTAAGAGAAAAGAGGTGAGAAGGTAGTGCACTATATCGCTAGCAGCTGTTCTGAGGTAAAGGGATTAGAAAGAAAGTCATTTTTAATTTGTTACATTGGGTATTATCTGTATTTTTTTTCCTTTTATAGTTAAAAAGAATAGAAAAACAAACAAACTTGTTTAGAGACTAAAAAGATCCCGCTGGTAAAACATAGCACACCTTCAGCCCATCGACCAAAACAAAGTGGATAGGGCCTTTATGGTCGCAGCAGCTTCCCAGAGCGCCGCTGCCCCCCGCCCCCCTGCCCCGCGCCCCCAAACACCTCCAGGCACTTGAGCCGCTCCTGCTCCTCCCGGGCCAACTCCTCCTCCGTTTTCATCCTGTTCGAGGGCTGTGCTTTCATTTCAAAGCCGAGCTCACGGACCATCATGTCGTACGCGTCAGGCTAGGGCAGAAAGAAGAAATTTTTTTTTTAAAGAAAAGACCTGCATAACTAGCTTCCTGCACATCCCAGTCGTGGCTGGACGTCTTTACGGAAGAAGCTAAACCACGTCCTAAGTCTTTTCTTCTTGTGTGAGAGAAGCCTGTTCTAATCAGTCTCGAGGACGCCTTTAGGTCATATACAACTATTTGCTCCTCGAAAATTCTCAAAGTATATCTGCTTTAAGAAAACTAAACCTTGCTCGTCTAGGGATTAAGCCCCCCAAATGGGATTTTTGGGGAAGCAACAGTAAGGTCGACCCACAGATGTGCAGATGGCCACACGGCAAGGTAATCTGGTGAAATCCAAGTATTTTCTAGAAACCAGCAACTCAAACAAATGCACCTTCTCTGACAATTTAGACTAAAAGCAATGTGGTAGGAACCAAATATTGTCCAGAGGGAAAAATAAGTAAACGTATACATCAATACACATACCAAGTCTTCTCATACCAAGAAACAACCATTTTCTTTACTTTCATTATTCTGGAGTAAATAGTGAAGTAACTTTCAGTCTATTTCCACCCTGATGTAACACACGTCAGATACCTCAATATAAAAGTTTAACAGAACACTTAAGTCCTAAAAGGGAGAACAGATGTCTGGCTCCCCCCCTTCTGCAGAGAAAGGCTGGGTCAATGGTTGTGAGCCCAGGCTGCCTGTGAGGTGCCGACCCCACCTTGGGTTTCTCCTTTCCACCTCTGCTCTCGGATTTGGGTGTTTTACGGGCCAGGAGAGTCTGGATTTCTTTCCAATCTTGGTCTAGCTTCTCTGTGAGTTCAAGGGCGTCTTCTCGTTGAGCCTGTCTCTCCCTCTGGGGAAAAAGAACAGAATGCACCCCATTACTGCCGGCCTCCAGCAGACGTCCAGGCCCCACTGGACAACCGCTCAGCCTAACATGCCGACAGGAAAAGAGACCATGAGAAATTAGTATCTCAGGATCCCATCACGCAGAACGAATTTCCTGCTGTAAAACTGCTCTTCTAGATGCTCTGAGCAGTTTGCCGTTAGCAAAAGCAGTGATGTTTTGCGACTCTTGATACGTGCCAAAACACTAACCCTCCCCCAAAACCCAAACCACAAGAAACCATCAGAAGTACATGCTTGGGGCTTCCCTGGTAGCGCAGTGGTTAAGAATCCGCCTGCCAATGCAGGGGACACGGGTTTGAGCCCTGGTCCGGGAAGATCCCACGTGCCGCAGAGCAACTAGGCCTGTGAGCCACAACTACTGAGCATGAGCTCTAGAGCCTGCGTGCCACAACTACTGAAGCCGGCGTGCCACAACTACTGAAGCCCATGCGCCTAGAGCCCGTGCTCCACAGCAGGAAAAGCCACCGCAATGAGAAGCCCGCTCACTGCAACAAAGAGTAGCCCCCGCTCGCCGCAACTAGAGAAAGCCTGTGCGCAGCAACGAAGACCCAACGCAGCCAAAAATAAATAAATAAATAAATAAAATTTTTTTTTAAACCCCCGCCCGCCGCAACGAGAGAAAGCCTGTGCGCAGCAACGAAGACCCAACGCAGCCAAAAATAAATAAATAAATAAATAAAATTTTTTTTTAAAAAAAGGAAGTACATGCTTGATGAAACTTAAAATGCATTTTGTATTCCTGTTCAAAGCGAATGCTTTTATTAAATTCACAGAAAATATTAAATACAGCCTAAAAACGCACAGGGAGGGAAAACCTGAAACGCTTCAGCAGCGAGTCTTAGCGCTGCACTGCTCCACATCGAGAACGCTAACGGACGCACCTTCTCCTGCTTTGACTTGGCGATGAGCTCCTCAATCAGCTCTTGGCGTGACTTTGGCTGTTCCCCCTCCTCGCCTTGCTGTTGAGAGGTCTTCTTGTGAAGCAGCCCGCCACCTCCTCCAAAGTGGGCCGCCGTCAACTCGGCTGCAGACAGAGAGCAGAAAACCCCTCTGTGAAGCCAGGCCCGGCTGCGAAGTGGGTTTTGCAGTCGCTCTGCCAGCGTTTCTCCAGCACGGTCCTGAGAGCGGACTCCACGTGTAAGAGAAAACTGTCACCCACGGCCGGTGAGACTACAGGCACAGCCACGCAGACCCCCCAGATGAGCCCCTCCGAGAAAACCCAGAGGCACAAAAAGACCAAACGGCTGTGATCCAAGTGACCGGAAACACCAAGAACCTGTTTTCCAATGTGTTAACGTCTCACGGGAGATGGGCAAATGCCGCAACCCAGCTCGCACCTGAGTCCTAAGAGGGCGTGCCCAGGACCGGGGCCACCTCACACCCTCTCTGTGTCTCACAGAGGGTCCCGGGGGCAGGGGGCGGAGCCAGCAACTAGAGTCACTGATTCCTAGGCTGCCCGAGCTACCAGGGAAGAAGAGAGAAACAAAACACCGGGAATCATCGATTTTGGAATAGAAAGAAATTTTTTAAAAATCCCATTTCTTGGAAGAGAAAACAGAGGCTTAGACGCTAAGCAACTGACTTCAGATCTCATCCAGTAAGAGAAACAGCTCCTGCCTGTAGCCCTTTAACCCCGTCAGGCCCACACCCTGCCTCTGCGCCGAGCCCTCCGCACCTGCGTTCTGCCACCCCCATCATGCCTCCTTCTGGAAGCTGCTCTCGCTCCCCCTGCAGTGGACTCTGGCCCGATTTAAAGGCCAACACTCGCTCCTCTGGGCAGCAGCTCCCTCCTCCAGGGAAGGCTCTCTGCGGACTCGGGCCCCCACCGCCCTCCTGATGCCTCCCCCGGGCTGTCTGACAGGTACCCCAACCCCCTCTCATCCTGCTTCCTCTCCACCTCCCGCGCCTTGGCCTGCCCTAGCCAGCTCTGCCCTAGCCAGCTCTGCCCGTCCTTCCCCACTCAAGTCCCTCCGGCTCCCGTTCCTGAGTAAAAGCCAAAATCGTTCCCGTGGCCCCGGGGGCCCGGCCCACCTGGCTGTACCGTCGCCCCCTCCAGTTAGGCTCCCGGCTGGTCCCAGACCGTGACACCACCAGAGGCCTGCACAACCGCCACCTCCTTCGTGACCCCAATCAGGACCACCTGGCGTGTCCCAGACTGCCCCGACTTCATTTCCCCCACAGCACTTCTACTTCCGACCGGCCTGTGGGATTTAGTGATTATTTAGTTTATTGTCTGGGTCTCCCCAGAAAACTGAGCTGCCGGTAGATTTTACTCACTGCTATTTCCCCAGAACCAAGAGCACTGCCTGGCACATAAACCAGTATTTGCTGAATAAATGAATCAGTGATTCCTCTGCTTCCTGCAAAGTTTAGCATATTAGAAAACACTATCATTTAGCATTCTACTAATTCAAGATTGTTTACAATATTTTCTGAAAATAAAAATTTACAAAACATTAACTAACGAGGTGGTATTATATAAAAGATTCCAAAAAGGATTCTTGGAGAAAAGAAAAAAAAAATCCATCAGTGTGTTTATATTGATGATAGGATTTAATTAGAAAATTAGGATTGATTTTTAAGATGAAATTCTCCTAATCTAGGAGAACATATAAATTATGTAGTTGAACAAAACAGGATGTTTCCTAATGATTCATTTTAAAAGGTATGGCAAATATATTTATTTTCAAATGTGAGAGGTTACCGGGAAATGTGCAAGTCACCTGGATTCTTATGAGCTCATACTAAAGACAGAGGAGGATAGGAAACCTCAAATAAACAGTTGCGTCCCCAGGACCCAACACCTGGCAGAATGGGAATCCAACTGCTCCTCTAGTCAGCCAACCGTCACAGCCTATCGCACCAACGCGGCCGAGGCCGACACCGTGTGACGAATGACCAGGCCGCCCAACGTGAAGGTGCCACGGCAGTCCCCTTCGGTCACAGTGAAGGTGAACATGTTTAAAGCGAGGCGTGCATAAAAAGTCCTGAACAGCGGAAAGCGCGAAGAGAAAGGCCCTCAAGATGAGCTACGTTCCCTCCCCAACCACGAAGCCTCAGCCGAGTTGTGGTCCACCTCCCGGTGCTGTGGACAGAACAACGGGCCACCCTAACTCCTAGGCCTTCTGCCGCCCCGTCACCCAAATACCAAAAGGCAGTCGTGGGCTTAACGGCTTGGCTTTCCACACACCAGAAAAACCACTGAGTCAGTTTTAGTTTTGTGCAGCTTTGCTCTGAAGATGCCGAATAGAGGATGTTCTAACTTATAAGGATGCAAACTTACGACATGACGCCAACTTTATAAAAGGGCCCAAGATGATCAGACCTGAACCGAGTCCTCAGTTCAGTTATATATCCGTGTTAACTAATGCCACCGTTTAATCCGCTTTGTTATTATCTATAAATAAGAAGCTCAGGACTTCCCTGGTGGCCCAGTGGTTACGAATCCGTCTGCCAACGCGGGGGACACGGGTTCGAGCCCTGGCCTGGGAAGATCCCACATGCCGTGGAGCCACTAAGCCCGTGCACCACAGCTACCGAGCCTGCGCTCTAGAGCCCATGTGCCACAACTACTGAGCCTGCGCTCTAGAGCCCGCAAGCCACAACTACTGAGCCTGCGCTCTAGACCCGGCAAGCCACAACTACTGAGCCTGCGCTCTAGAGCCCGCAAGCCACAACTACTGAGCCTGCGCTCTAGAGCCCGCAAGCCACAACTACTGAGCCTGCGCTCTAGACCCCGCAAGCCACAACTACTGAGCCCGCGCTCTAGAGCCCGCAACCCCACAATAGGAAGCCCACACACCACAGCTGCCACAACTACTGAGCCTGCGCTCTAGAGCCCACAAGCCACAACTACTGAGCCTGCGCTCTAGAGCCCGCAAGCCACAACTACTGAGCCCATACGCCTAGAGCCCGTGCTCCACAAGAGAAGCCACCACAATGAGAAGCCTGCGCACCACCACAAAGAGTAGCCCTGGCTCACCGCAACTAGAGAAAGCCTGTGTGCGGCAACGAAGACCCAACACAGCCGAAAATGAAATAAGTAAATAAATAAATTTTAAAAAAGAAATTAAAAAGCAGCTCAATGTTACTTCCCCCACAAAACTGTCATAAGCAGTTCCAGAGTAAACAAAGACTAAAAGAACTAAGTAAACACTGTTAGTACACACATTGGGTCAGAACTGATAACAGTGGTAGCAAAGCACTGTGGGTTAGTACAGAAGAGGTGTCCTAGGGGTCAGTGACTCACGGGTTGGACAAATCATATTGTTTCTCTGAGCTCACGGGTAAAATGAGCTGGGGTGAAGTTCAAACAAGAGGAGGGATACTGAAGTGCTTTCTGTGATAGACAGAAGGCTGTCTGTCTATCTTATCCACATATGCACCTTCTTAAAGATCTACACCTGCCCCTTCTAGGTGTCCACAAGCAGGGCCGAGAGAACGTCAGTGCCAAGCAGACCGCCCCGACCCCAGGCCTCACCCGACAGCACGCCTCGGTCCTCGGCATCGCTGTCACTATCGACGATGTCGTTATGCTTTTCAATGTCTGCCAGAGACTGGCCGTAGTGAGTTAGTTCTTCATCCTCATTTAGGTTGTAGATGCTTTTTTTTTCGTGTTGTCGCTGACAGAATAGAAAAAATGAAAATCAGTCTCCTAAAATTTCCACATCCATTTAACATCAAAAGAAGAATGATTTTTTTCCCCATTTTTGTGCAATGTGACAATGTAGCTTTAAGATTATTCTGGGTCATTTGAGCAATGATTCGGATATAAAAAGAACCCACAGAAGGTAAATAAATCAACGGGCCACCCTAAGGCACTGGGAAATCGTGCAGCTCTACCCACCAGGAATGCTCCACAACCCACTCGACCCAGCTGAAGGCAGCAGTTTAGTCCAGAAGCCCAGGACGCGTCACTGCCGGGCACTCTGGTTACGATATTTATCCACCTAACTGGTATGTGCAAGAGGCTGCTTCCCCCTTGGTCTAGACAGGCAAGATACAGGACTGAAGACCCACCCACTGTGCACTCACAAAAGTATAAACAAACAAGGGGGAAACAGCTTTCTCTTTGTATTTGGCTTCTGTGTAAAACTACAGCAAAAGACTGTTTCCCATACCTGTTGTTCCAGAGCAAACCTCTTCATCATCTTCTCCTCCGGGCTTATGTTGCTATTGTATTCTCCAAAGCGTTTATCTCTAAATACGTTGGACTTATCCCTTTCTTTGTATTCCTTTAGCAAAGTTTGGGTGCGCTGAAAAACAGACCATAGAACAGTCTCTCACCGGTCCCGGCAACTCTGAGCTCTCATGGCCTGGCAGTCTTAGGCTCCAAAGGGGAGGTGCTTCCACAGGGGGACACAATGCTGGCTCTAATGAACTGGAAAATGCCATCTTCTACGCCTCAGGCCACTGAGACAAACAGTCCAAAAAAGGCCAATCTACTGGCTGGAAAGACCGATCTCAATTACCGAGGAGAAACTGGGTCGCTGCCATACAATGGCAGCAAAGAGGATGATGTCTGGAACCCAGGGGATTCTCTAGGGTGTGTGTTAGTACTTCCATGCCTAATGCCAAAGGTTAAAGTAAAATGACGGCAACCAAAAAAAAGCAGAACAATCAAGCAGAGGTCACTCCACCCAGGTGAAGAAGCCAGAGGAGTTCAGGTTCTAGCTGAGTAAGGGAAGCAGGGAACAATGAGCTGAGGGGCCATTTATGTCAATGACGACGTCACGATCAATTACAGACACAGACTGCAGCTGCACTGCCTATCTTCTCTTTGCTTGTTATATACGTGCCATTATTTGTATATACGGTCAGTCTTTGTTATTTGCAGATTCCGTATTTGTGTATTCGTCTATTGGTAAAATTTACATGTAGCCCCAAACCAATACTCTCCGCACTTTCTGGGTCATTCATGGACATGCGCGTGATGCCCAGGAGGTGCAGTCAAGAGTGAGGACTCAGAATCCCACCAGCTGCACCACTTCCCAGCGAGGACTTCGGGAAGCGCCTATGGCCTCACCTGTAAAAAGGAGAGAATGGCAGTTCCTACCTCAGGCTCTTAGGAGAAATGAGAAAACTGAGGCTTACGTGATAAAGGAAAACACGTCTATTCTGGAGCCCATGCGATCGCCACCCCCACACCTGCCCCCGCAAGCCTGCCCTGGGGTGTGTGATGCAGGGGTGCACCCGAGTCGGCTGTAAGTTTGTCTTGTCTACCGCTACTGCCAGCTCCTTGCAATAAGGACGATGTTTGATCCAATTCAAAGATCAATTGGGGTTTCCCTGGTGGCGAAATGGTTAAGAATCCGCCTGCCAATGCAGGGGACACGGGTTCGAGCCCTGG
>NC_041220.1:143810059-143825014 GCF_002837175.3 Physeter macrocephalus | reverse complement strand
CAACTAAGCCCGTGTGCCACAACTACTGAGCCTGCGCTCTAGAGCCCGCGAGCCACAACTACTGAGCTCACATGCCACAACTACTGAAGCCCATGCACCTAGAGCCCGAGTGCTCTGCAACAAGAGAAGCCACCGCAGTGAGAAGCCCGCGCACCGCAACAAAGAGTAGCCCCCGCTCGCCACAACTAGAGAAAGCCTGCGTGCAGCAACAAAGACCCAAGGCAGCCAAAATAAATAAATAAATAAAATAAATAAATTTATATATAAAAAAAGATCAACTGGATTACATGCTGTGGGACAGAACACAGATTATGAGGCCATGAAGGCAGGGCCAGGTGTTACTTTAACCTTTACCTCTCCACCTGCTAGAACACAGCTTAAACGTTAAGTGCTCAGTGGCACATAAAGGCTTCACAGGTGTCCAAACCCAGTGCAAACCCCAGCCTTTACCAGCTGTGTGACCTTGGGAAATTTACTTGACCTTTCTGTGCTTTAATTTGTTCACTAACTTACTAATCTCCTCCTCAGAGTAACAATAAATATCGTTAAACCAATGAGCATGTCTCAGAAGCTGCATAGAGAATGCCACCCAAACTGAATTTGAAAGTACAGAATACTCTGGAACCGTATGCGCAGCAAAGCTGGAGGCTATGAGACTTTCCAAGAAGGCAGCATTTCAGTTACCCTGCAAGGGACAAGGTTGTGCGCTTCAAAGGAGCGATACATTCCTTCTTCAAACATCTACTGAGCATGCCATGTAATCCCCTATCCTGTCCCTAACCAGCAGAGCTCAAAGCCTCAACGAGGTCAGGTTGTAAGAGGTTCGCACAGGGGCCGCGGCAGCGCGGAAGTGATGAACTCTGCCTGAGTTGGACTTGTGTGTGGGTCTCCAAGGAGGGACGGCGGTTTTGCAGGGGAATGTCGTCCCCGCCCACGCAGAAGCAGAGGCACGAAGATGAAAACAGTCCAGCTGACACATGGCATACACGATACACGACGTCTCACTGCTCCAGGCGCTGTCCCGAGGACTCTAAGTGGACGCTTCCCATCCTCCCGGCAGCCCTAGGATGTACGTACCACCATCACAGCCGATTTACAGAAGGGAAAGGGACACAGAGAAGTAAGTCCGCAGCTCGCCCAAGCCTGCTGGCGGCCCCGCGGTGCCGCAGGTGGTCCCTGCCAGTAGGCGGGGCCAGGGGGACCCACCCCGGAGGGCCCGGCGCCCCGCTCACCTTCTGGAGGGCCCGCGCGCGCGACACCCCGGGCAGCCCCACGTCGTGGCGCGTCTTCCTGCCCAGGACCTGGAACTTCTGCCGGTTGACTTTCACCTCGAACGGGTTGGCGCTGGGCCTCGCCCGGCCGCCCCGCGCGCCCGCCGGGGCCCCGGGGGCCTTCCTGCGCGCTCCGGCGGACCTGGCCTTCCCCATGGCAACACGCGCCGCACCTCAGGGCGCTGACGAGGAGGTGGCAGCCAGAGCGCGGGCTCCCTTCGGAGACACGCGCGGCCCAGCAGCCTAGGAGTGCCGCCCCCATCTCGCGATAACTGAGCCAGCGAGACGTAGGAACGTTGGGTAAAATACTGACACGCCCCCGCTCAGCTTACCCGCCCGCAGGCTGAGCGACTACAACTCCCGGCAGGCCGCGCTCGCGCCCCACCGCCTCCGCCCCGCGCGGGGCCTTCTGGGAGCGGTCCTGGCCCGCGCGCTACCGCCCCAGATGCGGGGCTCGCGGAGCGCAGCCCTCTGGCTCCCTCGTCTGGGAAGCCGTTGGCCGTCGCCGTCGCCGCCGGGGTCTGGTTCCCCGGCCAGTGAGCCCCTCCCCGGGCGATGAGGCCGACAGCCCGGGCCACGGCGCGGCGGGGGTGACCGCGGGGACCCGGCCCGCCCCCTCCTGGGCCGCAGCCCAGGGTCCCGAGGGCGAGGCGTCGCGGCGCCGGCGGCAGCGGCATCGGCGGCAGCGGCAGCAGCAGCAGGAGGACGAGGAGGAGCGGCGGCCCAGTGCGGGACCTAACCCGGCGTTGGGCGAGCGATGCGCGGAGGCTGCCCCGCCGCCTCCCCCGGCCGCCCCCTCGCCTCCTCGCGTCCACAAAGCCTGGTCGCGGCGGCGGCGGTCTTCCATGGAGCTCGAGAACCTCTTGGCCAACTCGATGCTGCTGAAAGCGCGCCAAGGTGGGTGCACAGCGGCGCCCCTACCCTCGCTGGAGTCCTGATCCCCGTGGAACCCCAGTCCTGCCGGGGAACCCTGGTCCCAAGCAGAACCCCGACACTGCTGTGGACCCCAGATTTTCTGTGGAATCCGGACCCTGGGTCCGCGCAGCCTCACTCTCAGGAGTGGTCAGTCGGCGAGTGGTCAGCTTGGGCGCGTAAAGCTTAAGCCGCCCCTTCCCCTTTCGGCGCCTCCGGACCCAAGTGAAGGTGGCCTGCGCTCTGCTCTTGTTAGTGTGAGCTTCTTCCCTGTCCTGCTCTTCCTCCGGAACCTCGGGTCGCAGTGTGGCTTCAGCACCAGGGGAGCCGTGTTCTGTCCCCGAGGGAGGAAGCCGGACCAGCGAGCGAAGCCAGCAAACAAGAACCGTGCCTTTGTGCTCCTTAAAGGACCAAGAAGAAAGTCCTGTAAACTAACTTGGGAGACCCTTCCGTTAGTGTTTTTAGACTGTTACTTTAACATCGATTCTTGGTTTTGAGGTTTGGTGGTGTCTGAGACCTTACGGTGTGTGGAGTGGGTTTTAGCCCGACTTAGAGATAGATTGAGCACGTGAGTTACAATTCACCCTGATGGCAACGTAGAAGCAGCGGTTGGCGCAGCCCTTCTGCTCAGAGACCCCAGGAGTAGAGTTCTCTGTGGAATAGCGAGTGTCCCCCCTCCTGCCTCCCGAGCGATGGGAGAGCGGGCGGCAGAGACCACCCATCGTTCTTCCGCGGCTTCCCTCTTAGGGAGTCCGTGTGGGAGCAGCTGCTTCATGTTTTGTGCTGGGAACAGCGTAAGTGCCCACCGAAGGGTGTATGTTTAAGACAACCTGGAAGAAGTGTTTTATGCTCCATCTCCCAGGGCTTCAGGATTGCTGGGCACAGATGTCGCCACGTGGTGCTCCTGGTGACGGATGCGGTTGAGAAGCGTCAGCAAGTTCATCTTGTGATGAGAATAGTGTATAACGTTCTGTGAGGGAAGTTAACCTGGAACACAGCTATTTCAGATTTGGGGGTTTTGTTTTCTTTTTAAGCTCCCCCACTTCCCGTTTGTATCCCAAGTGCCTTTCAAGAGGAAAGGTCTTGATTAGGATTGGCTTGATACGGAGGGAGTAAAGCATGTTCAAGTTTGGCTGCAGAGCCCTAATGATTGATAGCTAAGAATAGCTGCCATTAGTGAGGGTTTGCTTTGTCCAGGCATCGTGCTCAGTTCTTTACGGGCGTTATCCCAGCTAGTTCCTATGCCTCATTCTCCTGTTCTGTAAAGTGGACTTATAACAATCCTGCTTCATGGTGTTGACAAGGGGACTGCGTGGAATAACGTGGTACAGTGCTTGGCGCTTAGAAAGTGCTCAGTAAATAATCATAGTAGTTGTGGTTGTAGATTTTATTATGTCCAGAGTCATGATGAAAAGCTGGCACTTTAACATTGCAGTTGTGATCGTTTAATTGACCTTGAACCTGATTCCTTGTCTCATTCTTAGACTTTCCAAAAGCATAGCTTTTCTCTTCCGGAATCCCCACATGCAGGAGGTCCTTGAATCTCATTTATCCTTAAGCTTCATTATTTCTGTTTTCCACTTCTTTGTCTCTGTCTTCACCCAGTACCCCCTTAGATGGTTCTCGACACCTCGTAAGTTGACTGAGGGCAGTGGTTTCCTAGCTGCTCTCTCCTTCCAGAGCTTCTTCTCTTTTATCATCCCCAATACTGCTAGAACACTTTCTAAAACACGGATTTGGTCTCTGTTTAAAATTTGGCCCTGGAGCTTCATTCCAGGTCAAGTACAAACGCCTTAGTTCATCATGGCCCACAGAGTCCTGTCTGACCACTGGCCTGCTCTCCTCTCCTTGTCCACAGCAGCTGAGCGTGTCACACCACTTCATGCCCCCAGGCTTTTCTTTTCTGCCTGCAGTCTTCTTCTTCCTTCCTGTTCCAGCTCCAGAGTCTTTTCTGGGGAGCGTCCACATTCCTGCAGGCAGCCTGGTCCCTCCATCCCTTGAGCTCCATCCCCTGAGCCACTGCTGTGCCCAGGAGGAGCTCTTCCTGCACTGGGCATCCCCAGGGGCAGCTTTGGGTCTGCCCTTCTGTGTCACCGGCACCCAGTGCTGTAATGGCACTCGGTCTGTTCTCTGCAAATTCCAAATGCTGGCTGAAGGACAAAAGAGCACATCTTAGGAAGTCTCTCAGTACTGGTGATAACCAGAAATTGAAGTTTCAAAATAAGGTATCTTTTTAGACTAGCAGTCTGGAAATAGGGAGCAAAACCTGAGATTTTATTCAACTTTGGGATGTCAGTTGGCTCCATACTTGTAAATGCTAAGTGCTTTTTATTTTGTTTTGAATGAACATTTTTATTGTTTTTATTAAATCAGTATTACTTTATTGTTCATTTTTTAAAATTTTTATTGAAGTATGGATGATTTAGTGTTGTGTTAATTTCTTATTAAGTCAGGATTAAATGTTTAATTGTATCTGCAGTGCAACCTGTAGGTTCCCTCTCCATGTTTATATGTTCATCACTATCAAAGGCAGCAGTGTCAACCAGAACTAGTTATGAGGTTAGCCAAAGGCCAGGCACCCGCGTTTTTCTTTCAGAACGTAAACCTTTGTCTCTACCAAATTGAAAAGAGAGTCCTAGTTCAAAGGACACAGGACAGTGTTACCTTTGCTGCCCCCTTACTGCTGCGCTAACTAGTCTCACTTCCTGGCGGAGACACTGTGCTTGAGCTTTTGCGTTGTGAACCTACATCTCTTCTTCTGAGTGTTGTTTTGAAAAACAATGCTCCTACAGTCACGTGGCTTCCAAAGGCCAGGCACCCGCGTTTTTCTTTCAGAACGTAAACCTTTGTCTCTACCAAATTGAAAGAGAGTCCTAGTTCAAAGGACACAGGACAGTGTTACCTTTGCTGCCCCCTTACTGCTGTGCTAGCTAGTCTCACTTCCTGGCAGAGACACTGTGCTTGAGCTTTTGCGTTGTGAACCTACATCTCTTCTTCTGAGTGTTGTTTGGAAAAACAATGCTCCTACATTCACGTGGCTTAAACATGGTGCAGTCTTGTAGGAATGCCTCTCATAGAGCCAAGGACAAAATCAGCTCCACCGCTTCTGTTCTATGTGTTTAAAAAAACATTTCCAAATAACCAATAATTTTTGAAAATCAGAGAATAGAAGGACTTTTGTTAAAGAGCCCTAGCCTTCTCCATTCTACTCCTTCTACTGCAGACTGAATGTTTGTGTCGCTGCAGAATTCGTATGTTGAAGCATAATCGCTAGTGTGAGTGTATTTGGAGGTGATTAGGTCATGAGGGTGGAGCCTTCGTGAATGCTGAGTCCCTTTTAAACAAGACCCCAGGGAGCTCCCTTGCCCCCCGTGCCACGTGAAGACACAGAAGGCACCGTCTATGAGCCAGGAAGCAGGTCCTCACCAGACGCCAAAGCTGCCAGTGCCTTGATCTTAGACTGTGAGAAATAAATTTCTGTTGCTTATAAGCCACCCAGTCTATGGTATTCCATTATAGTGGCCCAAACACAGACACGCCCCCCTCCCAGGTGCAGCCACATTGATTCTTTTCTTGGCTTCTGTTTTAGTTATCTTCCTGATTACTGTTGCGTTTCTAAAGTATCGTGTTGATCAATTCAGACTTTTCTAAGCCTCATGAGGAGATAGCTCACTTAAACCAACTCCATCTTCTTTTTCCCTTATCAGTGTAGTTATATCACTGTTTTTAATTCTTGTATTGGTTATCTTTATAACTTAAAAAATTAAGCTTAGGGCTTCCCTGGTGGCGCAGTGGTTGAGAGTCCGCCTGCCAATGCAGGGGACACGGGTTCGTGCCCCGGTCCGGGAGGATCCCACATGCCGCGGAGCAGCTGGGCCTGTGAACCATGGCCGCTGAGCCTGCGTGTCTGGAGCCTGTGCTCCGCAACGGGAGAGGCCACAGCAGTGAGAGGCCCGTGTACCACAGAAAAAAAAAAAAAAGAAAGAAATAGCCTTAGGATTAGTGCATATTATTGTGCAAGTTATATCTGGTAAAAGTTTTGTTTTTAAAGGAAAAAAAAATTCATTAGATAGTGACTCTCTGTACCTTAAAGGATTGGTAAAACTTGCTTGTGAAAATGCCTGGGTTTGGTGCCTTTTCCCCTCTTTGGAAGAAGGGATGGGAATGGTTCTTTTTATTATCTGTTTAGTTTCTTTAATAGTTATTGTGATATTCAAGATTCCTGTTTCTTCTTGAGCTATGTTTGGTAATGTGTGGTTTCTGAGAAAAATATTTTCCTCTAAGTGTTCAAATTTATTTGGCATAAACGTTATTTGTAACGTTTTCTTACTATTTTACAATTACAATTGTGAACTTTTTCATTTGGAGTATTATTTGTGTGTGCCTGTCATTTTTATTAGACTTGCAAAGATGTTTCCATTTTATTAGTCTTTTCAATGAACCAGCTTTTGGTTTCATATGCTATTGTATGTTTGCCTTCTGTTTTATTAATTTCTGCTTGTACTATTATTCTCTTTATTTTGATTGGCTTCTACCTTCTTGAGTTGAATGCTTAATCCATTTCTCTTTTTCTTTTTTTCCATTCCTTCTTCAAGAATTTATTGGCCATTTACTTTGTGCTAGGAACTGTGGTAGGTACTGGAGTGAACCATGAACTCGGCAGAAAATTTGCCTTTGATGAGGTGACAGGCAAGTGGAGGAAACAAGCATCTTATGACTAAATGCAATGTGATTAACTAAATTTCAGTGATCTCTGAAAGAAAAAAAAAGAACTGAGACCAGAAACTAATAAACTTCTGCATCAGGTTACCCATGCCTAGACATATTTACCAATCTCTTACTTAGTAGAACTTTGTGATTAGTGTACTGTTCCTACTGATAACTGTTAGATGAACTAAGACTTAATACAGTTTACTTTCTGGTTAAATTGAGCACAGTTCTATAGAGTAGACAGCAATCATAGACATACATATATTTCCAGTTCCTGTTCAGATCTAGTTGCTGTTTCTCTTCTGCCTGGACTGTCCCCTCACTGGAGACTGTCATCATTCTTGTTTCATGTTGGCTCTTTTCTTGGGTTCCAGGCCTTGTCCTTCACCTCTGCTTGTGTCATCATCACCTGCATCGTCAGGGCTTTTTCCCCTTTCCAGTACCCTCTGCACAGTGACCACTGCCCACCACTGGTCACTAGGGAATGGTCCTCTTTCCAGGAGAGGGACCCTGCAGCCCTTGGACTTCCCTGAATCTCAGCACCCTGGGTCTTCTCTGTTCTGTCTGCACTTGACGAGCTGGCTTTTAAATGCTCTCCTATGACAGAATAACAATAGAGATTGAGTTCTAACCTGTTAAAGTGCTAAAGTTTCCAGACCTGCAGCTGTTCAGGTCATTTTACTGTTGACCACTTCAGACCAACAGCCATGTCAGCTATGTTAACATTCACCTTAACCTTCTGGTTGAAGTAACCCTTACGATTTCTCACCAGTACAGTAATGTGGTTTCACAGCTTGTGGAAATTGTTTCCCTACCATTTCTCACTGTATATACTATATTGTGAACATTCAATTTTAGCCCAATTGACATTTTTAAGTGTTTTTACTTTTGTGCATTAAACATCAAATCAGGGACTTCCCTGGTGGTCCAGTGGGTAAAACTCTGTGCTCCCAGTGCAGGGGGCCCAGGTTTGATCCCTGGTTGGGGAAGTAGATCCTGCATGCATGCCACAACTAAGAGTTGCATGCCGCAACTAAGAAGTCCAAATGCTGCAACTAAAGAGTCTGCATGCCGCAACTAAAGATCCCACATGCTGCAACTAAGACCCTGTGCGGCCTAAATAAATAAATTAAGTAAATAAATATTTTTAAAAACAAACAAAAAACCCCCAACAAATCATATTCTATTATCCAGAGAATAGGGATCCATGTTTCAAATGTAACACATCTGAATGTATTCAACTAACTCATTCAAAACAACAACAAAAAAATCTCATTGTCATACTAGTCAGTCAGAATCTGAATCAGCACTTCTCCATTCAGATTGGCCACACATCCAGAGCTCAACGGGCACATGTAGTGCTTATGCTGGACAGCACAGTTCTAGAAAACCGATTTGTTCATGTTGACGAGCTTATCAGATGAGGAGAAAGGTCATTAAATAAATTGTTTCCTTCACAAACTAGAAAATATTTTTCTAGAGGCAATAAAAATGCCGAAGAAGTAAAGTCTTTCCTCCAAACGAATAAGTTTTAATTTCTAAGCTAAATTATTTTATGTCAATATAACTTACAATTAGCAATCTAATAAATTCTAGTACGTTAGATTTTTAGAAAAATGCTCTAACACCCACTATTTGTGTGAGTGTGGAAGTATGAAGATTGTCCCTGTTCCTTGGCGCTCACAGTCTGGTGAAGGAGTAGACCTGACAATGAATAATTGACAGGTACGACAACGTGATAAGGAGGACAATGACCAGGGCTGCTTAAATAAGTGAAGGGAACACAGAAGAAGACTTCACATAAGAGGAGACACTGGAGCTGAGTCTTAGAGGATAAACAGGAGTTTTCCAGATGAACAGAAGAGGAAAGAGCCTTGTGGCCAGAAGAAAAGCATGCTTACAAAGCACAAAGGGTGGAAGAAGCTGGCAGTGCTCAGGGAACTGTGAACGTTTGCATAAGTGGTGCAGGAGAATACAGGGAGAGGAGAGGCGAGAAAGAGACAAGTAGGGGTGCTTCATGATCAGGTTCATGTTTGATAAGATCCCTTTGACTGTGGTTTGAGAAAAAAAATGAAGAGGACCAGACTGAAGGCAAGGAAGCCAGGGCTGAGGCTCTTGCCCAGTCCAGCTTAGAGATGCTGAAAGTATGGACGAAAGGAACGACAGGATGAGGAAAGGAGGGAACAGATGCAAGAAGATTTTGGAGGCAGAATCAACGGGACCTGGTGACAGATGGGATGTGGTGTGAGTGAGAAAGCAGGACCCAGGAAGCCTCCTGGGTCTCTGGTTATAACATCCCCCCCGCCACAAAATTCCTGTTCCCTGGCCGTGATGCCATCTTCCAACCTTCAGCCCAAATTTCATTTCCAAAGCAGATACCACCCATAAACAGAAATAATTTCTAACTTACAGGATATCAGATCCTAAACTCATAAGTGACTGACCCACAGAACAGCAGAGATGGGAACAAATCAGTCAAATTAAAATATTTAAATCATAAAAGTTTTCAGTCCATTAACCATCAAAAGCTATTTGGGTTGGCCAAAAAGTTCATTCGTATTTTTCCATAAGATGGCTCTAGTAGTGCTTAGTTGTCTTTAACTTCATTCAAAACAATTTTGTTAGATTGTATTGTGACAGTTACCATATCAGCGTGCATTAAAAAAAAACATCAAAATCTGTGAATTTTTGTGTAACCATTTTAATATTGAAGATGGAAGAAAACAATATTTTCAGCATATTATGCTTTATTATTTCAAGAAAGGTAAAAATACAACTGAAACGCAAAAAAAGATTTTGTGTAGTGTATGGAGAAGGTGCTGTGACTGATCAAATGTGTTAAAAGTGGTTTGTGAAGTTTTGTGCTGGAGATTCTTGCTGGACAATGCTCCATGGTTGGGTACACCAGTTGAAGTTGTTAGCGATCAAATCGAGACATTAATTGAGAACAATCAACATTATACCATGCAGGTGATAGCCGACATACTCGAAATATCCAAATCAAGTGTTGAAAATCATTTGCACCAGCTTATGTTCATCGCTTTGATGTTTGGGTTCCATGTAAGTTAAGCGAAAAAAACCTTCTTGACCGTATTTCTGCATGTGATTCTCTACTGAAACGTAATGAAAACGTTTCATTTTTAAAATATTGTGATGGGTGATGAAAAGTGGACAGTGTACAGTAATGTGGAACGGAAGAGATTGTGGGGTGATCGTAGTTGTCTTTAACTTCATTCAAAACAATTTTGTTAGATTGTATTGTGACAGTTACCATATCAGCGTGCATTAAAAAAAACATCAAAATCTGTGAATTTTTGTGTAACCATTTTAATATTGAAGATGGAAGAAAACAATATTTTCAGCATATTATGCTTTATTATTTCAAGAAAGGTAAAAATACAACTGAAACGCAAAAAAAGATTTTGTGTAGTGTATGGAGAAGGTGCTGTGACTGATCAAATGTGTTAAAAGTGGTTTGTGAAGTTTTGTGCTGGAGATTCTTGCTGGACAATGCTCCATGGTTGGGTACACCAGTTGAAGTTGTTAGCGATCAAATCGAGACATTAATTGAGAACAATCAACATTATACCATGCAGGTGATAGCCGACATACTCGAAATATCCAAATCAAGTGTTGAAAATCATTTGCACCAGCTTATGTTCATCGCTTTGATGTTTGGGTTCCATGTAAGTTAAGCGAAAAAAACCTTCTTGACCGTATTTCTGCATGTGATTCTCTACTGAAACGTAATGAAAACGTTTCATTTTTAAAATATTGTGATGGGTGATGAAAAGTGGACAGTGTACAGTGATGTGGAACGGAAGAGATTGTGGGGTGATCGAAATGAACCACCACCAACCACACCAAAGGCCGGTCTTCATCCAAAGAAGGTGATGTTGTGTATATGGTGGAATTGGAAGGGAGTCCTCTATTATGAGCTCCTTCTGGAAAACCAAACTATTAATTCCAACAAGTACTGCTCACAATTAGACCAACTGAAAGCAGCACTCGATGAAAAGCGTCCAGAATTAGTCAACAGAGAACGCATAATCTTCCATCAGGATAACGCAAGACCACGTGTTTCTTTCATCACCAGGCAAAAACTGTTACAGCTTGGCTGGGAAGTTCTGATTCATCCGCCTTATTCACCAGACATTGTACCTTCAGATTTCTGTTTATTTTGGTCTTTACAAAGTTTTCTTAATGGGAAAAATTTCAATTACCTGGAAGACTGTAAAAGGCACCTGGAACAGTTCTTTGCTCAAAAAGATAAAAAGTTTTGGAAAGATGGAATTATGAAGTTGCCTGAAAAATGGCAGAAGGTAGTGGAACAAAATGGTGAATACATTGTTCAATA
Source organism: Physeter macrocephalus (assembly GCF_002837175.3). Taxonomy (NCBI): domain Eukaryota; kingdom Metazoa; phylum Chordata; class Mammalia; order Artiodactyla; family Physeteridae; genus Physeter; species Physeter macrocephalus. The sequence continues at coordinate 143,813,764 of NC_041220.1, read as the reverse complement.
AAGTTCTTGGTGAAAATGAAAAATGTGTCTTTTATTTTTACTTAAAAACTGAAGGAACTTTTTGGCAAACCCAATACAAGGTGTCAGACATAAAATTTCAGGTTAAGTAAGTGAAGCCATGATGAAAGGGTATAATATTCATGGGGAACTTTGTACACAAAGCAAACACCAACAAATCATTTAATAATTGCTGAGTCTCCATATGCCTGCCAGACTGACCCAGGCCCATGACAGGACTTAATGAAAGCGTCCACTCCCCATGAGTTTACTTTGCCCTCACACTCTGAGTTGGAGCCTAGTGCCTCATAAATATTTAACTTAAACTGCAAAGCAGAAAGATCAACCTGGGACATTAATACCAGAAGTTAATCTGAAAATCATATGGTGATATCCTCCATTTTAATTAATGTCCTATTACTCATACTGCGGTTGATTTTTTAATATGGTTTCATGTTAGGTATCTTATAATTACACTAAAACCAATACAGCCTCTATTCACGTTAGTGTGCAATTTCCACTAATTCTTTTTATTTTAATGTATTTTATTTATTTCTTTTTGGCTGCTTTGGGTCTTCGTTGCTGCGCGCGGGCTTTCTCCAGTTGCTGTGAGCGGGGGCTACTCTTCGTTGCGGTGCACGGGCTTCTCATTGCGGTGGCTTCTCTTGTTGTAGAGCACGGGTTCTAGGTGCACGGGCTTCAGTAGTTGCAGCACGCAGGCTCAGTAGTTGTGGCTCTTGGTCTCTAGAGCGCAGGCTCAGTAGTTGTGGCGCACGGGCTTCGTTGCTCCGCGGCATGTGGGATCTTCCCGGACTAGGGCTCAAACCCGTGTCCCCTGCATTGGCAGGCAGATTCTTAACCACTGCCACCAGGGAAGTCCCTCTACTAATTTCTGACAAGGGAAAATACACATATTTGGCTTTTCTCTGGCATAAAACATTGATTATTTGGCTGTAGTCATCAGGACTTAAGATGCTGAGGAGTCTTGGGCTTCCCTAAGATTTTCTTAGACAAATGAAAATTGAGAGAATTTGCTGCCAGTAGACCTGCCTTGCAAGGAATATTAAATAGAGTTGTTCAGAGAGAAAGAAAAATATAAGTCAGAAACTTGAATCTATATAAAGAAAGGAAGAGCACTGGAGAATGAATAAGTGAAGGACAAATGAAAACTTTTATTTTTCTTATTCTTTTTATTTTTTCACCACTCAGCTTGTGGAATCCTAGTTCCCTGACCAGGGATCAAACCCGGGCCCCTTGCAGTGGAAATGCAGAGTCCTAACAACTGGACCACCAGGGAGTTCCCTAATTTTCTTGTTCTTAATTGATCCTATTTTTCTTGTTCTTAATTGATCTAATAGATAACAATTCAAAATAATCATAGCAACAATGTATTTGATTATGTGTTTGTATGTGTGTGTGTATATATATACAAATTTATAAAATATATGCTTATAGGGCTTCCCTGGTGGCGCAGTGGTTGCGCGTCCGCCTGCCGATGCAGGGGAGCCGGGTTCGCGCCCCGGTCTGGGAGGATCCCACGTGCCGCGGAGCGGCTGGGCCCGTGAGCCATGGCCGCTGAGCCTGCGCGTCCGGAGCCTGTGCTCCGCAACGGGAGAGGCCACAACAGTGTGAGGCCCGCATACCACAAAAAAAAAAAAAAAAAAAAATATGCTTATATATAAGTGAAATGCATGACAGCAATGATACATGGGATGAGAAGGAGGAATTAGGAATATTTTGTTATTTTTATAAGGTAATTGCACTGCCTATGAAGTGGTATAGTGTTATTTGAAAGTGGACCTGGATTAGTTGTACATATATATTATAAACTCTAAAGCAACTGCTGAAAGCAATTTAAAAAGAAGCGTTGGGCGCCTGGGTTTCATCCCTGGCCAGGGACCTGGATCCCACGTGCATGCCGCAACTAAGAGTTTGCATGCCACAACTAAGGAGCCTGTGTGCCACAACTAAGGAGCCCATGAGCTGCAACTAAGGAACCCATCTGCTGCAACTAAGGAGCCTGCCTGCCACAACTAAGACCCAGCACAACCAAATAAATAAATATTTTAAAAAAGAAGTATAATTGATATGTTAAGAAAGATGAGAAAATGGAATCATAATATGATCAATTAAAAGGCAAAAAAGAAGAACATGGAAGACAAAAGTAAGAACGAAGAACAAGGGCAACAAATAGAAAACAGTAACAAATATTGTACATAGTAATCCAACTATGTAAGTAATGACTTTGGGCATCAGTGGTCTAAGTATACCAATTCTAAGAGATTGTCAGAGTGTATCAAAAAAACAAGACCCAACTATATGTTGTCTACAGTAAACCCATTTTAAATATAAAGACACATATAGATTTAAAATACAGAGAGGGAGAAAGATATACCATGCTAACACTAGTCAAAAGGCAGTGGGAGTACCTATATTAATTTCACACAATTTAAACTTCAGAGTAAGGAAGGTTATCAAGAATAAAGACGGGCTTTACATAATGATAAGGGGTCAGTTCTCCAAGAAGACCTAACAAACCTTTGTTAGGATTTGTATAACCTAACGATAGATAAGTTATTGAAAATACATGAGGCAAAAACTGGTAGAACTGCAAGGAGAAATTGATGAATACACTACACATTCTTCTCAAGCTCACATGAAACATTCTCCAAGATAGACCACATATTGGGCCATAAAACACACCTTAATAAATGTAAAAGAATAGAAATCATACACTATCTTCTCTCATACCACAATGAAATTAAACTAGAAATCAGTAACAGAAAGAAAGCTGGAAAATCTTAAAATACTTGGACATTAAACATCATACTTCTAAATAACATGAGTCAAAGAAGAAATCTCTAGAGAAATTTAAAATTACTTTGAACTAAATGAAAATGAAAATAAAACATACAAATTTGTGAGATGTAGCAAAGGCACTGCTGAGAGGAAATTTTATAGCATTGAATGCATATATTTAAAAAGTAGAGGGAGTTCCCTGGAGGCCTAGCGGTTAGGATTCTGGGCTTTCACTGCCATGGCCTGGGTTCAATCCGTGGTTGGGGAACTGAGATCCCGCAAGCCATGTGGTGTGGCCAAAAAAAAAAAAAAAAAAAAAAAGTAGAAAGAGCTAAAATCAGTCATCTAAGCTCCACCTTAGGGAAGCAGTAAAAGAAGAGCAAATTAAATCCAATGGAAGCAGAAGAAAAGCAATAAAAATTGGGGTAGAAATCAGTGAAACCACCAATAGGAAATAGAGGAAATCAACAAAATGAAAAGCTGATTCTCTGAGAAGATTAATAAAATCTATAAGCCTCTAATCAGGCTAAGAAAAAGAGATGACACAAATTACCAACATCAGAATGACAGAGGAGGCATCACTACATGTCCCAGGGAAGTAGCTTGACTAGGAATGAGAAGTATTAAAAGATAAAGTTCAGAGAAAAGTAAAATCATTCGCATACAGATACTATTAAAATGAACATGGAGATTGGTTCAAGATGGTGGAATAGAAAGATGTGCTCTCACTCCCTCTTGCGAGAACACCAGAATCACAACTAACTGCTGAACAGTCATCAACAGGAAGACACTGGAACTCACCAAAAAAGATACCCCACATACAAAGACAACACTGTGAGATTAGAAATCAATTACAGGGAAAAAAACGTAAAAAACACAAACACATGGAAGCGAAACAATATGTTACTA
>NC_041220.1:143808978-143809486 GCF_002837175.3 Physeter macrocephalus | reverse complement strand
AAATTCTTAGAAAGGTATAACCTTCCAAGAGTGAACCAGCAAGAAATAGAAAGTATGAACAGACCAATCACAAGTAATGAAATTGAAACTGTGATTAAAAATCTTCCAACAAACAAAAGTCCAGGACCAGATGGCTTCACAGGTGAATTCTATCAAACATTTAGAGAAGAGCTAACACCCGTCCTCTCAAACTCTTCCAAAAAATTGCAGAGGAAGGAACAGTCCCAAACTCATTCTATGAGACCACCATCATGCTGATACCAAAACCAGACAAAGATACTACAAAAATAGAAAATTATAGACCAATATCACTGATGAATATAGATGCAAAAATCCTCAACAAAATACTAGCAAACAGAATCCAACAACACATTAAAAGGATCATACACCATGATCAAGCGGGATTTATTCCAGGGATGAAAGGATTCTTCAATATATGCAAATCAATCAATGTGATACACCGTATTAACAAATTGAAGAATAAAAACCATATGATCATCTCAATAGA
>NC_041220.1:143802871-143808873 GCF_002837175.3 Physeter macrocephalus | reverse complement strand
ACTATTATTCAACATAGTTTTGGAAGTCCTAGCCACGGCAATCAGAGGAGAAAAAGAAATAAAATGAATACAAATGGGAAAAGAAGTAAAACTGTTACTGTTTGCATATGACATGATACTATACATAAAGAAACTATTATTCAACATAGTTTTGGAAGTCCTAGCCACGGCAATCAGAGGAGTAAAAGAAATAAAATGAATACAAATGGGAAAAGGAGTAAAACTGTTACTGTTTGCATATGACATGATACTATACATAGAGAATCCTAAAGATGCCACCAGAAAACTACTAGAGCTAATCAATGAATTTGGTAAAGTTGCAGGATACAAAATTAATGCACAGAAATTCCCTATCAAATTACCAATGGCATTTTTTACAGAACTAGAACAAAAAATCTTTAAATTTGTATGGAGACACAAAAGACCCCTAATAGCCAAAGCAGTCTTGCGGGAAAAAAACGGAGCTGGAGGAATCAGACTCCCTGACTTCAGACTATACTACAAAGCTACAGTAATCAAGACAATATTGTACTGTCACAAAAACAGAAATATAGATCAATGGAATAGGATAGAAAGCCTAGGGATAAACCCACACACCTATGGTCAACTAATCCTTGACAAAGGAGGCAAGGATATACAATGGAGAAAAGACAGTCTCTTCAATAAGTGGTACTGGGAAAACTAGACAGCTACATGTAAAAGAATGAAATTAGAACACTCTCTAACACCATCATGAAAGAATGCTCAACATCATTAATCATTAGAGAAATTCAAGTCAAAATTACAATGAGATATCATCTCACACCGGTCAGAATGGCCATCATCAAAAAATCTACAAACAATAAATGCTAGAGAGGGTGTGGAGAAAAGGGAACCCTCTTGCACTGTTGGTGGGAATGTAAATTGATACAGCCACTATGGAGAACAGTATGGAGGTTCCTTAAAAAACTAAAAATAGAATTACCATATGATCCAGCAATCCCACTACTGGGCATATACCCAGAGAAAACCATAATTCAAAAAGACACATGCACCCAAATGTTCATTGCAGCACTATTTACAATAGCCAGGACATGGAAGCAACCTAAATGCCCATCGACAGACGAACAGATAAAGGAGATGTGGTACATATATACAATGGAATATTACTCATACATAAAAAGGAATGAAATTGGGTCATTTGTAGAGATGTGGATGCATCTAGAGACTGATACAGAGTGAAGTAAGTTGTCAGAAACAGAAAAACAAATATCGTATATTAACACATATATGTGGAACCTAGAAAAATGGTACAGATGAACCGGTTTGCAGGGCAGAAATTGAGACACAGATGCAGAGAACAAATGTATGGACACCCGGGGGGAAAGCAGTGGGGGATGAGGGTGGTGGTGTGATGAATTGGGCGATTGGGACTGACATGTATACACTGATGTGTATAAAATGGATGACTAATAAGGACCTGCTGTATAAAAAAGTAAGTAAAATAAAATTTAAAAATTAAAAAAAATAAAATGAACATGTGTTTTATTTTCCTCATATGTGAGTGAACCAAGCAGACGTTATGATTCGATTAAAGGAAAAAGTCAGAAGGCTAAAATTTGGGACTTCCCTGGAGGTCCAGTTGTTAAGACTCTGCGCTTCCACTGCAGGGGGCATGGGTTTGATCCTTGGTCGAGGAACTAAGATCCCGCATGCTGCACGGTGGCTGGAAAAAAAAATCAATAAAAACCAAGTTTATATTTTTAAAAAAAGGCTAAAGTTTATATGGAGTAAAGGAATTGAATTGCAAATGGAGGCAAAATGATTTTTCTATAGAAGACCATGGAAACTACCAGATAAGATGGCTCGAATGTCTGCCCATCATCACCTGTGATTTACAGAAAGCTGCACAACAGCTCAGAGACAAGGAAGCTTAGAATTGGATAACCTAACAGGAGGTGCCAAATGAATACAACGTATAGCTTTTTACTGAAACACAACTTTATTTCTTCTCCGAAGACTTTACGTACGTCAACATTAAATCAAGTACATCAGAATTTCACTAACTTGAGTTCACATGAATTATCAAGCCAGTATGACTCCGTGAAAGTCTGCATTAGGGGCCTTTCCTAAGAAAATGACAAATAAGATGCTTATCTTCTGTGCCAGCTCCGTTTCTGTCACAGCCCTGTTCCTACTAGTCAGCGGCTATCCTGTGATCAAGGTTTCTCAGGCGCAAAGGGAGGACCCGGCCTGGCAGGTATAGGCTGCCTCCTCGTCAGTATGTGGAGCTGGAAATGACCTGCTGTCACCCTGTGCCCTGGCCCAGAAGCCAGAGGCCAAACAGAGCCTTGAGTCCTGGCCAACGCTCCGCAGCACCTGCACCTCTGGCCTGTGACCCTCCCTGGGGGGAGCCTGTCCACTTCACTGGCTTTTATGCATCAGGAGCACCGGGGCTGTGACTTCGCTGGTCTCTCCTTCCTCTTTGCAGGTGTTTTAGGAAAACACTAAGAAAAAGGATTACTGTGGGGAGGTATGAGGGGAAGGGGCTCTTTCGGAGCCAGAAGATGGTGAAGGCGCTCAAACCAGGGAAGCCCCGTCTGGACAAGCAAGTAAAGGTAGAGAAGCAAAAGGAGCAGGGAGTCTGTCAGCTCCACTTCCCCTGGGACAGGGGTGCCAGGGCACAAACGGTGTAGTGGGTGCAAGTAAGAAGACCACCCTTTCTTCCGAGATTGTACGGCAATTCTTTTTTTTTTTTTTTTTTTTTTTTTTTTGCGGTACTCGGGCCTCTCACTGTCGTGGCCTCTCCCGTTGCGGAGCGCAGGCCCCGGACGCGCAGGCTCAGCGGCCACGGCTCACGGGCCCAGCCGCTCCGCGGCACGTGGGATCCTCCCGGACCGGGGCACGAACCCGCGTCCCCCGCATCGGCAGGCGGACCCTCAACCACTGCGCCACCAGGGAAGCCCCTGTATGGCGATTCTTTTGCATCAGAATAGCCTTTCTCAGGAAGTACTGTGATAACGAAGGGGCCAGAGGCGAGGTGTTCTTTTCCCCTCACTCGGCCAGGTAAGGTACCTAGAGGGAAAGCTGATGTATCTTCTCTCATCCCCCCTTTTCATTTCCCCTTTTGAAAGACACCCTGGGATTTTCTCACGGGATGAGGAAGGACTGAGAGGCATTTTTTCCTGCGTCTTTAAAGTGACTGTGCTAAGGTAAACACTGACGCTGGATGCAGGAAGGGAAGAGAGATAACCCCGGAGCGTCGTACCGGAGGAAGCTGGGGCCTGGTCTGCCGTTTCAGCGGTTCTGGTTACGTTCTGCCCTGTGCTTGGAGAGTTCTCTGCGGCGTTAGTCGTCACAGCCAACGGCTCCCTCTCCAAGGCTGCTGCCTCTGCGTGTCACCTTCACTTCTGGCGGCATATAACGTGGAGAGCTGGGTGATACCTTTTCGGTACTCAAACCACAAATGGCTTTATGTCGTTTGACTAGGGCTCTCTTTTTTTTTTGTTTTCAAAAAGTTTTTTATTGTGGTAAAATACACACAATTTATCATCTTAACCATTTTAAGCGTACAGTTCATTGGTATTAAGTGCATTCACGTTGTTGTGCAACCATCACCACCATCTGTCCACGGAACCCATTTCATCTTATAAAACTGAAACTGTCCCCATTATTAGTAATAACTCCCCATTCTCCCCTCCTTCCAGCCCCTAGAAGCCACCATTCTGGTTTCCATCTCTTATGACGCTGACTATTCTAAATACCTCATATGAGTGGAGTTGTACAATATTTGTCTTTTTTTGACTGGCTTATTTTACTTAGCATAATGCCCTTAAGGTTTATCTATATTGTAGCATGTGTCAGAATTTCCTTCCTTTTTAAGGATGAATAATTCTAAGTATATACTTCTTTTGCTTATCCATTCATCTGCTGATGGACATTTGGGTTGCTTCCACGTCTTAGCTATTACGAATATGCTGCTATGGATGTGAGTGTACAAATATCTCTTCGAAATCCTGCTTTCAGTTCTTTTGGGTATATACCCAGAAGTGGAATTGCTGGATCTTATGGTAGTTCTATTTTTAATTTTTTTGAGGAACCTCCGTACTGTTTTCCACTGCCACCAACACTTTCCGTTTTACATTCCCACCAACAGTGCATAAGGGTTCAAATTTCTCCACATCCTCATCAACACTTGCTATTTTCTGTTGTTTTTGATTTAGCCTCTCCATGGGTATGAGGTGGTACAACGTTTGATATGCATTTCTGTAATGATTATTGATGTTAAGCATCTCCTCATGTGCCTATTGGCCATTTATATATCTTCTTTGAATAAATGTCTATTCAACTCCTTTGCGCATTTTTGAATTGGTTGTCTTTTGTTGTTGTTGTAGAATTTTAGTTCTGTATATATTCTGGATAGTAATCCCTTACCAGATACATGATTTGTAACTGTTTTCTCACATTGGGTGGATGTTCATACAGTAAATTGCTGTACAGTAATGAAATTCATTTATTCATTCAACAAATGTTTACTGAGTGGTTATTTTATGCCAGATACTCATCTAGATATCAGGGGTACACTTATGAATAACACAGGTAAAACCCCTCTCTTCAAGGAGTTTATAATCTAGTGGGGAGACAGGTCCTCAACCAGGTATGTAAAATAGATCGTGTAGTAGATAGTGTTAAGGGCTAAGAAGATATAGTGAAGCAGAGAAGGGAGATGCTAAGGGTTGGACATGAGGTGGGGCATGACAGTTTAGGTGGGGTGACCAGGAATAAAGGCCTGAGGAAGAGCTTTCCAGGGCAAGGGACAAGGAGGGCAAAGGTCCTGAGGCTGGGGGTTGGGGAGGAACAGACTGGGACAGAGTAAGCAAGTTGTGTCAAAATGGACCAAGCTGCTTGAAAAAATATTAAATTGTAGAGTGATGTATGCAGTAACACACCATTCCTGTTAATTTAGCAACCTCTAGAATAGGGCTTCTTAATCTAAATAAAATTAATTACCTACAGTTGTAAAGGAAGCCAGTTATATTAAAATAATTATAAAATTTTTCATGGATTTGTGTTACAATATGTGCTTTGTTATTAGAGCATTAAGTGACAAGGCAATACATGTAAAACATAGGCAAGTTAAGGTGTCATCTTTTAAAGATCTGTCAGTGTGAGGGCTCTTGTTGATCAGCTCAAATGGGGATTGTAAACTGAAGGATGGCCTTTGACTTACCTACTTCCGTGTGTTGATCAATACAATTGTAGGGAATTGTAGAGAGTAAAGTAGATAGCTGGACCACCCATGTGAGAACTTGGGACCTGGCCACCTGGAGTCTGAACGATTAACTGCCAGGCACAGAGCTGCCTAAGAGTTGGTTGGCCGTGTCGCATGAGTGCTTGTAGATGGTCTGGCTGCTGGCCTGGCGCCTATACTGTAATTTCAAAGTCGTTTGAGATACAAGATATTTTGAGTTACCTCTGATAACTGTGATGTGACATGAAAATCTGAATTCTGGTGATGAAGTCACAGGCACTGCTAATATGATTGTACTTTTGCCTATATTTTATAGCAGAAGGAAGTGATGAATTTTGGTTGGAAGTTTGTGAAATAAAGATGATTTCTTTTTCCAATTCGAATTCAGGGACACCCCGATATCTGCTGTGGATCCCAGGTTAAGAATCTTGTTCTAAAACAATATGATTTTGTTCATGGCTACACACACACACACGCAGATATTTACAAATGGATTGGAGTAATACTAAATTCATGATTGTAGTTGGATGGTGTGTAATGTCACAAAATATGTTATAAAAATAATTACGGGGCTTCCCTGGTGGCGCAGTGGTTGAGAGTCCGCCTGCCGATGCGGGGGACACGGGTTCGTGCCCCGGTCCGGGAAGATCCCACATGCCGCGGAGCGGCTGGGCTCGTGAGCCGTGGCTGCTGAGCCTGCGCGTCCGGAGCCCGTGCTCCGCAACGGGAGAGGCCGCAACAGTGAGAGGCCCGCGTACCGCAAAAAAAAAAA
>NC_041220.1:143738981-143801930 GCF_002837175.3 Physeter macrocephalus | reverse complement strand
GGCGCAGTGGTTGAGAGTCCGCCTGCCGATGCGGGGGACACGGGTTCGTGCCCCGGTCCGGGAAGATCCCACATGCCGCGGAGCGGCTGGGCTCGTGAGCCGTGGCTGCTGAGCCTGCGCGTCCGGAGCCTGTGCTCCGCAACGGAAGAGGCCACAACAGTGAGAGGGCCGCGTACAGCAAAAAATAATAATAATAATAATTATTATTATTATTATGGCATTCAAGGTATAAAACCATGTCACAAGCCCCTCAATATCCAGGACCCACTGGGGCCAGCTCTTCCTCACATTGTGCATTTATCTTGGCAGTCCTGGTTATTGATGGTAAAACGGCCGCTGTGACAAAGGTGGCGTCCCCATTTGTCCAGGGCGGTCACTTGTGTTCAAATCCCAGCGTCCCTGCTTACTGGCTGTAAAGCTTTGGGCCGATTATTCCACGCATCTGTGCCCTCGTTTCCACACCTGTAAAATGAGGATTATAACAAGAGCTCAGCAACAGTACTCGCCTTGTAGGGCTGATGGGAAGATTTAGTGAGAGTAGACTTGTGAAACTTCTAGAAAAGTATCTGGCTTTTAGTAAATGCTAATAAGGGCTACTGATTATTATGGCCATCACCATAACCATTTCTGACATCTTGGGAGTTTTGGTTTACTCTTATTTTCATTTCACACATACTTTAATTTCTTTTTTGTTTTTTAATATTTATTTATTTATTTGGCTGCATTGGGTCTTAGTTGTGGCACGCGGGATCTCCCGTTGCGGCGCACGGGCTTCTCTCTAGTTGTGGCGCGCGGGTGTTCTCTCTCTAGTTGAGGCCCGTGCGAGCTCAGTAGTTGTGGCGTGTGGGCTTAGTTGCCCCGCTGCATGTGGGATCTTAGTTCCCTGACCAGGGATCGAACCCACGTCGCCTGCATTGGAAGGCAGATTCTTTACCACTGGACCACCAGGGAAGTCCCAACATACCTTAATTTCTAAACGTGTTCATGGCAAATCTTTAGTTTAGATGCTTTTGCACTTCAAAAGAAAAAAACAAAAACAAAACCGCTTTGGTTGCAGCTTACTGCTTCTTAATAGACAGTACTGTTTAAGCGGGATTCCTGGAGTCAGGCAGGCCTGAGTGTGTCTTGGTTCTTCCCTCGCCAGCTGTGTGACAGTGGCAAGTTATTTACTCTTAGCTTGGGTCCCTTATGTGAGAAAGGGGACTAACTAGTAGCAGTACCTACATCTGAGGGGGCGATTGAACGAGTCCATAGGTGGGAAGGTCCTAGAGAGGTGAGGGTACTGTGGACCTGTGAAAATCCTGACTCTCCTCCTCCTTTCAGCCCTCGAGAGGCATCACTACCTCTGACCCATTCCCTGTAGTCAGCGCCTCCAGTTTTTTCAGTCTGCTGTGTGCAGTATGCAGCTCTTGGTGCCCCTGCACCTGGAGGTCCATTTAATCATCCCCTCAATTGTTTGCGGGCTGGAGCTACACCGGGAATTAGACCGTGAACCTAGAACCTGCCCTCACTGAGATTTAATGACGATATTTTCAAGATGCAGAGGGCTGGAAAAGGAAGGAGTGCTTGCCTCTCCCTCGGACAATCAGGGTGGGCTTCCTGGAGGGGGTCCTGCTTGAGCCGAGTGGAGATTTTGTAAGTGGCGTGGCTTGGGCATGGTGTGCCTGTGGATGGTGTCAGGCAGGGCTGGGCTCTGTTCTCACTTCATCCTCAGACTCCGCGACACCTTCAGGGTCTGTAGGCGGTGGAGAAGTGAGCTTGTATTTGCATGTTAGGAAGGTGACCCTGAGAGGCAGTGGGGAGGGTCTGGAAGGGAGGAAGAGGTCGGAAGGCCAGTTAGAAGGGAGGTGGAGGAGAGTGGTGGCCCTGGCGTGAAAGGACAGTAGAGAGGGCGGGGGCGCCTCGGAAGGCCGGGCTGGCCTCCGTGATTCTGCACGGTGTGCCTGGTGTCCGACAGGGCCCTGCACGCGGGACCGCAGCAGCGCACCCCTCCTGAGTGACTGACTGCGGTGCTTAGCAGACAGAGTTAGATGGTGCCCCAGTTTCCTGCTTCCTTCGCCTGGTAGACGGTAGCTGTTGGCAGGATTCTCAGTGTGGAAAGAGGACTGGATTGCAGGGGGTGATGAGTCTAGTTTGAAGCTGACCTTGAGGTGCTCTGGGACGTCCGGAGAGTGGGTGCAAGTCCAGGGCTCACGATCTCAGTTGAAATGGGGGGAGTAGTGGAGCAGAAAGGAAGGCTGTGGAGGAAGGCCCCGTGTCTCCCACCTGCACCCACTAGGCAGCCACTGTCAAATCTCTGTCTGCAGCCAGGCCTTCCCTCCTGAGCCTAAAACAGCCCCGCATCTTCTGGTGTCTTCCTCTCCAAACTGGGAGCGCATCACTTCCCCGAGAAACAGGACCTTCCTCCGGCTTTCCCTGTTCTTCGCAATAGTCCTGGAGGCTTTAGTCACCAGCCAAAACTGTGATGTTTTCAGATGACTAATGAGAACCTGCTGTATAGCACAAGGAACTCTACTCAATGCTCTTGAGTAGAGTTCAGGAAGGAAATCCAAAAAAGAGGGGATACATGTATACAAATAGCTGACTCACTTTTCTGTGCAGTAGAAACTAACACAACATTGTAAAGCAACTACACTCCAATAAAAATTAATTTAAAAAATAATCACAAAACCAAACCAAAACAAAACAAAACAAAAAAACTGTATGTTTTCTCGGGTAAAATTCAGTAAAACTTCAGTTCCTCAGAATGCTTAAAATCGAAGGTCCTAATTTCTCGGAGTTAAACTTTTTTTAAAGGTCAGTTGTTTAGAAACCTCTTTCTAAAATATCATCTAATTGCTTTTCCCACCATTCTGGTCTTGCTAGGGACAGTCTTCTCCCAGACCTTCCCGAGGCTCACATCCTCACATCCCAGGTCTCTGCCTAAGCGTGACCCTCCAGAGGGGTTTCTCCTGGTCCTCCCTCAGCCCAAAGAGCACCCTCCGCCTGTGCCTTGCTTGATTTTGTTTCACACCGTTTATCACTATATGATTGGCTAAGTGTTTTCTTATCACTTGTCATTAAGTGATTTTTAATCTCTCTCCCTCACTAGAATGGTCTTTTTTTACCATTGTATTTCCTGCACCTTGAAGGTGTTTGGTATATAGTGGGTGCCTAATAAATAATTGTTGAACGAATATTTATAAGCAGCCCTTTATGACGTGATATTAGGTCCGGTTTACAAACTTGGATATAGGCTTAGCAGAGCTGCTTACGAAGGTCCAGGTCACCTGATTTCTGAAGGACAGAGCCAGTGACTGATTGCCTCGGTGGGATTTTCACACTTCATCACGGTGCCTTCCAGATCAACTCATCGTAGGTACCCAGGCTACTCAAACAGAATACGTTAGTGGAAGAAGTTGTCAGAAATGGATGTTTCTGGGACTTTCCTGGTGGCGCAGTGGTTGGGAATCCGCCTGCCGATGCAGGGGACACGGGTTCGAGCCCTGGTCCGGAAGATCCCACATGCCGCGGAGCAACTGAGCCCGTGAGCCACAACTACCGAGCCCACGTGCCTAAGCCCACCCGCCTAGAGCCCGTACTCCCCAACAATAGAAGCCACCGCAATAAGAAGCCTGCACACCGCAGCAAAAAGTAGCCCCCGCTCGCCACAACTAGAGAAAAGCCCGCGCGCAGCAGCGAAGACCCACGGCAGCCAAAAATGAATAAATAAGTTAATTTTTTAAAAAAATGGATGTTTCTGATTATTACAAAAATGCCTTGCTTTTTTCACGTTTAGGAGGATATGGCAAAAAAAGCGGTCGTAGTAAAAAATGGAGGGAGATGCTGAAGCTGCCCCCCGTCAGCCAGTGCAGCACGCTTCGACGTTCGATTGGTGAGTAAGGAAGCTGCACCTGCTCGAGTCCGGAGGTCATGGCTGGCGTTGTGCTGTTTCGTCTGTTAGATGTTGGTCTTTCCTTAGTCCCTTATTTGCTTCAAATGCTATTTAATAGATTCTCCATATATCGTCACGATTCTTCCCAGGAAAAAACCCTGTAGATTTTCTAACGTGCAGTTATAAGGTATGGCCATTGACTCCTTCATTAAAAACCTTTTTTAAGAACTGGGACTTCCCCGGTGGTCCAGTGGTTAAGACTCTGCGCTTCCAATGCAGGGGCTGCAGGTTCGATTCCTGGTCGGGGAACTAAGATCCCACATACTGTGGGGCACAGCCAAAAAAAAAGGGATATAGACCCATTGTTCTAGGTAGAACAGAAGAGAAATGTAGCAATCATCCTCTCTAGAAGTGAACACTGGTAACCGTTTCTCAGTCTCCTTCCAGACAGTTCTCTATGCGTATGGACAGGAATTACTGGTGAGAACTTCAGGAAAGGAATAGTCAGATAAAAAATAAGGTATGGCGGGGTTATGGAATACTCTGCAATGTAAAGAATGAGAGAGTTAGCTACAGGTCCTGACATGAGCACGGAAGTCACAAGTAGAGTCATGTCTAAGGGCAAATCTTAAGTGTATTGTTTTAGGACATGATTTCCAGTTCAAAGGGTACGTGCATTCAAAATTTTGATGTTCCCAAATTACCCTTCAAAAAGGTGGTATCGCTTTACCCTTGCCTATGACCTTGCTAACACTGGTCGTTATCAATGTTTTTAACCTTTACTAAACTGTAATTTGAAAAATGGTCTCTTGTTTTAATTATGGATGGGGTTGAGCATTTTCACTGGGTTTTTTCAATTTGCTTTTTTCTAATTCTTTTTTTTTTGCGGTACGCGGGCCTCTCACTGTTGTGGCCTCTCCCGTTGCGGAGCACAGGCTCCGGACGCGCAGGCCCAGCGGCCACGGCTCACGGGCCCAGCCGCTCCGCGGCATGTGGGATCTTCCCGGACCGGGGCGCGAACCCGGTTCCCCTGCATCGGCAGGCGGACACGCAACCACTGCGCCACCAGGGAAGCCCTCTAATTCATTTTTAAAAGTTCTTTATATGTGAAAGGAGTTATTCTTTTATATTCATTGTGAATACATTTTATATTTATGCTTTTTGCCTCTTGGCTTACAGTAGTTTTCAATATGGCAGTTTTAATTTTTTATATAGACAACTATATCAATATTTTTCTTCTTAGTCTCTGAGCTTTATGTTGTACTTAGGGAGGACACCTTTACTCCCTAAGATAATCTTTTTAAAAATCTATCTTTTCTTTAGTACTATTATAGTTCCTCTTTAAGAAAGTTTAAATATTTTAACTATCAAAATTAATTTCAGATAGTATAAAGTGGGAGTATTTTTTCCCCAAAGACCTATCCAGCCATTTTAATGTCATTACATTTTTTTCCTCATTATGTTTTAAAAATAGCGGTTTTACTGAGATATAATTGACATGCCATACAATTCACCTGTTTAAAGTGTACAATTCAATGGTTTTTAATACATTCTCAGAGTTGTGTGACCATTATCACAATCAATTTTTCAATTTACCACATTCTCATCACCCAAAAGAAACACCATACCCATTGGTAGCCACTCCCCATTCCCTCCCCCACCTCTAGCTACAGGCAACCACTAATTTACTTCTGTCTCTGTGGACTTGCCTATTCTGCACATTTCATATAAATGGGAAACATATACTATGTGACCTCTTGTGACTGGCTTCTTTTCACGTAACATATCTTTTCAAAGTTCATGCATGCCGTAGCATGAATCAGAGCTTAATTCCTTTTTGTTGGCAAGTAATATTCCATTGTGTAGACATATCACACTTTATTTACCCGTTCATCATTTCATAGACATTGAGTTGTTTTCATTTTTGGTCTGTTATGAATACAGGGACTGCAGTGATTCACGTACAAATGTTTTTTAAATTGTGGTAAAATATACATAACCAAAGTGACCATTTTAAGAATGTAGGCTCCCTCCTGCTGCCGTCTCCTCACCACGAGGGCACTCAGAATTGGAATGAGTCGCCTTCTGAGATGCACTTGTCACCGCAAGCTGGCCTCTCCTTCTGACACTCGCCACCTCCCTCTGGCAGCAGCTGCTCGTCCGCTGGCTGGTCCCCTGCCCCGTCCCCCTGTCCCAGCCCGGCCGTCCCCTTCTCCTCCACGGCCCCGGATCCAGACGGCCCTCAGAAGTGAGCCGGTCCCATAGGGTCTCTGCTGTCCGCACAATGCCCAACTTGTAAGTATGATTGTGAAGTTCAAATGAAATAATACACAGAAAGGACTTACCATCATAGTGGCACGCAGTAAGAGGTGAAAAATATTACGTGTAGTTATTATTTTTATCTGTTCCTTCTAGGAGAGAGGAAAACTCCTTAGTCTGGCACCAACGCTTTTTGAAAATCTGATCAGTCTTTTTAAATTTTAATTTAATTTATTTATTTTAAAAAATTTATTTATTTTTGGCTGCATTGGGTCTTCGTTGCTGTGTGCAGGCTTTCTCTAGTTGTGGCAAGCGGGGGCTACTCTTTGTTGCGGTTCGCGGGCTTCTCATTGCAGTGGCTTCTCTTGTTGCGGAGCATGGGCTCTAGGTGCGCGGGCTTAGTAGTTGTGGCTAATGGGCTCTAGAGCGCAGGCTCAGTAGTTGTGGCTCGCGGGCTCTAGAGCTCAGGCTCAGTAGTTGTGGCGCGCGGGCTTAGTTGCTCCGCGGCATGTGGGATCTTCCCGGACCAGGGCTCGAACCTGTGTCCCCTGCATTGGCAGGCGGATTCCTAACCACGGCGCCACCAGGGAAGTCCCTGCCATTCATTTTAGGAGATTTCCTTATTAATCCAGATAAACATCCATGCTTTTATGCACATGCAAAGTACTATCCAGCCCATCCCACAGTGTTTTGTCGTTAATCATATTTTTATTTAATTTCTAAGCCCACACTCTTGTTCTGTGACTGCTTCTTTCATGCTTTATGTTCTAGCAGTCCCTTCAGCCTCTAGTCTAGAGGATACTAATTAGGGTTTTAAAAGGTAAGTTTTCTGTTGCCTGAATTACCT
This sequence comes from Physeter macrocephalus, assembly GCF_002837175.3. Lineage (NCBI taxonomy): Eukaryota > Metazoa > Chordata > Mammalia > Artiodactyla > Physeteridae > Physeter > Physeter macrocephalus. The sequence goes on along the minus strand of NC_041220.1, from coordinate 143,794,950 downwards.
TTTCTCCTGGGTCAGTTTTTCTGCTGGCTTTTTTTGTTGGTTTATTTGGTTAGTTGGTTTTGGTTTTAGTTTTTACCTGCTGCTTTTCCCCTGTATCTAGAGACATGCGATTATTTATTCAGGTTTATGTTAAGGGCTGTGTTTCTTTGTGCGGTGGCAGCCTGGCTTCCTCTGTGGTTGTACCCCTCTCTTGAATGGTGTTCTGGTAGGCGGGTGCGTCAGCGGGGTGCCGTCCAGACAGGGCCTGCGTTCCAGCGGCCACAGACGGCATGGCTCCACTTTGCCAGCAGAGTGTGTAGTTCTTCAGCTGTGCTCTGCCTCCCCCCTGGGGTCCCAACTTTCTGCCAAGTGGCTTCAGCCTGAAGAAGTCCCTTGGTCGGCAATTGTGTCCAGGCCTGGGAGGGGCTTCTGGGACCCAGACACCTGGGCGGAACTGCTTATCGCTGCAGATTCAGCTGGTGCTTCCTTTAACAATCCAGCCCCATAGGCTTTCTCTCTTCCAGGTAATCCTCAAATTTCTCACTCTTGAGGGTGCCCTGTATTCTTTTTCCAGATCACATTTCATTCTTTTTGTTGTGATTTTGTCTTTGCTCCTTTCAGTAGGAAGCTGGGTAAGAAGGTTGGCAGACCTCCCTCAGTGGAAACCAGGAACGTTTCTGAACCTTTGAGTTCGGGAAGAAAGAGTTAGAAACCCTCAACTTTTTAAACACGTCACTTTTTGACTCTGCCTTGTGTCTTTTGTCTCTTAAACGTAGTTAGTGAGTGTCCCTAAAGTAAAATGGGGTAGCAAAATTGGACAAAGTGGGTTGCAGAATTTTTGCAACACTGGTACTGATATGTGTTGAATCCAGCAGTTGTGCGTTGGTAACCGAAGTGTTTACATCCTTGCCTGTGTTTCCCATGTGCAAACTCCAGTGACCCAAAACAGGATGTAATTCCTACGTATACCTGACATTAATAAGCCCTTTAGTTGAGGATATTGTTATGGCTTGCTTTCTTTTCATGAATTTCATTCGCGGGCTTCTCATTGCAGTGGCTTCTCTTGTTGCGGAGCATGGGCTCTAGGTGCGCGGGCTTAGTAGTTGTGGCTAATGGGCTCTAGAGCGCAGGCTCAGTAGTTGTGGCTCGCGGGCTCTAGAGCTCAGGCTCAGTAGTTGTGGCGCGCGGGCTTAGTTGCTCCGCGGCATGTGGGATCTTCCCGGACCAGGGCTCGAACCTGTGTCCCCTGCATTGGCAGGCGGATTCCTAACCACGGCGCCACCAGGGAAGTCCCTGCCATTCATTTTAGGAGATTTCCTTATTAATCCAGATAAACATCCATGCTTTTATGCACATGCAAAGTACTATCCAGCCCATCCCACAGTGTTTTGTCGTTAATCATATTTTTATTTAATTTCTAAGCCCACACTCTTGTTCTGTGACTGCTTCTTTCATGCTTTATGTTCTAGCAGTCCCTTCAGCCTCTAGTCTAGAGGATACTAATTAGGGTTTTAAAAGGTAAGTTTTCTGTTGCCTGAATTACCTTTTCTCCTGGGTCAGTTTTTCTGCTGGCTTTTTTTGTTGGTTTATTTGGTTAGTTGGTTTTGGTTTTAGTTTTTACCTGCTGCTTTTCCCCTGTATCTAGAGACATGCGATTATTTATTCAGGTTTATGTTAAGGGCTGTGTTTCTTTGTGCGGTGGCAGCCTGGCTTCCTCTGTGGTTGTACCCCTCTCTTGAATGGTGTTCTGGTAGGCGGGTGCGTCAGCGGGGTGCCGTCCAGACAGGGCCTGCGTTCCAGCGGCCACAGACGGCATGGCTCCACTTTGCCAGCAGAGTGTGTAGTTCTTCAGCTGTGCTCTGCCTCCCCCCTGGGGTCCCAACTTTCTGCCAAGTGGCTTCAGCCTGAAGAAGTCCCTTGGTCGGCAATTGTGTCCAGGCCTGGGAGGGGCTTCTGGGACCCAGACACCTGGGCGGAACTGCTTATCGCTGCAGATTCAGCTGGTGCTTCCTTTAACAATCCAGCCCCATAGGCTTTCTCTCTTCCAGGTAATCCTCAAATTTCTCACTCTTGAGGGTGCCCTGTATTCTTTTTCCAGATCACATTTCATTCTTTTTGTTGTGATTTTGTCTTTGCTCCTTTCAGTAGGAAGCTGGGTAAGAAGGTTGGCAGACCTCCCTCAGTGGAAACCAGGAACGTTTCTGAACCTTTGAGTTCGGGAAGAAAGAGTTAGAAACCCTCAACTTTTTAAACACGTCACTTTTTGACTCTGCCTTGTGTCTTTTGTCTCTTAAACGTAGTTAGTGAGTGTCCCTAAAGTAAAATGGGGTAGCAAAATTGGACAAAGTGGGTTGCAGAATTTTTGCAACACTGGTACTGATATGTGTTGAATCCAGCAGTTGTGCGTTGGTAACCGAAGTGTTTACATCCTTGCCTGTGTTTCCCATGTGCAAACTCCAGTGACCCAAAACAGGATGTAATTCCTACGTATACCTGACATTAATAAGCCCTTTAGTTGAGGATATTGTTATGGCTTGCTTTCTTTTCATGAATTTCATTTAATTCTTCAGCTTTAGAGCTGCTTTAGGAGTGCTTGGACATAATTATGCTCAACTTCAGAGGCACTGCTAAAAGAGCAACTGATTTTCTTGCTGAAGTTTCTTTTTTTTTTTAACATCTTTATTGGAGTATAATTGCTTTACAATGTTGTGTTAGTTTCTGCTGTACAACAAAGTGAATCAAATGATCCCTGAAAGTACAGTCTTTGCTGAAGTTTTAATGAACCTATTTTGAACATAAGATTTTGCTTTATACCCCTCGTGACACTTTGACCAAATATTAGTGCTTTGATCTCTAAACAGTATCAGTGTTTGGGGTAAAGTAAGGTATGCAACAGATTACCCCACCAAAGAGAAAAAAAAAAAACAGTTAAAAAATCATTAAGCATATATAGTATTTGTAACTTGTAAAAGAAAAGAAAGGTATCAAAATGAAAAAGAGTTTTAAAAAATCTAATTTAGTACATTCCTCTGGTATATTTCACATGCATGTAGTTCGCCAAATACACAGAGTGGTTGGAGCGGTGGAAGGGCAGACCCAGTCTTCTTTCCTGTCCCTCATTTCCCCAGGGAATGCCACCCCTCCCCCCTCCCCCCCTTTTCTTCCAGCTGCCTTTGGCACTTCAATTTTAAATATTCTTGATAACCCAGTGTAAATTAGTAAACAAAACACTGGTTTCAAAGATAATACTGCAATTACTGCTTTTTACTTTTATCGTCTCAGGTAAAAGCAGTAAGGTTCAGAAAACCTTATATTTGTTTGTTTCTTGTCCCTCTTCACCCAGAGAAGGAGTATAGCAGTCTTTGTGACAAGCAGCCAATTGGAAGACTTCTCTTCAGGCAGTTCTGTAATACAAAGCATGATCTAAAGAGGTGCATTGAGTTCCTGGATGCAGTGGTAAGTACTTTATCTCAGTGTTGAACCACCCAATCTTGTGCTTTTGAAAATTGAAGGCTAAGATGAGCGCTCTCTAAGTCAATTAGACCTTGGCAGTGAGGTGAGAGTGGATAAAATGTTGTCTCGGTGTGTCATGTTATCTTGGTTTGGGTAAAGTGGGTAAAGTGGTAGTTCATATAGATTACATGTCAAGTATTGGAGAATCAAAGATATTTGCTACGTAACTTTGAAACATGCTGCTTTAACTTGTAAGAAGTTTGAAGGGCTGATTAAGACGGTGTGCTTGTACCGCTGCCTGAAGGGCTCCCTTCCTGCCTTCCCCTAGCAACACTGTGTACTTAAAACTCTTTAACCCAGAAGCACACAGAGGGAAGAAAGCTCGTGCAAGAAGCGTGGTCACCGCAAATGGAACTGACTATGATTTTATAAGTTTTCCCACATTCCTGTGTATCCAGCTTGGTGTTTACTGTGATTTCCTTTTAGGTAAAGAAATTTTGTGTTTCTGAAACTTTAAAGATACCACTGGCGAGCCTCCAAGTTTCAAAACTATGAAATTCAGCAGCAGCTTAACAGAAGATTGGTAGAATTTAACAGAAAAGCTCTCTTACCTTTAGTTATTTGTACCAAGATTGTGACACTTCCTCTCTGCTTTAGCCTGTCCTAGTTACATCAGCAAATATGTATTGACTCCTTATTGTATGCAGAGTACTATCCTATATCCTGGAGTTTTTATTCATTTTTTTCCGTGACATAGCTTTTTAAAAATATGTATTTGTAATGTATTTTTTCAGAAAACCGTTTGAGGCTCTTGCCAGTTTTGTTGTTTGCTTCCTACCCCCTGGAGCTCTCCAGGCCTCTCCTTCTTGGTACCTTGACGGGATAAGGCAGGGCTGGGAAAGGGGGCAGTCCTGTTTCAAAGTGGACCCAGAGGCAGTAGGGCTGCCTACTGAGTATGGGACTAGGATGTCGATATGTCTTCATGTGTGGGTTCTAGTTGCCAAGCTGCTGTATTTTAGGAATTTAGGGACCTACAATTCTTCTTTATTCTAAAATGGCTAAACTGCCTTGTTAAAACTCTCTTTTAGGTTCAGATCTTTTTTTTTTAAGTTTTAAGTTTTTTTTAAGTTTAAGTTGATTTACGGTGTTGTGTTAGTTTCAGGTGCACAGCCAACTCTTCTGATACTGTCATACCTGTTAGTTACTAGGTGCTTGGCCCGTTGAGCGGGCCAGCGGGTTTTGCTTTTTGCTGATAGCCGTGTGGGTGAATACATCACGGCTGCCCCTGCCATTGTACAGCCCTCACTGCTCCGACTCTCCTTGTAGTGGGTGATGGCAGCTTCTTTGCACTTCTTGAGCGGAGAGAGGGCATCTTATCCATTTCCCCCTCATGGCCCCTGACATGGTTGTGTGCCCTGTTGCCTGCTTAGCGTTTGTTGAATGAATTAATAGCGTCTGTATCAGTCAGGGGCCGATGAAAGAAATGAAGGCGGTAAGATATACATATTGAGAAATTTACTGCAAGGAACTAGCTTACATGACTGTGAGATCTGGCTAGGGAAGTTGGAGATCTGCAGGACAGGCCATCAGGAAGGGCAGGGTGGAACTCTGCAGAAATGGGGTGAAGCTGCTGTCCTCAGGCAGAGTTTCTTCTAGGAAGCCTCAGCTCTGTTTGTACGGCCTTTCCACTGATTGAATCAGGCCCGCACAGGTTACGTAGGGTTAAAGCCAACCGATGGAGACTCTGATCGCATCTATCGTACGAATACCAGCATCACGGCAACGCTAGGTTAATGTCTGAGTAACTGGAGCTTGGTGACCGTCTAGCTGGCGTGTGTCCAAAGACCATCACGGGATCACAGCTTTCTTTCCCATTCACTGCCTGCTCTGTAGTGTCCAGAACTCCCGGAGCTCGCGCTGAGCGGTGTGCCAGTCAGCGTGCCGGTGAGGGCCATCCCCTGAACGCAGAGCGTGGAGCTGGCTCTGGCCGGGTGGTCAGCCTGGTGGTCACGGCCCCTGTGCTGGGCCTGAGCAGGGTACGGAATGAGGGATGAGGGTGGACTGCAACCCACAGCGCTTTGCCTTGGAGTCCCCCTCATGTGTTCAGTGGACCAGCTTCCTTGGGTCTTCCTTTCCTCACTTGTCTCTTCAGCTCCATCCGGCGTTCGGCTCCACTGCTCTGCTCAGGCCCCAACCTGCAAAGTCGGGGCTTCGCTGAGGCCTCCTCACGCTCGAGGCTCCGTGGCTCTTGACACCGTGGAGCAACTTCCTCTTGAAATTCCCTTATCTAGGCCTCTGTGATCCCTCCTCTGTTTTCTTTTCCGTCTCTCGCTCCTTGCTTGTCCTCCGTGGATGTTTAGAGATTGATCAGGTGCTGCTTTTGACGTCTCCGTTTTCTGGCCTGCGTGGGTCTCTCTCCTGACACCTGTGTGTGAATGACTCCTGCTCAGGTATTGCCAACTCTGACTTGCCTGGGAGCACTGCACACAGGGGTCCAAGCGCCTCTTGGACCCTCTAAAATGCCGTTGCCTAGAATAGCCCGAGCTGTTTATTTTGTTCCATTTTATTTGGCTGCACTTAATGGCTAAAAATACAGTATGGTGTAGAGAGCATCGTGGAAAATGTATTGCTTTACCACATTATTAATCCCTTAAAAAAAAAGAGTTTTTTTCCCCTCATGGCCATTCGTTTTCCGAAGAAGAGCCGCAGACACTTGATCAGTAGAGCTGCTCTCTGGTTCTTAGGGCACCAAGCCAATTCCACAAGTCAGAGGATTTTTGAAACATTACGAAGTCCGTGAAGAAGCTTAACTAACATTTTCCTTTTCTCTCATTGCTGCAATCAGGCGGAATATGAAGTGGCTGCTGATGAGGACAGAAGAGATTGTGGGCTCCTGGTCTTAGACACATTCTTCATTGAGGAGGTGTGTTTTCTTCTGTAGCGTAAAGATTTGTAAATAACTTACTTAAATAATCAGTGTGCATAGCCATCTTTACTTAGTTGGAATAAGTGTGTTAAAATCTTTAATTTCTTATAAATGTTCCTTTTCTGCACTTCCTTTTGATTCACTGAGGAAATTAATAATTAAATCTCTTGGGAAATTGATTTAAAGAATTTTAAAGTTTCTGTGTGTCCTCAAGCAGAATATAGGCTTAGAGAATTTTATTTTCCTCTCTTGGACTGAAAATAACATTTTTCTCTTAAAAGCTTTAATGGGCCTTCGTTTTGATACTTTTTGAGTCACTTGGTTCTTACAGTTTAGTGTGTCCCTGAAGTTAGAGTTGTAACCTGCTTCCCTCCACATGGCTTGCTTTTTGCAGGCCGCTAGAAGTCTTACACCCTGGGCAGCTAACTCTGTTGCAGAGTTGGAGGAGTGGTGGCTAACATGTAGTGAGGGCCGCTCTAAGCCTTGTGCGTGTAACACATTACTTAATGCTCACAACCAACCGACGACGTAGGTGTATTATTATGTCTGTTTTCACGTGATAAGACTGAAAATCAGAATGGGTGAATGACTTACCGGAGATTACACAACCAGTAAGTACCTGAGCCAGGAATCAAGCGTGGAGAGACTGTAGTTGGAGAATAGTGTGGTGAGAATGGTTCAGAACATTCCGACTGTGAACATAGCTAATGAAGGTGGTAGGGCCGTCAAGGAGGGGGGCTCACTCATAAGAAAGATTGACTGCCAGAGGGAGAGACCAGTGGACTGTCTAGCGGGCACAAAGATATTCCCATAGCCAGTGCTGGCAGAGATGTGATTCACACCCAAATAGGTTTTGACTCCAAAGCTTGGGTCTACCCCAGCCTCCAGCCTCAATACCTTGCCTATAGATCATTCTTTTCAAACACAGGTGTTCACAGCATCTACATGTTTGTAGGTACCCCCAGGACACTAATTGGGAGCTATAGAAGAGAAGTTTCCTTTCTGTAGTCTTTAAAGTCTTTTTTGTTAACTTCTTTTTCCTTCTTCACCTTTCCTGAAGACATACTCACATAGCGAGAGAGGTTGTCAAGGAGAAAGACGTAATTTGAAAAGTTATCCTGGTGGATGTAGCAAGTATAGAAGCAGGAGGGAACAGCAGATATCCATCTGTGGCTCAGTAGTAGTGAGAGATGTCTCTGGGCTGCCTGAAGATGGTGTTGTTTTTGTTTTTCCTTGTCAACTGGGGGAAGCTATCCTTCTGCCTTACTTAAAAAAAAAATGACAATGAGTCACATCACCATTGTAGTTTTTCTTCTTGTTGTCCTTTCTTTAAAAACAACAACAAAAATCTCTTTCTTTTACATATCAAAAAGGGAACTCCTTTACTCAAATTTCAACACCACCGAATCCCTAAAGCCCCTAAAAAAGTAAGGCAAGACTGTATGTGTTCAGTCTTATATTTCTTTATCCTTTCACTCAGTCATTCTTAGTTTTCTTTTCAAGATTCCCAAATAGTAAAATTCAGCCAAATTTGATTTACAAAAAAAAAAAAAAAAAACCATGACCAAAACCGAGTGCGATTTATCCCAGGAACCTAAAAAAGTAAGGCAAGACTGTATGTGTTCAGTCTTATATTTCTTTATCCTTTCACTCAGTCATTCTTAGTTTTCTTTTCAAGATTCCCAAATAGTAAAATTCAGCCAAATTTGATTTACAAAAAAAAAAAAAACAAAACAAAAAAAAAAAAACCATGACCAAAACCGAGTGCGATTTATCCCAGGAATGCTAAGTTGGTTCAATACCTGATAATCAAATTAATATAATACATATATAATATATAATAAAGTACAAAAAAACTCACATGATTATCTCAGAAAAGGCAGAAGAAGCATTTGACAGAATCCAAAGACTCCTTTATAATAAAAGCCCTCAACAAATTAGGAGTGGAATGGAACTTCCTCAACCTGGTGAAGGACATATACAAAACACAGCTGACGTCATACTTAAATGTGAAAGGTCGGATGCTTTCCCCCTAAGATCAGGAACAAAATAAGGATGTTTACTCTCATCTCTTCTACTTGGCATTGTACTGGAAGTTCTAGCTAGGGCAGTTGGCAAGAAAAATAAATAAAAGGTATCCAGATTGAAAAGGAAGAAGTAAGACTATCTATTCACAGATTCCATGATCTTGTTGTCTTAATCCATTCAGGGTGCTATAGCAAAATACCACAGACTGGGTGGCTTATAAACAACAGAAATTTATTGCTCACAGGTCTGGAGGCTGGGAAGTCCAAGATCAAGGTGCCAACATGGTCACCTTCTGGTGAAGGCCCTCTTCCTGGTTCATAGCCGGCACCTTCTTGCTGTGTCCTCACATGGTGGAAGAGGTGTGGGGTGTCTCTGGAGCCTCTGTTGTAAGGGCACCAGTCCCACTCATGGGAGCTCCATCCTCATGATGTAAGCATATCCCAAAGGCCCTGCCTCCCAATATCATCACTTTGGAGTTAGGAATTCAACATGTAAATTTGGGGGGCACACATTTCAGATCATTGCACTTGTATATAGAAAGTCCTCAGTATCTACACACGCATTAGGGGAAAAAAAGCTGCTAGAGCTAATAAATGAGTTCAGCAAGGTTGCAGGGTACAGGATTACTATACAAAATTCTATTGTGTTTCTATACACTATCAATTAAAATCCAAAAATGAAATTAAGGCAATTCCATTTACAGTAACAGAAAAAAGAATAAAATAGTTAGGAGTAAATATAACAAAAGAAGTGCAACACTTACACACTGAAAACTTCAAAACACCACTGAAAGAAAGTAAAGAAGAACTATAATAAAATGGAAAGATATCCTATGTTCATGGATTAGAAGACTTAATACTGATTTGTAGATTCAGTATAATCCCTATCAAAATCTTAACTCCTTTTTTTTGCAGAAATTAACAAGCTGATCTTAGAATTCATACACATACTAAAAGGATCCAGAATAGTTATAACAATCTTAAAAAAGAAGAACAAAGTTGGAGGACTTACACGTCTCAATTTCAAAACTTACTACAAAGCTACAGTAATCAAGACAGTATGGTACTGGCATAAGGACAGACATACAGATCAATGGAATAGAATCGAGAGTCCAGAAACAGTCAACTGACTTACAGTAAAGCTGCCAGCACAGTTCAGTGGGGGAAAGAATAGTCTTCTCGATAAATGGTGCTGGGACAACTGGATATCCACATGCAAAGGAATGAAGTTGGACCCTTATCTAATACCATGTACAAAAATTAACTTCAAATGGATCAAACACCTAAATGTAAGAGCTAACACTGTACAACTCTTAGAGGAAATCTCTAAGGTGTAAATCTTAGCTCTAAATCTTTTAGGTGTAAATCTTCATTTCACCTTGATTTAGACAGTGGTTTCTCATATATGACATCAAAAGGACAGCAACAGGGCTTCCCTGGTGGCGCAGTGGTTGAGAGTCCGCCTGCCGTTGCAGGGGGCGCGGGTTCGTGCCCCGGTCCGGGAGGATCCCACGTGCCGCGGAGCGGCTGGGCCCGTGAGCCATGGCCGCTGAGCCTGCGCGTCCGGAGCCTGTGCTCTGCAAAGGGAGAGGCCCCAACAGTGAGAGGCCCGCGTACAGAAAAAAAAAAAAAAGGACAGCAACAAAAGAAAAAAGACAGATATATTGCACTTCATCAAAATAGTGCTTCAAAGAGCACTAGAAAGAAAAATAGGGCTTCCCTGGTGGCGCAGTGGTTGAGAGTTCGCCTGCCGTTGCAGGGGGCGCGGGTTCGTGCCCCGGTCCGGGAGGATCCCACGTGCCGCGGAGCGGCTGGGCCCGTGAGCCATGGCCGCTGAGCCTGCGCGTCCGGAGCCTGTGCTCTGCAAAGGGAGAGGCCCCAACAGTGAGAGGCCCGCGTACAGAAAAAAAATAAATAAATAAAAAGAAAAATAAAAGGCCGCCTCTAGAATGGGAGAAAATATTTGCAAGTCCAGTATCCAGTTAGGATCAGGTATCCAAAATATATGAAGAACTCTTACAGTTCAACAATAAAAAGACAACCCAATAAAGATGTATATTTTCAACAGAGAAAAATAAGCATATATCTGCAAAATCCACCCACCTCTTCTTCCCCATCAGTGGACTTTCCTATCAGAGTTCTCGGTGACCAGAACTTTAAAAAGCAAGGCACCGAGTCATTTGGTAAATTTTCCCTGGTGACTACCTTTTCTCAAAAATAATTCTTGTTCCTTAATTTAAAGCCGCAGCAGATGTCTGTGTCCCACTTGGCTTATGTTTAGCATCTGGCCAGTGGGTACTATTCCTTAGCTTGCTATACTTTAGCTTACCTTACTTCCCCGCTCACGGGGGACTAGAAGCATTGCTTTTCCTTTCTGTGGAAATACATTTCTATTAATATAAATGTTTTCTAAGGTATTGAAAAAGGATCACTATTTGGAATAAATCATTAAATAGTCTTAATAGAACTAACCTGCTATTTAATTTAGCTTCAGGAAATTGAGACCTTTGGAGGGGCAGTAATACTATGGAGAATACTGAGAGCAACTTCTGTAAAACGTGTATTTTTGAGACAAGCGTGGGAATTTAATAGCTTTGTCTTCTGTGGAAATTTTGTCTTGTTTTCTGTTTTGTTCTTAGGCCGGAACAATGTGTATCTGTTGAGTAAATGAGGGAACAAACTTCTTTTCTGAAATGGTGGAGTGAATGGATCCCTCTTTATCCTCATCACAGCCTTGCCGCGTAGGAAGGAACTGGTCTCGGGGGAGCATGGCTCAGGCTTGGCGTCCCCTCTGTTCGCTGTGGCTGTACAAGAATGTCTGTAGCTCCTTGAGCCTCTTCCGTCGGGTTCTTATGAGGCTAAGTGACATAAGGCCTCACTTGTATTAGGCAATTTAAATGACAGCTATTAATCATTATTAGTTATAACAATTTTATCGGTTTTGGGGGGAAAATGTGAGTATACTTGTTATATATGTCTGTCAGTAGTTCAGCATCTTTGATGAAATAGCTGCTTTGATTTATAGAAAATGCAAAGTTTTGCTGTAGTTACTCAGCTATACCACAGGCAGACATGAGTGTAGAATGCACTTCTCATTTCTAATGACAAATTAAATGTACAGTTGAACGTGATCTGTGTGTTTTTTTCAATAAATCTGGACAAGTTTTTTGCTATGTGTTTTCTTTTTCCAGAATCCTCTGGATGAGGGTTAAGAGAATGGGAAACTGGTGCGTGGGGACATATTGGTGAGAATGTAGAGTGATTAGGAAATTGCCTTTCTGGAGGGCAATTTAGCAATAAATATCAACGTTTAAAATGCGTGTATCCTGGGCTTCCCTGGTGGCACAGTGGTTAAGAATCCACCTGCCAATGCGGGGGACACAGATTCAATCCCTGGCCCGGGAAGATCCCGCATGCCACGGAGCAACTAAGCCCGTGCGCCACAACTACTGAGCCTGCACTCTAAAGCCCACGAGCCACGACTACTGAAGCCCGTGCGCCTAGAGCCCGTGCTCCACAGCAAGAGAAGCCACCGCAGTGAGAAGCCCATGCACCGCAACGAAGAGTAGCCCCCGCTCGCCGCAACTAGAGAAAGCCCGCGCGCAGCAATGAAGACCCAATGCAGCCAAAAATAAATAGATAAATAAATAAATAAATAAATTTAAAACAAAAACAAAACACAATTGTACAAAGATGTTCATGGCAGTGGTGTTTGCAGTGGAGAAAACTGGCAACTAGAATGGTTAAGAGGAACAGAAACCCATGCTCTGGGAAACCATGTGGTCATTAAAGAAAGTAGGGTAGCTTTGTAGGATTCATCATATACTTACAAAACTGTATATATAGTTATCCCATTTCTATGAGGGAAAATTGCGTGTATTTCTGAGCTTGTGTGTTTACATTTTTTTTTTGTGTGGTATGCGGGCCTCCCTCTGCTGCGGCCTCTCCCGTTGCAGAGCACAGGCTCCGGACGCGCAGGCTCAGCGGCCATGGCTCACGGGCCCAGCCGTTCCGCGGCATGCGGGATCCTCCCAGACCGGGGCGCGAACCCGGTTCCCCTGCATCGGCAGGCGGACGCGCAACCACTGCGCCACCAGGGAAGCCCCTACATTTTTAATTATGATTAAAAAAAACAAATTTACCATCTGAACCATTTCTAGGTATACAGTTCAGTAGAATTAAGTACATGCACATTGATGGGCAACCATCACCACCATCCATCTCCTGTGCTCTTTTCATCTTGCAAAACTGTACCTCTGTCCCATTAGACACTAACTCCCCACCTCCCCCTCCCCTCAGCCCCTGGCCCCCACCATCTCTTTTCTGTCTCTGAATCTGACTGGTTTAAGGACCTCATATAAGTGGAATCGCATAGTATATCTTTTTGTGACGGGTTTGTGTCACTCAGCATAATGTCCTCAAGGTTCATCCACGTTGTAGCAGGTATCAGAATTTCCTTCTTTTTTAAATTATTATATTTATTTTGGCTCCGACGGGTCTTAGCGGTGCGGCACACAGGATCTTCATTGCAGCGTGCGGACTCTTAGTTGCGGCACGTGAACTCTTAGTTGTGGCATGCATGCAGGATCTAGTTCCCTGACCAGGGATCGAACCCGGGCCCCCTGCATTGGGAGCACGGAGTCTTACCCACCCATCCATCTCCTGTGCTCTTTTCATCTTGCAAAACTGTACCTCTGTCCCATTAGACACTAACTCCCCACCTCCCCCTCCCCTCAGCCCCTGGCCCCCACCATCTCTTTTCTGTCTCTGAATCTGACTGGTTTAAGGACCTCATATAAGTGGAATCGCATAGTATATCTTTTTGTGACGGGTTTGTGTCACTCAGCATAATGTCCTCAAGGTTCATCCACGTTGTAGCAGGTATCAGAATTTCCTTCTTTTTTAAATTATTATATTTATTTTGGCTCCGACGGGTCTTAGCGGTGCGGCACACAGGATCTTCATTGCAGCGTGCGGACTCTTAGTTGCGGCACGTGAACTCTTAGTTGTGGCATGCATGCAGGATCTAGTTCCCTGACCAGGGATCGAACCCGGGCCCCCTGCATTGGGAGCACGGAGTCTTACCCACTGGACCACCAGGGAAGTCCCAGAATTTCCTTCTTTTTTGAGGCTGAATAATATTCTGTTGTCGGGATTGACCACATTTTGTTTATCTGTCCACCCGTTGACGGACACTTGGGTTATTTCCATCTTTTGGGTATCATGAATAATGCTGCTGTGAAGATGGGTGTGTAGATATCCCTTGGGGACCCTGCGTAGGAATGGTCTGAAGAGTCAGGTGACACACTGAACTCTGGAGAATGAGGCTGGGGTGGAGGGTGAAGGTGGCCCTCTGACCTGTTATTTCAAATACTTCGTGGTACTATAAGTGTTAGATTCTATTTTCAGTCGGTAAATTATGAAATCACTAATTGTCATGCATTTGGTCTGTGGCATCGTAAGAGTTCGGCAACCCCTCTACCAGAAATACCGGCCCACGTCGTGCAGGAGTGCAGACTACAGCTGCAGGAGGACCCTTCCAAAGACGTCTTCAAGGAGTGCACTCGGTGAGTGGATTGAGCTGGCCCTGCACACATCCTGGGGCTCCGCCCGAGACGGGGCTCACAGCAGCTTCTCCGCGTGAGTGTCCTCTCCGGGCGACAGTGGTCCCCTTCACCAGAAAGGCAGGTGAAGAGTGACAGCTACATGACATAATCACACACTGGAGCCGCCCGGTCACGAGCGTGGCTTTGCTGCCCTGGCCCCTCGGCACAGCCTTCCACAGTGCTTGTTCTGGGATGAAAAGAGTCCCATAAAATGTTGTTTTTAGACCTTGGCACTCGCTGAAAATATCTTTTCTGCAGCTCTTTGCAATAAGGACAGGAAAATCCTAAGCCAGAACACTTTGGCTGAATTCAACTTCCTTGTGTACTAGGAAGAAAGAATGGTTTCTGAGGTGACCAGGCTCAAAACATGGAGTCATTTGTATATTTACACAGACATTCAGCTGTCACTCATCCATTCACTCAACAGATGTCTGTTGAGAGCCTGCTCTGTCAGGACCAGTGTCGGGTTCCTGGGGCTGCCGTGACCAAGTGCCACACACTGGGTGGCTGAGGAAACGGGGGCACCATCTCCCAGTTCTGGAGGCGAGGGGTCTGACGTCAGGGTGTCAGCGGGGCCGTGTGTCTGAGAGCTCTGGAGAGGATCCTTGTTTCCTATTCCGGCTTCTGACGCTGAAAATTCTATCCTGACCTTGGCAAACGTGGGCGTTGCACATGACCATATGGGACTGGTCAGAAATCCTGCCTTCTCTGTGCTTAAACTCCAAGACACCGACTTAACAGTTGCTAATCTTTAAACGAGTGTTGCTACCCAGGCATCTCTCTGTTTGATTTAGTTCATTTGACTGATGACTTTCACTCCCTAGGTATTTGTCAACGGCCGTTTGCCATCGCTCTTGCAAGGTGTCCGCTAATTGGAGACTTCAGCCCAGCACCGTGTGCAATCTAGGAGTTTCAGTGTTTTCTATTATTCTGTCTCACCTCAGTATTGTTACAACCTTTGTTTCCCCCCACACCTTCTTTCCTCGTTTTGGATCCCAGAATCCGGATGCTGCATAATGAACAAAAACGATTCCTTTATGCTCCCTGTTTTCCACACGAGGCTGTGGTGAGAGCACGACGCGGTGGTTAGTGGGGGTCGTCAAGATGAACATACTAAAAACCAATGCTGAACTGATGCACAGTTTTAAATGTCATAATTTTTTTTTTTTTTTTTTGCGGTACGCGGGCCTCTCGCCGCTGTGGCCTCTCCCGTTGCGGAGCACAGGCCCCGGACGCGCAGGCTCAGCGGCCACGGCTCACGGGCCCAGCCGCTCCGCGGCACGTGGGATCTTCCCGGACCGGGGCGCGAACCCGCGTCCCCCGCATCGGCAGGCAGACTCTCAACCACTGCGCCACCGGGGAAGCCCCTAAATGTCATAATTTTTAAAACTTGTGTGCAGTAGGTTTATCTGCCAGACTAGGGCAGTGGGACAGAGTCTGTTGTTTTTGAGGTAAGGAGTATTGGGAAGTGAAATTGAGATACACTGGTAAATTGACTATAGTCATTAACCTTATGAATCTATATACACTGTGAAATATACAAATGTATTAGAATCGGTTGACCTTTGTGTTGTTCCTTCAGGGAGACACTTAAGCACCTTCATAAAGATGATTTCGCTGAGCTGATAGTGTCGGAATTCTTAAACTGGTTCAGAAAGGCTTGGAGTTGAGCTGCCCACATGATCTCGAGGGAAAGGAGCCCCAGAGGCAAGGCCAGGCCCTGTCCTCACCCCACTGGGAAGTGAGGGCTTGGCCTCCAGGACAAGTTCAGTTCTAGGATTGGTGTGGCAGCACCTCAGGACCCTGTTACACTCTTACAAATTATTGAGGACCCAAAGAGCTTTTGTTTATGTGGGTTATGTTCTTAACAAATAAGATGACACAGACATTCCACTATCCTTCAGAGCAAAGACGTTGTCACCTCTCTTGTGGCCTCTGGAAAACCCTTCTGTGAGAATGGGGTTTTAAAAAGGTAATTCATGTCTTAGTACTATTATAAATATAGTTTCATTACTGAACACCCCCTGAAAGGGTCTCGGAACCCATAGGGATCCTCGGAACACGTTTTGAGAATCACTGTGCTATAACATTGGTCAATCCGAGAACGTCTGAATAACCTCTTTTTTGCAAAATCGAGTGAAGCAGATCGGACGACTTGCTCAGAATTCTGAAAGCAGCGTGGATGCAGGCATTCTCCCCAAGGCCTCCTCAGCCACGATTCAGCGGCAGCTTTCCGGGCAGCTGTGATCGCTCCCACGTGGGCTCTGCCGTGCCCGGGGCATGGCTCCTTTCTCTCTCCATCGGGGTGACTCTGCTTCGGCTCAGACCGTCTCCCTCAGCCTCCCGGCCCAGGGTCAGTGTGCTGCAGCCCCCCTGGTGCGGCCGTGGGAACGCTGGTGACACCTGGCTCTTAGCTGGCCGCTGACTTAGCCATCTTCCTGACCAGCCGTCAGAGCCTTCAGGACGGCCCGAGGTGATGTGCCCTCCGGCGTCAGCACAGTACTCGCCGTCGCTCAGCGGATACTCATTGAGGAAAGAGCCATTTTAAATGACAGGCTGGGGCTTCCCTGGTGGCGCAGTGGTTGAGAGTCCGCCTGCCGATGCGGGGGACGCGGGTTCGTGCCCCGGTCCGGGAAGATCCCACGTGCCGCGGAGCGGCTGGGCCCGTGAGCCGTGGCCGCTGAGCCTGCGCGTCCGGAGCCTGTGCTGCGCAACGGGAGAGGCCACAGCAGTGAGAGGCCCGCGTACCGCAAAAAAAAAAAAAAAAAAAAGACAGGCTGCATTCTGTCCCTCGTCTACTCCCCAAGTAAAACTTGTATTACTACTATAATAAATCATAAATAAACATCAGAAGCATGGCCAATTGCATACAATTTCTTCAGGAAATGTGTAGCATAAAATAATACATTGAGTGCTTTATTTATTTATTAACATAAATAGATGTTTGGCTGCGGTCTTTGTTGCTGCACGCAGGCTTTCTCTAGTTGCGGCGAGCGGGGGCTATTCTGTTGCGGTGCACGGGCTTCTCATTGTGGAAGCTTCTCTTGTTGCGGAGCACAGGCTCCAGGTGCACAGGCTTCAGTAGCTGTGGCACGTGGGCCCAGTAGTTGTGCCTCGTGGGCTCTAGAGCGCAGGCTCAGTAGTTGTGGTTCACGGGCCTAGCTGCTCCGTGGCATGTGGGATCTTCCCGGACCAGGGCTCGAACCCGTGTCCCCTGCATTGGCAGGCAGATTCTTAACCACTGTGCCACCAGGGAAGTCCCTGAATATATTTTAAACTCTTGTCTTTCTACTGGTAGATTATTTTTATCAAGTAATTATTTCACTAATATTCATATACATAAAAAGAACCTCTGACTTTGGGAAGGTAAATTGATTTTATTTGTTTTGAATTCTTGCCTTCATATTTTTACTGGTAGCATTAGAAACTAGTGTGGAATTCTGTACCTGCAAAATTCAATGTATTGAATTTGCGTAATGATTCCCTTTCCCATATCCAGTGCTCATCTACGCGCTAAAACACAGTTGTTTTCATTTTGTAATGCAACAAATGTACATAATTGCATAAAAACTTTTTCTAGAATTGTCCATGACTATTTCAGTGGAGAATCATTTGAAGAATACCAAGAAAGCTCATATTTTTCTCGATTTTTACAGTGGAAATGGCTGGAAAGGTATGTTCTAATTTAAAATTCAGTAAAAACAAGTAGTAACTTCCATTACTGCATACTGATTGATGTATACTTTTCCATCTGTCAAAATACTATTGGAAATCCTGGGTTGTCTGTGGCCTTTTTGTACAGAAATTATTAATATTCATTACACAATTTCTTCGGATCCAGTGGACTCTGTTTTCTCTTTTTAAAATGGCAGTTAGCCCTGTTGGTGCAGTAGTTAGAAAGTAAACCATATCCTAGGTTCACAGAAACGTAATCCGATGTGGTGGTTGAGTCTTTGCGGGCTCAGCCTCTGCGCAGCCGCCTACCGGCCGTGTGTCTTCAGGCAGTGACATAGCCTGTGTGAGGAGAGAAGTAATTATAGGTCCTTGGTCTGTAAGAGAAGAGAAGTAATTATAGAATCCACGCGCCTGGACTGCTAGGGTCACCGGAGGAATGTGTGTAAAACGCTTAGCACAGTGCTTGGTGCACAAAATAAGTGCTCAGAAAGTGTTAGCTGCCACTACTGTTGTTGTTGTAGTTATTATTACAATTATTATCGATTTATTACATTTCCACTACTTGTTCATACAGGCTTCTTTTGAGGCTTTGGTGTAAACGTCACCTTTGAGGTTCTTTTTTCAAAAGGCAGCTCGCTGTCGAGGTCACTTCCCTCAGCAGCTTTCTGACGGGCCCCGAGAGCCGTGCCGGAGAACCCAGAAATATTTCATAGTGTGGGCTGGCTGCAGGCTTGTGTTTAGTTAGTAAGGGTAACTGGACCGTTCTGCAACTATCTTCAGTGTTTTCAACCAGTCTTAAATGTTGACGTGCTTGTCTCTCAAAAGCCGCCCCGCTGAGGGAGCCACAGTCCCCGAGGGCCCTCTGGGAGCAGTGAGGTTCCCTGACTCAGGCTAGGACGAGAGCTAGGTAGGCTTTTCTCTTTCAAAATAGCAGTGTGATTGAGGCCTTAAGCTTTTTTTTTCTTCTTTTAATTAATTAGGCAACCAGTAACAAAGAACACATTTAGACATTACAGAGTTCTAGGAAAAGGCGGATTTGGAGAGGTAAGTAGTACGTGACCAGCTATGAGCAATACTTCTAGAAAAGTAGACAGCAAGGTAACTGAAAAGCATGATCTGCAGGTAACGTATCGACTTCACCAATACGTTCATTTCCTTACTGTGCGTTGTGGGAATAATTTTAGCAACCATGAGAATTAATGTTGAACTTTGAGCAGGAGGTACAAGCTTTTAAAAAATTCAGAGATCCGGGAAGAAAAAATGATTCACTATCTTTGTGATTTTACATTTCACTTCATATTTCTTAAGCTGTTTTCTCATGTTCAGTGTTCAAGCTCAGTAAGGTTGTCCTGACTGAAAAGATTATTCTGTTTCCATATGGTGGAATTTCTGTTACTCCATTTCCATAATTTAGGACTAGCCTAAAAGTTCACGTAGTACAGAGTATGTTATTAAGTATGCTCATTTAACTCAACTCCGGACATGTATGTACCTTACACCTACACTGAAAGGTGCTAGAAAATGTGTACATTTGGGAAAATCCTAAAGAAACTACCCCAAAATTCATGAGAGATGGTCTTCAAATATGATGGCACTCCTAGATATAGACCGCTGTGGTAGGCGGACAGAGAGTCCCGTGCAGTTCTGTTTGGGTGACTTAGGAGATGTCAGTTGCCTCACTAAGTATCTGCAGTGGTCACTCTCAGTTTCACTTTTCAAGCCTTTCTAAGTCCTCAGACCCAGGCGAGCCGTAGAGGAGCTGAGAGTGTGTGTCCGGTCGGAGCAGGTTGTACCGTCTGCGTGTGATTTGCATCAGGTGTGCTCCCAAGTTCCAACTGAAGGCCGGAGCGAAAGCCACCAGAGTTCCCTTAACATGAATTAGAGCACCGGCCCCAGCGGTGTCACACCACCAGGGAGATCTGTCACCCACTCGCAGTTGACGTGGGAAGAAATTGGTCCACGTGGCCACTGCCCCCGGAGAGTCGGCCGCGTTGTCCTCCGACACCGTTCGGAGAGCTTTTAGGACGCTGTGCGTCACCCGGCCCAATGCTTGCTGTAACCCTTCCTAGCAGACGCTTCTGTGGGGACCCTCCTCTGTCGCTCCTGGAGCGCTTGGGTTCACGCCATCCTGCCCCTCTCCATCTGCGAGGACAGAGCTCAGACTCTGTAAACAGCCGAGGAAGGTTGCAATCACGTGGGTCTTGTGTTTACAAAAGAATGGAGTTCTAGCTCTGGCCACACAGACGTTTTAACAGTGGACTCAGTGGGAACACGTTAGCAAGTTTTAACTGTTGTGAAAAGACTTGGTGTATTTATGATCTTGTAGATTACTCTTTAACACAGTCACGTGTGTTTCCAAACAAATGGCTGTACGGACAGATAAACCTGTGGTTTATTTATTTGTCTGTGGTTTTTCACAGGCTTGTTCTGGATGTGCTGTAGCTGCGTCAGGCCCGGAGGGGAGCGAATAGTCCGTTTCTCTTCGGAATGCCTGTTAGAACCCTGTGACTAAGGCAGACAGCCTCAGGGGCCTTGCAATCCGAATGCCAGTAGTGCATTTACCTTTTCCAACCACTGCCACCTCTTCCAGTGCGTTTGAAAGGCCAACATTTTGGTCTTATTTTGTCAACGGCAGTGTTTTCACTTAAGATCTAAGTCTTCCAAAGCAGGTCCGCAGGGTCCTGAGGCAGGCGCAGTGGAAGGGGAGCTGCATGGGCATCCCTGTGCGTGGCTTTGGAGGCTGCATAGTGCAGTGGAGAGAGCACGTCCTTAGGACCCACGCAGCCCTGCGGTCAAGCTCCTGTGCCACCACTTCCAGCTGTGTGATCTGGGTTCCCCACCTTGGTCTCGTCCTTCAGAGGGGACAGTGATCCTGCTTCGCCGGTTGTTGTGAGGATATGCGTCCAGCTGGTCGCGCAGTGCCTGGCGCCTTTGCCTCAGGCAAAGTGGATTTGGCAACTCCACTTAAAGGGCCTTATCTTAAGTTAACAATAAAGAGATGTGCGGAGACTTAGTGGTAGGAAAACGATGAAATAAATTTTGGAATAGTCACATATTTGGAGAACGTTTAATGATGAGAAAACAGTCGCACTGTAAGATGAAAAAAGGAGGTTATAAAATATTATCTGTTCTCTAACATAAGCCCAGTTTTCCCTAAAAGCCACGGATTATGTGGGAGCGGGGTATATATTCTTGCACATACGTGTACGAAGGGGCACTTAGAAGCTTATACAGCAAAACGTTAATGATAGTTATCTTGGAATTTGGGGCGTTTTATCATTGTCCTTATTAATACTTTCAATATTTTCCACAATGAGCTTTGTATTTTACCATCAAAATTATTATATTGATGGATAACATTATATCATGTCTTATATTCACTTTTAAAGTAATCCTCTGTTTGTGTGCAAGTGTGTGGCGTGCGCGTGTCCGTGACGTGTGTGTCCGTGGGGTGTGTGTGTGTCTGGGGTGTGGAGTGGGTGGGGCTCGGAGGAAACACGACAGCCAGGCGTTGATAGCCTGGAAACTGGAAGACTGGTACCTGGGGGCCTACTGTACTATTCGCTCCACTCGTCTATGTTTGAAAATTTTCATAATGTGAGATAACATATAAATATTACTTTAAGAACTAATTAAGTAGGATGAAGGCATGAAAGTCTATGGATTCTATGAAGTACATTTTCTTATACTTATTCTTGAATTTTAAAAAAAAATCAAGAATATTTAGTCTCAAAAACTTTTGTTCTTGTACAAAAAGTAGAAGGAAATAGGGAGACATATTTAAATTAAGCAGACGCAGCAGGGTCACATGTGAATGAGCTCCACTGTCACCATCCTCGAGTTCATAAAGCGCTTAGTGGCCTCAGCTACCTTCGTAGATGGGGACCCGAGGGTGTGAGAGAAGGCGCTGCCTCAGGACCCCGCTCTGACAGTGACTGCAGTGGTCTGGGCTCAGCAGATCCCATACGCTGCTCTTTACCAGAGGGAATTGTCATGGAGAACACACGTTTCTTTTTGTAGCCTAAGAACCGTCAGGTAGATATAAGCCTTTTTCTTTTTTTTCTCTCTTTTTAAACTAGGTTTGTGCCTGTCAAGTGCGAGCCACGGGAAAAATGTATGCCTGTAAAAAGCTAGGAAAGAAAAGAATAAAGAGGAGGAAAGGGGAAGCTATGGCTCTCAATGAAAAAAGAATCCTAGAAAAAGTGCACAGTAGATTTGTAGTAAGTATCTCCTCTCCGTCCTCGCTGTGGAGTGCGGGATAAGCGGCATTTTTCCAGCAGACCTGCTGCCGGGCTCGTGCCTTGTCTTAGCTGAGCGTGTGCGGGGTTTTGCTGTCCTGGCTCTTGGTGGGGAGAGGTGCCGGAAGCAGCCCTCCTCTTCCCTGTTCAGTCCTCACTGGACACACGCGTAAAACAGTGGCGATTTGTTATGAATCTGTCGCTGTCCCCCGCCGCCCGGTCTGGCAGTGACTCTTCGCTGGCGAGGCGCCCCGGCCTCTGTGGCAGCGGCCTCCAGCTGAGCGACAGGCTTGGAGACACTTTTCTGCCCGTCTGGCTCCTCAGGTGGGCCTCGTGTCTCCACCTCTGTCCCCTTTCTGACACCGGCAGGTTCACTGCCCACCCTCAACTAGCACATCCCACTTTGCAGGAGGCCTCAGACCTCACCCTGACCATTGCAGGTAAGCACTGAGCCCAGGGACGCTGGCTCCAGGCCGCGCCTCAAGTAGTGTGGTTTTCGTCTCCAAACCTGCTTTCGCTACACCTACTTACATGTCGAAGGGGGAGAGTGAAAGACAATGTATAGAAGGATTCGTGGTGTCATTTATTTCCCACCACTGAGGTCAGCTGCTTTGTGCTGGGGCACAAATGTTCCAAAACAGAAAGCCTCACAGCCATCATCTAAATGTGATAGCGAGAGTTTATGTGTGTGATATGTCAGTCCTATGTGCATTATGTGAAAATCTTTAATAAAATGGGCTCATCCTGGAGTTGCTTTAAACATACTTTTGTAACTACCTTGAAACGATCTAGCTTTATGAAAGGGACAGAAATAGTAGTTTGGGTTTATTCTACTTAAGTAAAACATTCTGGTTTCCATATTCTTGGCCTCTCCCAAGGAACCTAGAAATATTTTCCTTTGTCCTTGATTCTGTTTTTCCCTTCCTGCTTATGGTCCACCAGCAGGTCCTGACCAGTACCTCTGTCGAGTTCATCACCTCCTCCTCCTCCCCAGTTCCCCCCACCCCACCACAACATGATTGTGTGTGTAGACAGTCCAAAACTTTCTAGAAGACTGATCGAGAATTTGGCCAAGTTATAAGTTATTAGATATGGCACCAATTAGATATGAAACAATTAGAAAATGAAAGTTTTTAATTGAAACCGTTCACAGTAGCACCAAGAAACATCAAAATCTAGGGAAAAAATCAAAGGAAACGTGCAAGACTTCTACACTGGAAACTGTAAAATACCATTACAGAAAATTAGAGAAGACCTAAATGAATGGTGGGGTACCATGTTCATGGATTGGAAGACTCAGTGCCGTGAAGATGTCGCTTCTCCCCGAATTGACATATAGATTAAATGAATTAAATGCAATCCCAATCAAAATCCCAGAAGGGTGTGTGCGTGTGTGCACTCGTGTGTGTAAAATGGCATACAGACCAATAGAAAAGTGGGCAAAAAACGTGAACAGGCACTTCACAAAAGAGGTTCCAAGTAGATAATAAGTATTAGACATGAAAACGGTTTGAGATATATATCCTCCATGTTTGCATATACAGAGGAATGAGAATTAAAACCACAATACGAGACCACCGTACCTCCACCAGTGTTGATTGACAACACAAAACGCTGGAAGGGTGTGCAGCACAAGACCCCTCTTGCACTGCTGGCAGCTGCCTTTAAATTTTATGCTAAATGCAGACATTCCGCAAGTATGGACTGTCGGTGCTCTGTGAGTAGAGCATAGCTTTGAGGATCATGACCCCAGGTGTCTTTGTGAAGGTTTGACACTGACTCAGTTAGACATAGAAGGTTCTCTGCTTTCAAAACGGAGCAGCTGTAAAATCTTCAGTAGTTGAAGGTTCAAGATGACGCACGGTGTACGTTTCCCTGAAGCAAGCGGTAGTTGGCTGTTCTAATTATAAATCTAACGTGGATTACTTGATTATTGTTAGCAAATGGAGTAAATCCCCAATGAATGAGCAGGTTTTTGTGTTTTGTTCTTTGTGATGCTGTTGTCTTTAGGTTAGCTTATGCTACACTTACGAAACCAAAGATTACTTGTGCTTGGTGCTAACCATTATGAATGGAGGGGACTTGAAGTTTCACATTTACAACTTGGGCAACCCCGGCTTCGAAGAGCAGAGAGCTATTTTCTATGCTGCAGAGCTGTGCTGTGGCTTAGAGGATTTGCAGAGGGAAAGAATTGTGTACAGGTAAGAATGGCATGGGCTTCGGGGGCCTTGAGGTCTGGTCCTCCTGAGCCTTAGGCCACCTCGAAGCTCTTGCTGGCCGCTCTTAGGGGCCTGGGCGGGAGGGCCGTGGGTGAGCCGCTTGGCGGTGATCGCTTGGGGCTGTGCTCCCACGCTGCTGGAAATATGGCCAATCAGAGGTGGACTTTTGTTTTCTTTTTAGTTCTCTTTTATCTCTAGTAAGTACCATAGTTTTAAGTTGGTCAGATATCGTCTTGCTACTCACATAAGCACGAGAAGAACCCATTTCCAAGATTCTTAGACATTTTGACAGTTCTGCTAAGGACTAGGGACTGGGTCCCAACAAAATAACAGATGTCTTAAAATAACGATACGTGTTTTAATACTTTTTCGTCTTAGAATTCGGTAAAGAAAATTGAGTACAATAGCTGGAATGAGTTTCGTGTGATCAGTAGATCAAGTTTTAGGGAAAGCAGTCCCTCCACCACCCTTTAGATGCTGGAGTCCTGGGCTCTGATGCCCTTCTTGGCCGCTCCCTGGGCAGCTTCCTTCACTCACCTCTGCGCGTCCACCTACCGGCCGTGTGCACCTCGTTCCCTGGTGGGCGTGTCTATCCTTGCCCTTTCCCCTAAATCCCCAAGGGGTCTGCCCATCCCTTGCCCCAGTCCTCCCCATCTAGTCCAAATCCTCCCCGGGTTTGGTCACCAACTCACTCCTGAATATTTCTCAAATTACTCTCTGTTTTCTAGGGTCAGTGGCTTAGATCCCGTCTTCCTCAGGTCGGCTCGCTCTCCTGGAACTTGTCCGGCCTCCTCCTGTCTTCACCCCTTTGCTCATGCGGCTGCCCGTGTGGATGCCTTTCTTTCACCACGGCCCCTCCTGCTTCACTCTGAGCAACTCTTGCCCACCATGCAGTTAGCACACGGATGTCCTCTTTCCAGAAGCCGCCTCCTCTGACCACATCCTCCCAGCACTCCATGTTGCCATCCTGGAGGCAGGGGCCCTCTGGCTGGCTAGCTTCTTAGGAGACCTTCATCTTATCCGTCCCAGTTCTGATGAACTTCTGACTTTTCCTTGTCTTTCGTAGCCCAGAGCCAAGTTAAGTATCTCTTGAGGATCGGCTACCAGGCTGGGCCGAGAGACTGACATGGCCCCACCCACCGTGAGTTGTGGAGCAAGGGGTGGCCGGCTGCCCTGGGAACGGTTGCCCTAGAGGGAGAGGGGGGCGTCTGAATGGAGACAGCCTGGCCATCGTCCTTACAGGGAGTAGCTCTGAAGCGTGGCCCGAGCCTAGAGGAGCTTTGATTCCGGTTTTACCGCTGGAGGAAATTAGTTTGTTACAGTTAGTACAGTTGAGCCGCCTTTGCTTGCTTCTGGCGTTAAGATGCGTTACTGGATTGGTTGGAAGATTTTCATTTCCCCCATCCTTTTACCGCGGGCTCCCACTTGCCCTCCAGCTGAGCGGGTCTGTCTCGTCCCTACTGTGTCCACAACACCTGCCATCAGGAGGTGCCACCAAGTGTCTGTTGAGTGAATGACCGATGGCTTTCAGGCTCTGATGGTACGTCCCCGCCCCCTTTAAACAAGGACCCGTTAAAGCACGGCTTGCATGCTTCAAAGGAGAGGGGTTCTTATGTACTCTTACCTATTTTCAGAGATTGCCACTTGACAGATTTTATCAGACCAGGTCCTAGAGAGATGGTCTTGCTTTTTTGCACAGAGACAGTACAAATAAAAATGCTCCACTATTTCAGCAGTTTAAAGGCCCAAAGAGGAGGCGCTCAGGCTGGACTTTAAGCATCCTTAGGGAAGAGCTTGTTACCAGTCGGAACTGAGCGCCTCGGGCCACCTTGCCCTGCTGCCCACGGAGCTGCCTTGAGAGTCCCGGTAGCGTGGGGAGGGCGCGGCCTCCAGCCTCCATGGAGGCATCGAGGCCGGTGCTGCAGTGCAGTTAAGGAGTCTCCCGAAGAGGGGCCTGCGTTTCGTGGGCAGTTAAATGTAATGGGTTAATGCTTCAAATTAGGCCAAGGCCTGATCAGGGAAGGCTTCCTGGAGGAGCTGGAACTTGGACTGCAGCTTGGAAGGGTGGCTAAGAAGATCTGGGCAGGAGGAAGAGGGCGGTTCTTCCCGGGGAGACGTGAGCCGAGACGTGAGTTGTGTTTGCATCTTGGAGAAAGTGAGCGGAGGAGTCTGACTAAACCAGAGCATTTGTAAAGAGAGTGGGAAGGAAGGAGCAAGCATGTGTTGCTTTTCTGTTGCCTACCAGGCCCTAGGCTGTGCCTTTTTGCATTTATTTATTTGGAGAAAAGCTTAAGAAGTTAGTAAAAAGCCATAGCATCCTTGAGGGCCTTTTATTCCAGACGTAATTTTCCTGGAGTGTTTCATTTCTTTTCTCTATACTTCTCTGCTGTTCATTCAGATACAGTGCCTGAAACAGCCAGCCACGAAAGGAGCCCCAGGCTCAGTACAGCCCAGGCCGGGCTGCCGGCCAGCCTTTCTGGGGATGGTGTGCTTTGCTTTCTGTTGTTTTTGGTGCTTGTTTGTTTGCTTGGCTGTGCCGCGTGGCTTGTGGGATCTTAGCTCCTCGACCAGGGACTGAACCTGGGCCCTTGGCAGTGAAAGCACGGAGTCCTAACCACTGCACCGCCAGGGAATTCCCTCTGTCATTTTGATAGTGTGATTTCTTTTAAATTATAAGAATTATTTTTCATAACACAGTACAATATGTATACAGGTAGATATGGCAAAAAGGCTATGAAAATTTTAAAGAGTTGGCTTCTGAAAATGTTTTCAGTTTTGCCACTATGGAAAACAGTATGGAGGTTCCTTAAAAAATTAAAAATAGAACACCCATATGATCCCGAGATCCCACTCCTGGGTACATAGCTAAAAAAAAAAAGTCAGGCTCATAGAAATAGAGTAGAAAAGTGGTTGCCAGGGGCTAGAGGGTGGGAGAGCTCAGGACTCCATCAGTTCTGTTCCGTTGGTCTGTGTCTGTGCTCCTGCCTGTTCTACACTGTCTTGATTACTGCACCTTGGTAGTCAGTTGTGAAATTGGGAGGTGTGAAGTCTCTGAGTTTGTTCTTCTTTTTCAAGATATTTTGGCTATTTTTGGGTCCTTTGCATTTCCATATAAATGTTAGGATCAGCTTGTCAATTTCTATTAAAAAAAAAGAAATATGTGTGTGTGTGTGTGTGTGTATATATATATATATATATATATATGTATGTATGTATATTTTGCCTGCTAAGGATTGCATTCAATCTATAGATCAATTTGGGGATAATGGATATCTTAACCATGTTGAATCTTCTGATCTATGAACACAGAATGTCTTTCCATTTATTTAGATGTTCTTTAATTTCTCTCAGCACTGTTTTGTAATTTTCAGTGTATAAGTCTTGTACTTTTTTTGTTAAATTTATTCTTAAGTGTTTGATTCTTTTTGTTAGTATTTCAAATGCAATTGTTTTCTTAATTTCATTTTGGATTGTTTATTGCTAGTAAGTAGAAATCCCATCGATTTCTGGGTAATGATCTTGTGTCCTTGCTGAACTCTCATTAGCTTTGGGAGTTTACTGTGAATTCCTTAGGGTTTTCTACGTACAGAATCATCTTTTCTGTGAATAAAGACAGTAGAGTCCGTGTATGTTTATTTTTCCTTCCCACTAGAATCTGCTGCTTCTGTTGGTACTTCATGAGAGGGAAGTTTTGGATAGATGTACAAAACCTGGAGTCAGTGCACCCTCATGAGTCTTCTGAAACAGACTGGAACAATCGATAGTTAAACATCTGCCTGGTAAATGCTGTTTTTGTATTTATAGACTGTGAATATAGAGAAAGCAATTTGAGATTGATGTCCCAGAGGCCAGCTCTCTCATCAGGTATCCTAATGTCACTATCAGAGGCAGAATCTGAGCTATAGCTTACAGAGCTCGTATACTATAGGGTCAAGCCGAAGACTGTCGTTCTTTTATTGTGAGGCACGTGGAGGCTGCGGTTTCTCAGGGATGTTTCAGTAGACGAGAAGGCCTTCGGTTACTACTCGCTTACTTAGGTTTGGTGTTGTTTTGCGTTTTCTCTTTGCATAGATTCTTTAGGCTACAAGTTCAGTTCTCAGATTGGGAGTCAAATTTTGTTACTTATCTCAACCATTAAATCAATTATTTTGCATTGTCTTGGTGGAAAATAAAATTTCTAATCCAGAACCTTATCAAGATGTTTCTCTGCAGTGGCAGCTTTATGGTCGCTCTTTTTCTGATAAACCCACTGTTCCATGCCAGTCTCAGCCCATTGGTAAGCAGCGTTGTGGCTGGACCCGCCTTGTGTTTTTTGTTTTTTGGGTTTTTTTGCGGTACGCGGGCCTCTCACTGTCGTGGCCTCTCCCGTTGCGGAGCACAGGCTCCGGACGCGCAGGCTCACCGGCCACGGCTCACGGGTCCAGCCGCTCCGCGGCACGTGGGATCCTCCCGGACCGGGGCGCGAACCCGTATTCCACTGCATCGGCAGGCGGACTCGCAACCGCTGCGCCACCAGGGAAGCCCCGCCTTGTGGATCTTACTGTGATTGCAGGACACCCTCAGCAACAACCATCAGGAGATGTTGAAAGAGACAAGGTTTATTACTTACAGGGCCTGGAAATTACAGCCGGGTGGGGCAGGGGAACGAAGCATGAGTGCGGGCTTGTGAGTCTACTTTTATTGGGGTCTAGAGTAGGGGCCTAGGGTTTCAAGGGCTCACCATTTACTGGTGAATGTAAAACGTGAGAGCGAGAATTTAAAGCACAGGAAGAGAAAAGACGAGGCACCCAAATGGTCATTTATGGAAATCAACCAAGGTCTCTCTAACAAAAAAAAAAGACGCCTCAGTGGGGGTGTGGGCAGTGGCTGGCAGTGTGTTTGTCTCTAGCCAGTGGCTGGCAGTGTGTTTATTAGAGATAGCCTTCTTTCAAGTGGATGCCTCGACAGTCAAAGCTCCCGTCGGGCACTTGCTTTCGAAAAAGAGAAAAACCAGTCTGCAGGGCTCATACTACATCCACAAACTGGAAGTGGCTGTGGAATCCAGGAGAATCATTCATGGTTTAATGAAATTCTGGAAGAGAATCTCCTTGTCCTAAAAGTGATTCTAGTGCGATGGTCTCTCCAGTGTTCAGACCAGGTATTTTTCTGGCACTGGACCTGACCACCACGGCATCTTTCAGGAGTTCTGGGTGCATTTGGATACTTGGCGCTACTCATGGGAGTTGGGAGTGAGCTGACAGGTGGCTTTCTGAAGGATCAGAAACAGCTTCTTTGTGTTCTGAGAGCGACATTACGTGGCGAGGTGGGTACGTGTGACTCAGAGTGATTAGGTTGGCTTCTGGGAAGAGTGCGGGGTTTGTTAAGATTTGTAATTAGTTAAAACCGAAGCTCCACCTCCTGCTTTCTTAGAGGAGGAAGGACGCAGCCGTCGCTTTGGGAGGAGGTGTGTTCAGCGTAGGGTCCCTGGAGATGCACCTGGGGCTGGGTGCTCACACGCGGTGACACTGCAGCGTCCGTGTCCGCCAGCAGGAGGGGTGACTCAGGCAGGGTGATTCCTGCAGAGTCGGAGCTCGTCATGGCGAGCACATTGAACTCTTCCGTGTATCACTGTGCTTAGAGAAAACCACCCCCTCTGATACGAGTAGCAAAAAATGCTGCTGGCTTCGGTCAAAATCGATACCGATAACATTCACTAGTAGAACACCTAACAGTTTCAGAGCACTCTGACGTGCACTGTCTTCTTATCTTCCCAACAGTCTTGTGAGGAAGGCATCCCATCCGTGTACCTTCCTGGTGAGTGATGGGTACCCGGTGAGGTCCCGTGTTCTGCCCTCTTTTCCTTAACAGGAGGGGCAAGCGGAACCTCTCCTTCGTTGGATTGTCACATTTCCGAAGCGACTGGACTCTGGCTCATCCTGTATTAAACAAGATTCGAATCATGACACTTCCACTCGTCTGGAATGCTGTAGCTGGAAATGATCGGGAGAAAATGCCATTAGAGATGACACTAAGGGGGGGGACGTCTAGCTGCGCATTGGGTGAATTGTGGATTGGAAAGCAGGTGAATCTTCCCCACTCTAAGCAGAGGGCAGCTGGTGTGCAGGCGAACGATGGGGAGAGGGGAACGGTTCAGACCTGTACTTTTTTTCGGTACTGAATTGGGGCATGCAGGCCTTTAGACACTACAGATTATTGCTATCACATTCGGTTTATCAGTAGCTGAAAGGTTCATTTATTCATTCCAGAAATATGTATTGAGTCCCAGGTTTATATGCTCCTGAGCTGTGCGCTTGAAGCGCGTCCTGGGGACACATCAGATTTTGAGGTCCTTGTCCTCAGGAAGCTTATAAGCTGAAGGGCTGTGGGTGGGTGAAAACATAAGTGGAGATATAATTACCATTTATGATAAGTGCTTCAAAGGATGATCTCTCTTGTTTTCTACCTTTTTGAAACATGGATGTTTATAGTAAGAATGGCAGATTTTAATGTTTATAGGGTCTGTTAATCTTTATATGACCCACATCCTTCCAGATTGGACATTTCTGCCTCTTGGTGATTGGTTCTCTAAAAGCAATAGCAGCTAAGAAGCCCGTTTCCTGGTGGCTCTCTTCGGTCAGTCGGCCTTCCGGACGGGGCCACTGACTGACCAGGACCTCGGAGTCTTGCCCTGAGGCCAGTGGGCCATCTCTGTCTCATCCAGACTCAGGTGTGAGCAGGTTGTCACACTGTGACGTCCCTGGACACCAGCTCAAGATGGCTGTTTTCTCATCACACTCCCACCAGGAACATCGCTCCAGGTGCCTTTGGATTGGAGCAGAGCCAAGTTTTCAACACCGTGGTGGAACTCTTTAGGCCGCACTGAAGTGCTAGTCAGGCCAGAGCTCCAGACACCTTCCCTGGGTCCGTGCTGTTCTCCCCACCTTATTGCCAGCGGGTCCTCCCCACATCTGCTCACATCTCCCTCCAGGGAGGGGCTGGGTGACTGAGGCCATCGTGGGAGACAGAGGGCGCCGGGGAGGGCAGGCCCGCCCGTGAGCCGTGGACCAGGCTGCGGCTCCAGCCTCAGTCTCCAGAGATCGTCTTCAACTTTGCCATTTCCTGATAACTCATGGCCCAGGAGCAGGTCAGGAAATGGGATCCAGATGGGGAAGTACTTTTTTAACAAGAAGAGGAAGGGCACGAAGCCAGCAGCCCGAGTTTCCAGGGAACCGGGACATGCAGGTAAAGGTGACTTTTCAACGGCCTGAGAGCGCCCCAGTTACACACCAGGCAGCAGGACAGCGCCGGGGTTGGGGGATGGTGTAAAAAAGTCCGAAGACAACCTTATTTCCTTTCATCCTCGGCTTTGGTCAGACCCTCGCGTGTGTGCTGAACTCAGTTTGTCTTCCTGGCTTCAGGTTATGATCAGGGCATCACTTTTCAACACAAAGGGAGCTGGAAAGATCATCTGGCAAAGCCCTTTCACTCGATGGTTGAGGAAACCGAGCCCCGGGGGTGCGTGACCTCAGCCGCGGTGAGGCGTCCTCCCGCTGCGCGCCCTGGGCCCCAGCTCAGAGAGGTGTGAACAGAACTGTAAGGCCGATGAAGAGCCTGCGGAAGTGGACTTTGAGGGAAGGTTCAGGAAAGGACAGGTACCCAGTGTGTGGCGTGGGGCAGGGTGGGAGCACGGCGGCCTTGGGATTGGTCCCAGCTTGCCGTCTGGCACCCTAGCGACCCGCTGACTTAGCTACAGCCCAAGAGGGTCTGAACGTACTCCAGAGATGCTGTGACAGTCGCAGGAGTCGGTGCGTGTCCAATGCTTAAGCACACCTCTTGGCATCCAGAGCCTTCAGGAGGAGTCAGCTGACGCCATTACTGCTTCCCCCGTGATTACTCTGTGCGGTGCGTACAGCACACCTCCTTTCGGAGCAGGTGACTGGCGCTTGACCTGCCGGCTGAGGGTGTCCCTGGCGGGAGTTGTTTAGGCCGGGCTCCTCACGTTTCCCCGAGCCGGTCCTGGGACCAGGCGAGGACGCGGCCCCGCAGTCAGTAGGTCTCGGGCGGGCCCTCGCTTTGCTTCCAGCCAGCTCCCGAGGGGCGCCGGCCCTCGCTCAGAGCCTCGGGGCTTTCGGAGGTCTCGGGAGACACTTAAGTAAGGTGGGTGGGCCGCTGTCCTGTTGATGTGGAGCTTGGCTGTGAGTGTTCCATACAGGGAGGCTTACTTTGTTCGCAGCTGCGTTTACTAGGATTTTTTTAAATACAGAAAAGAATGAAAGAAAAAGCAGGAGCGTGCACATGGCCGGGCCGTGCCAGCGCAAGGCACCCCTTCCCGCCCCTCTGCCCCCCAGGGAGACCGGTGACGGTGGCAGGGGCGTCTCTCCAGAGAGCGTTTCTATGCAGCGACCCACGCCCACATTCTCGATTCTCTGAGCTTCTGGGCGGGATAACTTCTCGCGTCTCTTCTGGGCTGTGGTTTCTGACCCCGGGAGGTGTTACAGTAACTGCAGCCCCCGGGTGGGTGGGCTGGGCGCGCCCCCTTGAGACCAGCCTCCTCCGAGCTGCTGCTCTCTTCTGCTGGCTCTGTCCCCTCTGTAGGTTCCGGTGACGCGGCCACAGATGGAGGGGTGATGCTCAGGAAGATGGATTCTTGTGACAGGGCCACACCTGAAATCAGAGTTAAATAGCAGTCCTTTGAAAACGAATTTTTTTCTCTCTAAGGGAAAAGACAAGTAGTTTGAGATATCACACTGAAGATACTTTCGTCTTTGGCGAGACACCCTTATTTGGGGTTGGTGGCGTCGCTCTCTGCCTTCGCACTCACCACTGCTGCTTGTGCGCCTGCGCCACGAGGCCTGGTCTTGCCCGAAGCCTGCACAGCCGGGGAAGGGGCCGGGTGCTGAGCGCTGTGTCTTGCGGGTGAGGACACAGGCTTGGAGAGCTTGAGGCCACAGAGCTCATGGCGGCGGAGCCGGGATCTGAATCCATGCCTGTCTGACCCCCCCAGACGGAATTCTTCTACTCTGGGAATTGTCAGCTGTTGACGTTTTAAACAGTATATTAACGATGAGAGAAATGGAGCCGCTTTCCCTAGGGGCTAACCCCTCGCCACCGGGCTGCGCGTTTCATGGCCGGAACGTCTTCCCTTAAGGCTGCAGAACGGTGCGCTTTGTGTACGTTGTCTGTAGGCTCCTCCTCCTTCGTGTGGCCACTGGAGCCTTGTGGCGACGCCAAGGGCTCCTCGCTGGACCCGCAGCGGGGGTTCTGTTCCCTGCCTTTCTTGCCGTTGCTCAGAGCATGGAGGTGTCTGTGGGTCTTTCCGCTGGTGCCAACGGATCCCCGCGTCAAATTCCGAATAACTGACTCTCTGTTGTTGTTTCTTCCCTTGCAGAGACTTAAAGCCTGAGAACATCCTCCTCGATGACCATGGTGAGTGAGCGAGCCTTTCCCGTCAACAGCGCCGGCTTTGTTAACGGGGACTCGGGGACAGAAAGGTAGTGCGCAATTAGCCAGTTAGTGCAGCGGGGGAGGAGGAGACGCCCTGCGGTGTGTGCTCTTTTAAAGACAGAATCGGGCTTCCCTGGTGGCGCGGGGGTTGAAGGTCCGCCTGCCGACGCAGGGGACGCGGCTTCGCGCCCCGGTCCGGGAAGATCCCACATGCCGCGGGGCGGCTGGGCCCGTGAGCCGTGGCCGCTGGGCCTGCGCGTCCGGAGCCTGTGCTCCGCAACGGGAGAGGCCACGGCGGTGAGAGGCCCGCGTACCGCAAAAAAAAAAATAAAAAAAAAAAAGACAGAATGGAGGGACTTCCCTGCCAGTCCAGTGGTTAGGACTCCACGCTTCCACCGCAGGGGGCTGGGGTTCGATTCCTGGTTGGGGAACTAAGATCCCACAAGCCGTGCGGTGTGGCCAAAAAAAAATAGAATGGAGATGTCATCATTATCCCCCTGTATCTAGGCAAGAAGCAGAGATGGTTCTAATTTTCAGTTAAACTCAAAGGAAGAACATTTTCCCCTCTCTTATTTCTTGCTGTTCGCCCACCTCTTGCTTTATTCTCAGTGGTGTGTCCATGCCCTCCTAAACCCTGGCTACTCTTGGGGGCCGCCCTCCCCGCAGAGCCTGGGTCGGAGCAGGCGTGGGGCCGGGGGCCCTGTGATGGGGGACAGGCGGCGGCCTCGGGGGTGGCCTGAGGACGGACGGCCCGCTGGCAGGCCCACTGCGGCCAGGTGTTGACCAGCGCCCAGGGGTGGCGTCGGCAGGGAGCTTTCTTCGGGGGATTGCTGTGGTTGTCTCAGGACTCTCACGGCCCGGTGGGGCGTCAGCGCAGGCCGGCGTGGCTCCTACACAGGAGGACAGGGGCGGCGGTATCGAGGGCAAAGAGTCCTGAAGGCGGACGTGCGGCGCGTTCAGTGCAACGACGCCTCTGATTCTTCTGCCACGTGCTTCCCGCGTGGTGCCTGACACGTGTGCACAGAGCAGCCCCCCGTGCGGAGGGAGTGGAGTCTGGCTTCGTGGGAGGTGATGCTGAGATTTGGAAGAGTGTTGCCCAAGGGCGTGTTCACAGCTTTGGGCTCGGAGCCCGTGGTTCGTTCCTCGTGCTGTGCTGTTAGCCAGAGCGGGGATTCGTGCCCCGCGTGGGGAGGAGGAGTGTCTCCAGGGTATGTTGTTAACTGGGAAAGAGTGGGATGAGAGCGGCGTGCAGTGTGCTTGCTCTTGTGGAAAAAGGGGAAAATGATCTGGATATTTGTGTTTGCGTGTATATCCGTAAAGACACACAAAAGAGAGTCATTAGAAACTACGAAGAGGGACTTCCCTGGTGGCACAGTGCTTAGGAATCCGCCTGCCAATGCAGGGGACACGGGTTCGAGCCCCGGTCCGGGAAGATCCCACATGCCGTGGAGCAACTGGGCCCGTGCGCCACAACTACTGAGCCTGTGTGCCACAACTACTGAGCCTGTGCTCTACAGCCCGTGAGCCACGACTACTGAGCCCGCATGCCACAACTACTGAAGCCCATGTGCCACAACTGCTGAAGCCCGTGCACCTAGAGCCCGTGCTCTGCAACAAGAGAGGCCACCGCAATGAGAAGCCCACGCACCGCAACGAAGAGTAGCCCCCGCTCGCCGTAACTAGAGAAAGCCCACGCGCAGCAATGAAGACCCAACGCAGCCAAAAATAAATACATAAAAAATAAATAAATTTATAAAAAATAGCAAGAAACTATTAAGAGTTAAAATAGCATAGGGGGATCAGACTTTCCAGTCATACTGACACCTTTATATGTGTTTTTAGTATACAATTCAATTTCTGCAAAACAACAAAAAACAAAAAAAACCCAAAACACCCACAACATGCTGGTATTTTGATTGGAACTGTGTTGAATCTATAGAAAACTTGTGGAGAATTGACATCTTAATATTGGATCATCCAGTTTAGGAACATAGTTTACAGTTCTGTATATTTGGGGCTCCTTCAGTTTCTCTCACTATTACTTTGTAGTAGTGTTCATTGTAGTACCATGTGAATATACTGCTTATTAAAAATCATTTATTTATTTTTTTAAGTGGACTGGAGGAAACTCCGTGCATATATTTGCAGATCTTTCTCTGCATGGCTCCCTCCTCTCCAGAACGTTATCCCACAAACTTGAGCCGACCTATCTCTCCCAGGTTCTAACTTCCGTCTTCTCAGCTTAGCAAGGCCGTCCGCTCTGCTTGGGTCCCGCGTCCTGTGCTGAGACCTAAGGGTTGCTCCCGGCTAGGATGCCAAGAAGGTTGCAGGGCCCAGCTTGCTGTTTCTCTTCTCTCAGGACTCATGGTCCGCAGCTGCCCTGGACTCAATGCGTTAGGTGCTTTTGTGTTTTGTTTAAGAAATCTCGGCCTGAACCTCAAAATGTTCTATGTTTTATTCTAAAAACATTACTGTTGGGCTTCCCTGGTGGCGCAGGGGTTGAGAATCCGCCTGCCAATGCGGGGGACCCGGGTCTGAGCCCTGGTCCGGGAAGACTCTACATGCTGCAGAGTAGCATGACGACTGAGCCTGTGCTCTAGAGCCCGTGAGCCACAACTGCTGAGCCTGCGTGCCACAACTACTGAAGCCCGCACTCCTAGAGCCCGTGCTCCGCAGCAAGAGAGGCCACCGCAATGAGAAGCACTCACACCGCAACGAAGAGTAGCCCCTGCTCTCCACGACTAGAGAAAACCTGCGTGCAGCAACGAAGACCCAGCACAGCCAAAAATAAATTAATTTAAAACAAATTAACAAATAAATAAATATATATATATATATATATATATATATATATATATTACTGTTTTATCTTTCCCATTTACTTCTGTAGTCCCTCTGGAACTGATTTTTGTGCATGATGTGAAGTAGAGGTTGACACATTTTTTTCAAATATATAACCAGTTGACTAACACCATTCATTGCAAAGATCATCTATTCCCCTTTTCTTTGAGTGTCACATTTTACATAAATCTAGTGTCTCTATATGTGTGGATCTGTCTCTGGACTCTATAGTTTCCTTGGTCGTTTTATTCATCCTTGAACCAACACCATAGCCCTTAACGACTGAAGCTTTCTAGTGAGTCTTGATTTCTGTTAAAGTCCTCCAGCATCATTGTTCTTCAAGATTGCCTTAGCTATTCTTAGACACCTTCATTTCCAGATGAATTTTTATAATTAGTCGATTTCTAAAGGGAAAAGCAACAATGTATTGGGATTTTGATTGAAATTGTATTGAATTATAGAATAATTTTCAGAGAATTAATTAATATCGAATCTTTGAATTTCTGAACATAGTATACAGTTCTACGCATTTGGGTCTCTTAAGTTCTCTCAATATCACTTTGTAGTTTCATTGTAAAGTTCTTACGCATTTTTGTTATTTGATGTTTTTTAATGGTATTGCTCTTAAAACTTCACTTTCTCTTTACCTGTTGCTGGTATTTCAAAATACAGTTTCCCCTAGGATTTACATTTTACATTAGTGTGTGATACGTTGTCACTACTGATGAACCGATATTGGTCCGTATTATTAACTAAAGTCCATAGCGCATATGAGGGTTCATTCTGTTTTACACCTTCTGTGGGCCTTGACAAATGTGAAATGATATATGTTCATTATTGTATCCTATGGAGTAGTTTCACTGCCCTAAAAACTCTCTGTGCTCCACCCGTTCATCCCTTCCCCACCCCCAACCCCTGGCAACCACTGATATTGTCACTGTCTCCTTAGATGTGCCTTTTCCAGATGTCGTAGATTTGGAATCACACAGTCTGTAGCCTTTTCAGATTGGCTTCTGTCACTTAATAACATGCATTTAAGGTTCCTCCACGTCTTTTCACGCCTCGTTAGCTCATTTCTTTTTAGCTCTGAGTAATATTTCTGTCTGTATGGACCACAGTTTATTTATTTTCACCTACTAAAGGATATCTTGGTGGTTTCCAAGTTTCGGTAACTGTGAGTACAGCTGCTATAAATATTTGTGTGAAGTTTATGTGGACATAAGTTTTCAGCTCTTTTGAATAAATGCCAAGGAGTGGGATTGCTGAATCGTATGGTGAGAGTATGTTTAGTTTTGTGAGAAACCACCAACCTGTCTTCCAACGTGGCTGCACCATTCGGCGTTCCCACCGGCAGTGATGAGAGTTCCTGCTTCTCCACATCCTCGCCAGCAGGTGGCGCCGTCAGTGTTGTGGATTCTGCCCGTTCTGACAGGTGTGGAGCGGGATCTTGTTTAATTTGCGTTTCCCAGATGACATGACGCGGAGCCTCTTTTCATATGCTTATTTGCCAGATGTTTATCTTGTTTGGTGATGTATCTGTTCAGGTCTTCTATTCATTTTTAATTGGGTTGTTTGTTTTCTTATTGTTGAGTTTTAAGAGTTCTGTGTTTATTTTTGATACCAGTCCTTTCCTTTAACAAATATAAATGTTTTTAAGTTTAATGAGGTCCATCTTAACAATTTTTTCTTCCATGGTTTATACTTTTGGTTACAATTGCAAATTGACTTTCTGTGCAGGGACCATGTTAAATCCACTGAATTCTAAAAGTTTGTAGACTCTTCGGATTTTCTGCAGACACCATCATGCCATCTGTACTTGGCCACTTTATGTCTGCCTTTCCAATTCTTCAGCCTTTTGTTTCTGTTTCTTGCCTCGTGACACCGGATGGGACCTTCGATACAATGTTGGATAGAAGTTGTAATAGCGGGAATTCTTTCCTTATTGCTGATCTCAGGGGTAGCCGTTCAGCGTATCACCATGAAGTGTGAAATCCGCTGTAGTATTTTTATAGAAATTCTCTTTCAGATTTAAGAATTTTCCTTTTAAAAAAAAAATGAATGGCGGCCGAATTTTGTCAGTGCTTTTTCTACCAAAATGACTGTATGTCGTACTTTTTTCCTTTTAATATAGTTAATCCACCAGTTAATTTTCCAGTGTTAAACTAATCGTCCATTCCTGAAATAAATCCAGCTTGGGCACAGCATGCTCCCCTCACCTGGATTGCTGGATTCTGAGGAGGCCCCTCACCTCCAGCACGGTCTCTCTGGCGCACTCCGCACGAGCGTCGGTATCCGAGCTGGTGTCTCTGTCCCTACTGCAGTCTCCGGGGGTTCCGAAGTCTCGCGGCCTCCAGCTGCTACCAGCCTCGGTAGGCGTCCAGGTGGGAGCGGCTGGAGAGACTCTGTGTGTCCCCTATGCCCAGTAGGCAGCCTCTGGCTTGACCAGGCTTTGCAGATGCTTCTGAGGGAAACACCTGCTGCCCCGGCAGGGCGCCTTTGTGTGGGTCTCCTGCTCAGACGCTTTGGTGCATCCCGGCTGGTCACGTGGCCCCTCGTCGTGGCCGGGAGCAGCGCAGGCCCCGTGGCCTCCTCTCCGTCCTGCCCTGAGGCAGGTGCTCAGCATCACGTCTGTGGCAGTTACCGTGCTACTTGCTCGTTATACACCTGGGGCCTGGTCCCGTCCCAGTTCAGCATAGAAGGGAAGACGAAGCTTTGTTTTGCTTTTCTTGATTTCAGGAGACTTTTAATCATCTCTTGGTGTTTTCCTACTCTTTTAATTTTTACACATGTAATCCTAGCTGTACTTTAGTTTCTCTGACTTGAAAAACGCACTTGATTTTAGGATGGATGTTTACTATCTTAGAGTTAAAACTCCGAAGAACTAATAAGGCACCAGTAAGGCATGGAACATAAGAGTAACAGGATTGTCTGTAAGTACCTCTTCACTTCCCTTATAGGCAGCTTGTTAGGTTTTCTGTTTTCGTCTATAAAGTAGAACTTGACATTTGGATTGAGTTTAGATTTTTTTAAAAAGCTGTTTATCATCTGTTCTACGTTGTGAGGTACATTTACCAGTTGTCCATCTTAAATATGGAAGCAGTCTTTCTTGCAAACTTATAAATTAAGGGGGATTTGGTTTATGAAATTCATCCGGTGGTTGAGATAACAAAGAAAACTTTATGATGCTTGTATTTTCTATAGAGGCCTTCCTATTTTTATGAAATAGATATATCCCTAAAGACGGGGATAAATAGTGAGTTTTTGTAAAAACCAGGAGCATTTTATTATTGACAGTGGTTTTAAAGGGAATCCTATGCATCATATTCTTCTATCTATAAAAATATTTATCAACGATACAGATACTGTTTTTAATATAAATGCAATACTATTTTTTTTTATAAATTGATTTATTTATTTATGGCCGTGTTGGGTCTTCGTTGCTGCACTCAGGCTTTCTCTAGTTGCAGTAAGCGGGGGCTGCTCTTCGTTGCAGTGCGCGGGCTTCTCATTGCAGTGGCTTCTCTTGTTGCGGAGCACGGACTCTAGGTGTGCGGGCTTCAGTAGTTGTGGCATGCGGGCTCAGTAGTTGTGGCTCGCAAGCTCTACAGCGCAGGCTCAGTAGTTGTGGCGCACGGGCTTAGTTGCTCTGCGGCATGCGGGATCTTCCCGGGCCAGGGCTTGAACCCCTGTCCCCTGCAATGGCAGGCGGATTCTTAACCACTG
This sequence comes from Physeter macrocephalus, assembly GCF_002837175.3. Classification (NCBI taxonomy): domain Eukaryota; kingdom Metazoa; phylum Chordata; class Mammalia; order Artiodactyla; family Physeteridae; genus Physeter; species Physeter macrocephalus. Next base: position 143,754,840 of record NC_041220.1, on the reverse strand, counting down.
CACCACCAGGGAAGTCCCTACAATACTATTATTAAATCCAAAAATATTTAATGATTCCTTAATATCACCTAATATCCCATTGGCTTTATCTTAATTATTTCATAAGTGTTTTTATAGTTGTGTATTTAATGTCCAGTGAAGTCTACATTAGATTTGGTTGATAGCTTGCTGGGTCTTTTGTAACTTCATAGGTTCCTCCTCCCTGCTTCTTTTTGTCGTTTATTTGTGAAACCAGGTGTTATGGGTTGAATTGTGTCCTTCCAAAATTCATGTGGTGCAGCCCTAACCCCCAGTCCTACAGAATGTGACTCTATTTGGAGATAAGGTCTTTTAAGATATAGTTTAGGTTAAATGAGGTCTTTGCGGGGGGCTCTAATCCGATATGACTGGCGTCCTGATAAGAACAGGAGACTAGGGCTTCCCTGGTGGCGCAGTGGTTGAGAATCCGCTTGCCGATGCAGGGGACCCGGGTTTGTGCCCCGGTCTGGGAAGATCCCACGTGCCGCGGAGCGGCTGGGCCCGTGAGCCACGGCCGCTGGGCCTGCGCGTCCGGAGCCTGTGCTCCGCGACGGAAGAGGCCACAGCAGTGAGAGGCCCGCGTACCACAAAAAAAAAAAAAAAAAAAAGAACAGGAGACTGGGACAGAGACACACGGGGGCGGGGGGAGACAGACGTGAAGATGCGGCAAAAGGGGACAAAGGCCAAGCCTTCCAACACCTTGATCTCGGACTTCCAGCCTCCAAGACTGTGAAGAAATAAATTTCTGTTGTCTAAGCCACCTGGTCTGTGGTACTTTTTATGGCAGCCCTGGCAGACGTCCACAGACGTTTGTGCTATAGAATTTCCCATACTCTGGGTTTAGTACCTTCCCTATCCCGTTTTTCTTGTAAGCCAGTAGTTAGATCTGGAGGCTAGGCTAGGTCCAGGTTTGATCGTTGGTGAGCAAACTTGGTGTGTCCTTCCTGTTACGTGACATCAGGAGGCGTGTGATGGCCGAGTGTCTCTCTTTGCTGTCAGCCTGATCCATCCATTCTCCAGTTCCCACCAGCCTTTCACTCAGTGGATACCTCATTCCAGCGGGCTCACCGCACGATAAAATGATGAGAGTCTTAATGCTGTCATTCCTTTTGCTCTTATTTGTTGGGATTCATCTGTAAAAAAGAACTTTGCCTCATCAACAGTTGTTTACCTGGGGCTTCCCTGGTGGCGCAGTGGTTAAGAATCCGCCTGCCAATGCAGGGGACACGGGTTCGAGCCCTGGTCCGGGAAGATCCCACGTGCCGCAGAGCAACTAAGCCCGTGCACCACAACTACTGAGCCCATGTGCCACAACTACTGAACCCCGTGCGCCTAGAGCCCGTGCTCCACAACAAGAGAAGCCACCGCAGTGAGAAGCCCCCACACCGCAACGAAGACCCAACTCAGCCAAAACAAAAACAGTTGTTTACCTGTTTGTTCAGGAAAAGCAGGGGAAACACTTGAATACTTCCCTTTATTTTCATTTCTCAGAATATTATGTTAGCTCTCTGTCATTCTCCAGGATGACAAACGAGGTTTTTGTTTTTTCTGTTTTCTTATTATTATGAGTGTGTGCGCTAAACACTTACATACGTTACGGGCCTTTGGAGCCACTATTCCTTTGGATGTTGAGACTGTCCCATCCTTGGCCAGCGGGTGTCCAGTAGTCTTTGCTGACTTCCTTGCCTTCTGCTGTAAGGAGGTGTTCCAGGATTGTCTTGCCCATGTGCTGACCCAGACCTGGGATCCGCCATTTCTCCAGAGGGCCCCGGTCCTCTGTGCGGAGAGCCGCATCGTGAGACCACCGTGTGGGCGCTGAGCTTGCTCACTGCTGCCCTGTCGGTCATTCTTCCTAGACCTGTTCAGTGGACAGAGGAAAAATTGTGCCGTTCCTTTTTAAAGAAAATATTCATCATGGATTCATATTGATATTTCCAAATCTCATCAACTTCTTCATTTCGCTTTTGTATTTTTTTTATCCTAACGCTGAAAACGTTAGTTCCTAATGACAGTAACAGGATTACACTGTTTTTCTCCACTTTTTTTTTTAAAGCAGAGATCGCTCTACAGCACTAAGTGCCAGCAGAAGAGCAGGCTTGATGTGCCCTGTCCCCACGGATAGGTGGGGGGGCTGTCCCTAGGCTCCTGCCGGTTTGGTCAGTGCCGCAGGGCGCAGCCTGCGTCGAGCCATTCCCCGCTTCTTGTTTCTTCGAGTGTTTCCTCGGGAATCTATCGCAAGGAGTAGTGGGAGCACAGGGCAAGGGTCGCACTCCCGCACGGGGTTGCCAGACACCCCGGATCGCTCTCGAGGGTGGCGTGCCTGTGCGGGCCCACCAGCAGACTGTGTTCTCAGACTTGCAGTTTCCGTCAGTTTGTCAGTAGTTTTACTTTTTATTTCTCAATTAAAAAAACACGCTTTAATTTGAAAAAATTAGACCAGGGGTACTTGAAATTTCACAACATGCCAGTCCTCTGCTTAGACATGAAATACGTGAAAGGTGCGTTATGGAGAGAATCTTTGTGTTTGAAAGGAGGATCCTGAGACACAGTAATAAATGGCAGAGCTGGGGCTCAGACCCAGGCTGTGTGGCTCTGGGTGTGCTCTTAAGCCCTCTACCCTCCTTCCTTCCCAGGCGGGCGGGCATGCGGGCAAGGCCACCAAGCTGGCCAAGCCAAAGGTTAGTCTGCCTGTTGGGGGGCACAACGGAGACTGTTTAAAACTCTTTCAGTGCCTTGGAGGGCATGTTGCATATTTTTAGTGTTCCGCAAGTATTTATTGGTTGATTCATTCAGTTCTTCCATAAATGTTTTTAAATTAATTTTTATTGGAGTATAGTTGATTTACAATGTTGCTTCTGCTGTACAGCAAGGTGAATCAGCTATATGTATACATTTATCCCCTCTTTTTTAGGTTTCCTTCCCATTTAGGTCACCAAAGAGCATTGAGTAGAGTTCCCCGTGCTATGCAGTAGGTTCTCATTAGTTATCTACTTTATTCCATGAATATTTGCCACGCACCTACAGGACACCAGGTACAGTGTTAGGAGCTGGGGATATGGTGGTGAGTGGGCTGAACAGGGCGCCTGCCTCCAGGGCTGGTTTCTCTTTCTGGACACTCAAAAGAATGTTCTCTGTGATTTATTATTTTCACAGGGAAATTAATAACTATTTTAATCTTCCTATATAAAGGCATTAACACATAGCATAGTTTTTTAAACGAAGTTCCTTCATTTTATTTATCATTTCCTTGACCCTATTACCATTTGTTCTTTAGAGAAAAACTCCGTATTATTTGTCTCTTGTTGTCCCTGTGTATAAGCCTCTTGGTGTTCCGACAGGGAGTGTTTATTTGCTGTTTCATAGTTGATATAGTATCCATTATAGTTTTTTAAAAATTAATTAATTAATTTATTTTTGGCTGTGTTGGGTCTTCGTTGCTGTGCACAGGCTTTCTCTAGTTGCAGTGAGGCGGGGCTACTCTTCGTTGCGGTGCGTGGGCTTCTCATTGCGGTGGCTTCAGTAGTTGTGCACAGGCTCTAGGCACACGAGCTTCAGTAGTTGTGGCACGTGGGCTCAGTAGTCGTGGCTCGTGGCCTCTAGAGCTCAGGCTCAGTAGTTGTGGCGCACGGGCTTAGTTGCTCCATGGCATGTGGGATCTTCCCGGACCAGGGCTCAAACCTGTGTCCCCTGCATTGGCAGGTGGATTCTTAACCCCTGCGTCACCGGGGAAGTCCTCCATTATCGTTTCATTTATGTGTCTGGTAGTTATATGGAAATAAAATAACAAATGTAATGCTCCTATCTTATCCTGTGGTTGTCTATGGATAAAGGGCTTCCTGATCAATAGCCAGGCATAAATCTAATTTCCTGCGAGTGGTGGAACTGAACACACGACGGGATTTTAGTAAACGTGGAAAAGTTAAATGTGATTTTATTTTTTGTATTTTTATATTTTTATTTATTTATTTATGATTGAACCCGTGCCCTTGGCAGTGAGAGCGTGGAGTCCTAACCACTGGGCTGCCAGGGAATTCCCTAAATGTAATTTTATATCTAAACGTTTCCAAGTATGAATTGCTATAATTTCCATCCATGCTTTTTAGATTTTTTTCCCATTCTTTATTGGTAAAGTGTCAGCTCGCCCCCTGTGATTTGTCTCATGTATTTGGCCACACGCAGGACACGTCCGGATTTCAGATCTTGGTTTAGCCGTGGAGATCCCGGAAGGGGAGACCATCCAAGGAAGAGTCGGAACGCTCGGCTACATGGGCACGTAACGGACCACCCCGGGGTCCTCGCGCCCCTGCCGTCAGGACACAGAGAACTGAACGTGGGCAGGGACCTGGGGTCAGCCCTGGCCCGCCGCCGGGGCGTGTCCCCGGCCCCCGGCCTGCCCTCCTCTCTGCTGACGGGCCAGCGTAGGGACAGGGCAGCGGGCCTCCCCGCTGTGCCCCCCGGCCCCGCGCACCCCTCACCAGGTTGTGGGAGTTATTCGCGCGGCTCCAGAGCAGTGACCCAGCCTGACGCAGGGGAGCCTCTGACGTGAGGGACCCTGAGGGCCTCTGCCGAGCCCCGCGCTTACCCTCCCCCCATTCCACTGTGGCTGCTCTCACCTGCTGCTGGGGTCTTACTCCGACGGAAAAGGGGCGCCCGGGGGCCTGGCTCTGCCTGTTTGGAGGCGGCGTTTCCCCACGGTAGTTACTCCACGAGCAGTAGGAATGGTTTGTAATAACAGCTTTACTGAGATGCAGTTCATACGCCATAAAATCCACCAACCCGAAGCGTGTCGTTCAGTGGATTTCGGGATGTTCCCAGAGATGAGCAACTATCACCGCTGTCTGATTTCAGAACTTTTTCATCACCTCCAAGAAGGAGGCCCGCACCCGTCAGCAATCACTCCCCACTCCCCCCCTCCCACCCCCAGCCCTGCAGCCGCTAATCTACTTCCTGTCTCCGTGGACTTGCCTGTTCTGACTGTTTCGTACAGGTGGACTCGTCTGGCCTTTTGTGTCTGCCTTCTTTGGCTTAACATGTTTGCGAGGGTCATCCACGTGGTAACAAACATTAAATTTATAATGTGTTGTTTGGAATTAAGTATGAGGACATTTAATTTAATTTAATTTATATTTCCTGTGTTTGTTATGTAGCTCCCGAAGTTCTCAATCGTGAAAGGTATACATTTAGTCCTGATTGGTGGGGACTTGGCTGTCTGATATACGAAATGATTCAGGGACATTCTCCGTTCAGAAAATTCAAAGAGAAGGTTAATAGGGAGGAGGTGGAGCGGAGAGTGAAGCAGGAGACAGAGCGGTACTCCGAGAAGTTCTCCGAGGACGCCAAGTCCATCTGCACCCTGGTGGGTCGGGCTTGGGGGGTGGGGGGGGCGGGCGGGAGTGGGGCTAGGCTTCTGGCCGCCCGCCGTGCAGACTGGCGACTGGGGAAACCCAGCCCTCGTTCCGTAGGGCTCAGGAGGGGCCACCTGCTGCTCCCAGGTGCCAGGGACAGGGCCTTCCTCGCAGGGGTTTCTGATCACGAAGACCAGGGTTCACTGTTTGCTTTCCCCAGAGGTGCTGCTAAGAGGGAAGGGTGGTGTCGGGTGACTGTTCAGAGCACAGCTGGCCAACTTCACAGGACGCTCTGCCCGCGTTCCTCAGACCTCCCTTTAACTGGCCGCCAGGGGCTGTGGTCCTGTAGACACCCTGACCCGGTGGCCTGCCATGCCCCTGGCACTGTCAGTCCCAGGCCGTCCTGGCAGTAAGGGGATGAGAGAAGCTCTCCTTGTCACTTAACTTCTCTTGAGCCAACACTCAGGATTTTCTGAGCACATTTTAAAATTCATTTGCATCCAGCGAGAATGTCTCGAGCATGGGACCTTCCCCGGCAGAGAGTAAGACACCACTCCGCCCCCAGGCCCGGGGCTCTCACCCTCTCGGGGGAGGCGGCCTGTGAGACGGGGATCTTCGGCAGGGAGGCGGGAGGGGCTGGCCGCCGGGTGGGGTGGGGAGGAGGGGCCGCACGGGGGCAGGAGCCCGGAGCTGATGCGCTGGGACTCCCGGGAAGAGACCCACGGGACCGAAGCAGGGGGGCCGGCCCGGGCTTTGTGGAGACTCAGGTGGGGGTCTGAGCCCTGGGTGGTGGCAGAGCGGGTAAGGAGCCGTCGGACTCCGGGTGGACGGGAAGGCCGCGCCCGCAGGATTTGGGAGCCGTGCACGGAGCGGGGGGCGGGGGGCTGCAGCAAAGCCCCGGCGCGGAGGCGGGGACTCGGGGCGGGCGGCCAGCCTGTCCCCTCGTCCTGTGGCGCGCGAGGCGGGGAGGGAGCCGCTGGAGGTGTGCGGAGCAGCGAGCGTGCTTCCGGCGCGCCGAGGCCCGCGCGGGCGTGCAGGGAGGTCGGGGGCTGCTTGCGTGCCGGGCCGCGCTCGGCAGGCGGGCCGCGCGAAGCTCGCAGCGGGCGGGGCGTCGGGCTGGCTTAAGCGGGCCTGAAGGAGCCGCAGAGAGGCCGCGGGGCCGGGTGCGTGCAGACGGGCGGTTGGAGGAGCGACCGTGCGTGTGAGCGGCTCACAGAGGAGCGTGCGGACACGGGGCAGGTGGAGGCGGGCTCCTTGCCGCAGTTAGACGCACGGGGGCGCGCGCCGCGGCGGAGGGCTGACGGGGGGGGGGCACGGAGGACCAGGGCGCTGGACGGCGGCCACAGAGGGCGGGGCGTGGTCCCCCAGTGGGGGCTGGGGTCGGCCGCTGTGTCGGTAACTTGCGGGCGTTGGCGCTGGCCGGGGACGAACACCTCGGGGTCCCTCTCCTTTTGTGTCCACGTGTGAAGGGACGTGTGCTGGCGGCCTTTCTCGGGCTGCTCACCCTGCTTGGAGCTGGCGGCGTTCAGTCAGCTCCTCCGTGACCGCCTCGTGGCCACCCTGCTGTTGCTGTGCAGTTGGTAAACGCTGGCCCAGCGGCTGCTCACATGCGACCGTCCGGTGGGGCTGCGGGCGCGCACAGATGTAAGAAGTGGGGCCGGCCCCTCGGGAGCGCACAGTTGAACGGCAGGCCTAAAATAACACGAAGGAAACTAGGGTCACAAGCGGAGCTTGACGGGTGCGTAAACAAGAGAGAAGCGAAGGCGTCAGGGGGTTCAGGATGCAGGGGTGCTGTTCGTGGGAAAGATGGTGGTGTCTGCGTGAAGCCCAGCCTTGTGACTCAGGGCCCGGGGTCGAGGCCCAGCCTCCCACCACCACGCGCTCACCTCCCCGGGTCTCGGGTTTCTCATCTAGGAGGGGCGGAGGGTGGATAACTCCTACCTTATAGACTTGCCAGCGGGATAAAACGAAAGAGTGCGCGTGAAGCGTTTAGTCCCACGTGAATCCTCGCTAACTGCTGAGCGGCGCAACAGCTACTCCTTAGAGAGCCTGTGAGATTCCAGCAGGCGGCCTGGAGGGGAGGCCACCTCGGGTGCACGGTCGGTGTGAACAGGGCACAGAGCGGGGAGCGTGGGCACCTGCGGGGTCCGGGGTGTGGCCCGGCACTGGGTGCGCGGGAAGGGGACTGCCCGCCTCTGCAGGTCTCTGCCCGTCCCTGCCGGGCCCCTGCCGTGACGCCTGGCGTCGTCGGGTCCCGCCGGGCCATTTGCAGAGCTGTTTTCTCATTTCATCCCCGCAGTGGCTTTCCAGGATATTCTCAGAGCCGCACGGTGGAAAAGTTAAAAGTTGATTTCCATGGTGTCCCGTAGTCAGTGGCAGCAGGAAGCACGGGCACAAGGTGCTTTCCGCTGCCCGGCGCTGCCCGGTCAGGCCCCGGGACCGCGTGCGTTGGCAGCAGGCTTGACAGAGGCACGGAGTCCCCGCGGTGCCGCCGTTGCATCTGGCCTGACACAGTGTTCGGGTCTGGCCTTAATTACGGAAGCCTGTCTTACTGAGCCCCGCCCTGGCTCGGTGCTAGAGCTCCCTGGGCAGCTGCCTGCAGAAGCTTGAGTCCCGCAGGAGAGCCCGGCACCGAGCAACTGCGCAGGTGTATTCCCGTCGGTGGTGTCTGCTAGGAGTCAGCCTGGCCGAGAGACGAGACGGCCTCGGTGTGTGTGCGCGGTACAGCCGAGCGGGCGGGGCCCGGCCCGGGGGCTGCAGGTGTGTGCAGGGGCGTCGCACACAAGCCCGGAGCCGAACGTGGGTGCTGGCTGGGAGTCGAGGCCACGGGTCAGCCAGCGTTCCTGTGAGGCACCAGGTGGTGTCACTAGGGCTTTGCAGGTCTCTCTCGCATTGTTCAGCTCACCATTGCAGTGCAAACAGCCACAGACCCCTGAGCTAACGGCCAGCTCTGCTCCCACAAAGCCCTATTTACAGAAGCAGGCACCGGTGCGGTACAGCCCTGGGCTGCAGCTTCCCAGACCCTGGCCTAGGCTAGGTTTTGGAGGCCCAGACCTTTCCTGTGTCGCTTTGAGCGGAGGCAGACCTCTTGGACTGCTAATTGTGGAAGAAGGCCTATCTGAACTTTTGGCAATAATGGGCAGACCTCATTTTTACTGTGCTTCACAAATAGTGTGTTTTTGACAAATTGAAGGTTTGTGACAGCCCTGTGTTGAGCAAGTCTATTGCCACTGTTTTCCTAGCAGCATTATTCTTTAATTATGTACAATTTTTTTAGACATAATGCTATTGCATACTTAACAGACTACAGTAGAGTGTAAACGTAACTTTTATACGCACTGGGGAACCAAAAAATTCGTGTGACTTGCTTTATTGCAATGATCACTTAACTACGGTGGTCTAGACTCGAACCCGCGGTATCTCCGAGGTCTGCCTGTTTAAGTGTATAAGTAAGGAGTACTTTTGAAATAAACACTTTCTATTAATTTTAAGAATATACAGCTTTTAGAGCTAGGTTTGCTAAATTTTAGCCTCATCTGAGGTCCTTAGTGATCTGTTTAATTAATAGATTAAAATAGTTTCTAATTATCAACATAACTTGGCATGAAAGTGGTGTCTGTGAAGTTCCCAAGAGCTTCTATTTCTTGAAAAAAATTCCCCTAATTTTTACATGGGTAAACTTTCCTTAAGGATTTACTTAGCCACCTCTTTATTTATTGATAGCTCGAAGGCAAAACTTCAGTTTCAACTCCTTTTTGAAGCATTACGTATTCTAAATCAGTAAAATCTGAAGTAACGAGGTTTGGTTGATACTTTGAAATTTGAGGGACTTTGTTTAGAGGGAGGTGCTCTTTGCCACCCCGAATTCTTTGGCCATTATTATGGAGCTTTTCCGGGTTTTCTTTTTTATCCTTAAGGGAGCTTCAGTTGACTCCATTTTTTACTCTTCCACAGCTGCTCACCAAGGATCCCAAGCAACGCCTGGGCTGCAGGGGCGAAGGAGTGGCTGAAGTCCGGGGACACCCTGTGTTCAGGGACATTAACTTCAAGAGGCTGGAGGCCCACCTGTCAGACCCCCCTTTCCGTCCTGACGTAAGTGTGTTGCCAAAGAGCAGCGGGGTGTTGGGGTGTCTGAGAAAACGGATGTTTTCCAGGGAGATTCAGGACCACGCGTCCTGCCCCCAGTGCCCCCTGGCCCGTACTCACAGGCCCTCCCGGCCCACTGCCGCCCGGGCTGGTGGAGGCCACCCAGGTCACTGCCCTGCTCAGAAACCTCAGCAGCACCCGACACCCTCCCCGGGGCGCCCCGCCAGGGTCCCCGCGTTTCCGCGGCCCCTCCCCCGGGCCGGAACGCGCTTCCCCAGGCCGGGTCTCGCAAGGTGCTGGCTGCACACGGAGGGCCCTGGAGTGGCCGCTAGAGCCTCCTGGTGAGCGTGCGGCGGGGCCCACACGAGGCCACTGCCCCAGTGCCCAGCAGGCCCCGCGCACGTCGGAGCTGGGCCGGAGCAGCCCCCTCTTTGGCCTTGAGCTGCTGCAGGCCTGTGATGGAAACGTGGAGATCCGATCATTCCGCGGGATATGACGGGCCTGAGACGTGCGGTTAAAACAGTTTTAGTTGTACAAGTCAGGATTCATTATGTTTACGTGGAACGTGCCGTGACAGCAGCTTCTCCCTTTGCGCGTTCTCGCGGCGCCCTCCCACCTGCTGGCCGAGGCTCCAGGTACTAGAGTCACGGGGCGGACCAGCTCCAAGACAAGGAAGACCCAGCCGGGGCTTCTCGGAGCCTTCTTTCCACCAGGCCCTGCGTGCCGCGGGCTGCAGCCTTCCCTGAGGAAGGCGCTGGCTGGAGCGGCGCTGGGGCTGTTCCGGGGGTGGGGGGGGTCTCCACCTGCTGGCCGAGGCTCCAGGTACTAGAGTCACGGGGCGGACCAGCTCCAAGACAAGGAAGACCCAGCCGGGGCTTCTCGGAGCCTTCTTTCCACCAGGCCCTGCGTGCCGCGGGCTGCAGCCTTCCCTGAGGAAGGCGCTGGCTGGAGCGGCGGCTGGGGCTGTTCCGGGGGTGGGGGGGTCTCCTGCATTTAAGCAGAGGGCCCGGGGGCCCGCTGTCAGCAGCGTCTGAGGGCGTCGGGCAGCCTGGCGGGGGCAGGATGGGGTTCTGGCCTGGGCTCGGGCCTCCCCCTCGTCCCCTGCACCGTCTCCTGAGGGCCGGCCCGCCCGGCGGCTCCCACCTCCCCGCTGCTCTCAGAAGTTCTGACCAGGGGCCCGGATCGGCACGCTCCTTGTCGTGCACGAGCTCGGGCGCTCAGAGCACGCGTCCCCGAGCCCTGGGTTCCCTGCTCCAGAGGCGGCGGCCCGGGCTCCACACGCCCCGCCTGCTGGCCTGACTCTGCGCCCGCCCGAGGACGCCAGTGCCCGGTGGGGCTGGGGGCCTGGGGTCCTGCCCAGCGCAGACGGGGGCCAAGCAGGCGGACGGCACGTGCGCGAGGGAGGCCGAGGGCTGGAGGCTTCCTCCGCCGTGTCCCGGCAGGGGCACCCCGTCCGCCCTTCTCCATCTGCAGCCTCTGCTGTGGCCCGTTTCCGTGCAGGAAAGAGGAGGCGGGGCCTCGGGAGCCTTGTGGGCGAGAGAGCGGGGAGCTGGAGCAGACGGGCCAAGGGGCCTGTGGCTCTGGGGGTTCCTCGAGTGAGGATTGGGCGTGCTTCACGCCGGGAGGGATGGCGAGGAAAGGAGGATGCAGGTGTGCGTGCGGCGGCTTCCCAGGCGTCCTGAGCGCCGCTGAGGGAAACAAACGCAGAGGCCGCCGTCTCAGCCGCGCCTCTCTGTTCTCGGTGACAGCCGCAGGCGGTTTACTGCAGGGACGTCCTGGACATCGAGCAGTTCTCCACGGTGAAGGGCGTCCAGCTGGACAGCACCGACTACACCTTCTACAGCCAGTTCGTCACGGGCCGTGTCTCCATCCCCTGGCAGAACGAGGTACTGCCCGTTGCAGCACGGCCCGCCTAACTAGTTACAGCGACCAAGAAGAACCTTAATGTGTGCAGAATGAACAGTTTCCTCTTTAAGATATCTTTTTAGCTATTTTACACACACATCCATCTGTGCGCGCGCACGTGTGCATGTTCGGAGGTAAAATTGTATGTGGCAGCTGCCCCTGGTCCCTTCACGGGGAGCGGACAGAGGTGGCCCTCTCGGGTCCGCCGGGCTTTGGCCGCCCTGAGTCCCGCTCCCTGAGCGGGGCTGGCTGGACGCGAGTTCACTGCTTTGGCGGCCACGTTGGCGGCCACGTTGGCGGCCACGTGACCTCCCCCCAAGAGGAGGTCAGGAAGCGGGGGAGTAGGAGCCGAGGACGGGGGCCGGAGTGGCCGCGAGCGCTGGGCTGGGGGCCGGGCGGGCGATGCTGACCGGCCGCGCGGGGCTCCACCACTCGTCTGTCCCGCCCTCTGTGGACGCAGATGATCCAGTCTGAATGTTTCAAGGACATCAACGAAAGCGGAAACGTGGCATTAGATCCAGAAGACGGGACATATCAACCAGCTCCCGGACAGAAGAGAGGCTTCTTCCACAGACTCTTCACTCGAGGGGTAAGGGTGAAACACGTTCTGTTATTATTATTACCACGTTATAATGCGATGTGTTAAAAGGAATATTTCACCAAGGTAAAACTTTCTTTGTCCAGCTTTCTTTTTTCAGTGCCTGTTATGTAAGATAATTTACATAGTTTGAAAGCCAGCCATAAGGTGCAGTTTGAGCCCAGCGAGAAGAATCCTCACAATGATGTTTGCTATTGGTACGAAAACTGTTCTGATGCGAAAAGAAGAAATGGCTTACGACACTCGAAAGGAGATCCGTCTGTCGATGAGAAAGCATTTCACGCCAGGCTCAGAAATCAGCTTCTTGTAGAACCACCATAAAACTGCACGCCATTTCAATTTCTGCCTTCCGCGTTCTGATTCTTTTTTTTTTTGGCTGCATTGGGTCTTAGCTGCGGCACGCGGGATCTTTCTTTGGGGCACACAGGCTTCTCTCTAGTTGCGGCTCAGTAGTTGCGGCACGCAGGCTTAGTTGCCCCGTGGCATATGGGATCTAGTTCCCTGACCAGGGATCAGACCTGCGTCCCCTGAATTGGAAGGTGTAATCTTAACCCCTGGAGCACCAGGGAAGTCCCCGTGTTCTGATCCTTGGAGCTGTCATGTCATTCGCCGCGATCACAGGGAAAGCTGATTTTCTTTTGAACATGGAAGAGTGGTTTGGAGAGACTTTCTGTGGTAGCATTAAATTTAGGAATTTTTTCCAAGTCTCCTCGGACCAGTGGATTATCCTGCCGTGAAGCCCGTCTGTTCCCGAGGGATCTGTGCCGAGGCTGTCCGCTAACATCCGTGGTTTTTCACTACAGACCCAGAGTGTGTGCCCACGTTTCCTCTGCGGACTGGGGGCTGGGCGGGAGTTAACCCCGTCCTTCTCTGGGACCGAGTGTCTCTCGGTGCCCGTCGTCTCCGGTCCACACCGTGGGGGCCTTCAGGGACCCTCCGGCCGCTGGAATCCATGCAGATGCGGTCGTTCGGAAGGAAGGAGCCGCGCACCGCGCGCTGCTGAGCTGGGTGGTGAGCGCGGGGTGAGGTACGCGGCGTGAGTGCAGGACGCATGGGCGACGCCGTCTCTGCGCGAACCAAGCAGCCGCGGGACGTGACGCGCACGGGAGGGAATTCACGGGTTTCCCTGCCTCGAAGTCAGCACCCCCCGCCACGTTGTCACGGCCACTTAAGGCAGGTCAGCGACTTGCATCAGAAGGGCGCCTGACAGGCCTTCTGCGGCTGCATCGACGCCAGCCCCAGCGAGAAGGAGGAGCTGCCCTGCAGACGGTGGGCGCTCGCTGCGCCGCCGCCGCGGAGCCCGTGCCCCGGGCCGCATGCCGCCCGGGCCCTGCAGTAACCACGCGTGACACACCCGGAAACGTGCCTGAGGCGGCTGTCCCTTAGTCTCCTTCCGTACCTGAATTGTCCTTTCACTAAAGCTGGACTGAGGAAAAGGCCCCTTGAGGACCTGTGACGCCCGCAGGCCCCAGCTGCTGCGGACGCCTTGTGGCGGGGGCTCCGCGTGTCCCCGCGGCCCGGGTGCGGCGCTGCAGCGTGTGCACCGAAGGCCCCGCCCCTGGCCCGCGGCTGCTCCCGCGCTGCGTGGCGTCGCTTAGAAGATCTGGGCCCCGTCCCTCCGAGTTCAGCGCTCCCGTACCTCTCACCGCGGTGCCCCCCACCCGCCCGCGGGCGTCTGCGCGCCGCTCCTGTCCCATCCTCTGCAGGAGGGTGTTGCCAGGACGCTGAGGTCAGGGCTCGGCCGTGGGGGGGGGCCGCTCTCCCTGCCCGTGCGGCGTTGGACGGGTTTCTGTGGCCGCGGCCTGGGAGTCTCCGGGGCTGGGACCCCGGAGCCAGACGTGCTGGAGGGGCCCTGGAGTCGGGGCGAGGGGCCGCCCGGGGGGCGCCGGGCCTCGGCAGGGCCTTCTGGGGCCAGAGCGGCCTTTGGCGAGGGGAGAGCCGGGACGCGTCCCGTGTCCTGCGACCCCGCTGGCTGCCCTGGCTCCGCGGCGGGCCGAGGTCGAGGTCACTGTGCCACCTGCCGTGTGGGATCCGGGGGCCGGGCCTCGGAGGCTGTGGCCAAACAGCAGGGACTTGGCCCGGATGCCGTGACCCCCGGGAAGCCGCCGCCAGGGCCTGGCCCCGGTCGCGGCCCCCGAGGGTCATCTGCCCCACCCAGCGCGGCCCGAGGTGCGGTTTGCACCTGCGCTCGTGGAGCTGTAGGCCGCGTGCTGGCCGCAGTGGGGAGCCCAGCAGCGTGGAGGCCCGTGTCTAGAGCAGAGTCCCTCCCAGGCACGACGTACCGCAGACCGGGTGGGCGGAACGGCGGAGCTATCCGGGGTCTGGGGCCTTGATTTTGGCGGAGGGAAGAGGCTCGGCCTCTCCGATGGAGGCCCCTCTCCCCCGCCTCATCGTGCCTCTGGAGGGAAGGTGGCGGGAGTTCCCACCTCCTGCGGGCTGGGAGGCCGTGCAGCAGGGTTTGGTCCACGCTACCTGCTCATAAAGAGGTTACTAATCGTGGAAACGGAATACGTGCTCATCGTAAAAAGCACAGGAGAGCGTAAAGAAAATAGGAACCGCCTTTATTCCCGCGTCCTGTTTACATTCTGACGCCTTCCAGGCCTCCTTCCTCCCTCCCCTCCTGGGGCCCTCCTGCCTCTCGCTGTGGGTCGTTGGGGGACGTGGGAGGGCCTGGCCCGTCACAGGTGGGGAGGCTGGGTGCAGCCCACCTGCCTGCAAAGTGAGGAGGAGGGGGGTCGTCCGCACCCGGGGGCACAGCTACGGGAACCAGTCAAGTCCTTCTTTTTCTTTTCCTTTCTTTTCTTCTCTTTTCTTTTTTTGCTTAAGCTAGTCTGAGTTGCCCATCTCCGTGCCCAAGTGAGAGCCCTGACAGAGACAGCAAAGCCCGGGCAGAATTTTTACAGGGTGTCTGGTTACTTAATAGATTGAACGTGTCTTCTTTCTTTCTTTCTTTCTGATCATAAGCAAATGTATATGAAAGAGAAGTTTGAAATTAAGGCGAGTACACAAGGAAAAGTTGTCTTTAATATCAGCCACTGTCCAGAGATAATCCCTATCAGCATTTTAGTCTGTAATTTGTATAATGGATAGGTGTGTCTCGCCATGTCGTTGAAATAGACCTGACTGCTTCACCTTGCCTGGCACATTTTGACCATCATCTATTTAAACAGTCCTAACAAATGTCGTTCCCACTTTTCTTGTTAACATGGGTACCAGCGGGACGGACGCCCCGCACCTACCTCTTGGTGGCCACAGCTGATAATGCTCCTGGGGTAGATTCTCACCAGGGCATCCCTTAGTAAAAGGGTATGAGCGATTGACATAAGTACTCCAAGAAAGAGCTAAAGTGGTTAAAATGGTTATATCTAGAAAGCAGGTCCACTGGGATAAGCAGAAACGGAGCAGGGCAAAAATGCTGTTTTCTTCAGAAGCACTGCGTTTTGGCTTTTTCTGCTGACCATGTTTATGTATTATTAAGATAAAACTAAATGTGACCTTGTAAGGATTATTTACTTTCCCCCCAATAAAGCACAGCTATGCACTAGAAAAGGTACATGATCATTTTTAAAGAATATATATTATTTGCCTTTATGAACAAATTGCCCTCCTGAAAATTTTTAACAATTTGCCCTCCCACCAACAATGTTTAACAGTTCCTTGCTAAGTTTCACCAAAAACTAAGTTCTGATGAAGAGTTTCACTAGAAACTAGGTATTTTTCTTTTCTTTTTTGTGGTAAAATACACATAACACTTACCATCTTAACCATTTTTTTTTTTTTTTTTTTGTTATGCGGGCCTCTCACTGTTGTGGCCTCTCCCGTTGCGGGGCCCAGGCTCCGGACGCACAGGCTCAGCGGCCATGGCTCACGGGCCTATCCGCTCCGCGGCATGTGGGATCTTCCCAGA
>NC_041220.1:143735791-143738871 GCF_002837175.3 Physeter macrocephalus | reverse complement strand
CCGGGCCGGGGCACGAACCCGCGTCCCCTGCATCGGCAGGCGGACTCTCAACCACTGCGCCACCATGGAAGCTCCTTAACCATTTTTAAGTGTACAGTTCAGTGGTGTTAAGTGCATTCACATTGTTATGCAGCCATCACCACCATGTGTCCGCAGAACTGTTTCATCTTGTGAAACTGAAACTCCGTCCCCATTAAACACTAACTCCCTATTCTTCCCCACCTCCAGCCCCTGGCCCCCACCATTCTGCTTTCTGTCTCTATGGATCTGACGACGCCTGGGACCTCATATACGTGGAATCACGCAGTGTATGTCTTTTGGGTCGGGCTTATTTCACTCAGCGTAACGTCCTCAAGGTGCATCCGTGTTGTAGCAGGTGTCAGAATTCCCTTCCTTTCTCAGGCTGAATAATATTCCTTTCTGCGTCTCCATCCTCCGTTCATGGACACTTGGATTGTTTCAGTGTTTTAGCTATTGTGAATAATGCTGCTATGGACTCGGGGGTGCAATATCTCCTTGAGACCCTGCTTTCAATTCCTTCGGGCACATACCCAGAAGTGGCATTGCTGGGTTGTATGGTAATTCTTGGTTTAATTTTTTGAGGGGCCACGATCCCGTTTTCCACAGCAGTGGCACTATTTTACGTTCCCCCCAACAGCGCACGAGGGTTCCAGTTTCTCCATATCCTTCTGAACACATCCTTTTTAATGGCTTTTTGGCATTATTCCAATATTTTATTAATCTTTTCTTTTTGGCCACACTGCACCGCTTACAGGATCTTAGTTCCCCAAACAGGGATTGACCCCAGGGCTCCTGCAGTGAGAGCACAGAATCCTAACCACTGGACCACCTGGGAAGTCCCTCCAGTGTTTTAGAGTATTAATGTTTCTACCAATTCTCTATTGTTGGACATTTACATTGTGTCATCTTTTTGATACTATTAATATTGCTTCAATTACCATCTCTGTAGCTCCATCTTCGAATGCTTGTCTGATAACATCCTGAATGACGCTCCGTAGGTATACATGCTAAGTCAAATGGTTCAGGTACTTAAATCTTCTCATATCATCTCGTTTATTTATTTATTTTTTGGCCACACCATGCAACATGTGAGACGTTAGTTTCCTCCACCAGGGATCGAACCTTTCCCCCTGCATTGGGAGCCCGGAGTCTTAACCACCGGACCGCCAGGGAAGTCCCCTTAAATCTGCTGATGGATCCACGTCTTTTGATGTTGCCAAATTACTCTTCAGAAGAACGACAAGACTGTATTATGACTAGCAGTTTTTGCAAGGCCTTGCTTCCTGTGCCCTTACCAGTCCTGGTTAGCACTCTCTTTACTCACCTTTTCTCGGGTTCTTGCTGAATCTTACTGAATCAACTTATGCTGTTTTCATAAGTTGCTAACTCAAAAGTTTCCCGCCTTACCCTGGAGCGTCTGGGCCAGGACTTCAGAGCCTGTGATGAAATGCCACCCAGGGTCAGACATTTCCCCTCCTGCTCTGTGCTTTGTCACCCATGGAGCGAGGCATGTGGAGTGACAGCGTTCCCTTTGGCTCATTCGGTGAAGTCAGTTTCCCCCTCTTATGCCCTTTGAATTCAGCGCTGAGATCTCAGAGGACCTCTGCTCGGGCAGGTCCTGGCCTCTTTCTCTTCTGCTGCATTGTGTTATTCCTCTTAACTGCTCACAGCTGAGTGTAAGTGAAATTCTTCAAACACTGCTTTATCACTGGGCTGAATTCTTACTGTTTTCCATCACATTTCTTTCCCTTCTCAACTAGAAGATGAGCCCAGCAGAGAGCCTGCGTTGTGTGGCAGGGAGGTGGGGAGGGTGGGCTGTGCTTCTGCTTTTTGTATTTCGTGTCTCTTACTTTGAGGGCCAAGCAGCACTCAAGTTGTGCTTTTAAATAGGAAGGAGCATTTCCAGTCTTGATTTTCTAATAAGGAAACAGCTGGGCTTTAGAGTCTTTGCTGAGGAAAAAACATAGCTCTCCTACTGGGAGGAATGTCATACCCCATGTAGACCTCATTTTAATTAATATAGCAGTCAGTGCTGGCCGGGCATCTCCTTCAAGAAGTCCTCCTGGGACTTCCCTGGTGGTCCAGTGGTTAAGACTCTGTGCTCCCAATGCAGGGGGCCCAGGTTTGATATCTAGTCAGGGAACTAGATCCCACATGCATGCCGCAACTAAAGATCCCGCATGCCGCAACGAAGATCCCGTGTGCCACAACCGCAGTGAAGACCTGGCACAGCCAAATAAATAAATGAAAACAAAAAGAAAACAAACAAAACAAAAACACGTCAATCTCAATGCTTTAAAAAAAAAAAAAGAAGTCTCCTGACCCACATATTCCCAGGCCAGGTGAAGGGCCCCTCCCTGGGCTGGAGCTTATACAGGGGATCAGAGACACGGCTGTAGCCTTCGTGTTGTTCACATTCTAGTTACCAATAACTAAGGGTAATGTCTTAGTCTGTTTGGGCTGTTGTATCAGAATGCCATAGACTTGGTGGCTTATAAATGACAAAAATTTATTTCTCACATTTCTAGAGGCTGGAAGTCTGAGATCAGGGTGCCAGCAAGGGTGGTTTCTGCTGAGAACCCCCTTCCGGGTTGTAGACTGCCAACTTTTTGTTGTACCCTTACATGGCAGAGAGCAGAGAGGGAAAGCAAGCTCTCCCATGAATCTTATAAGGGCACTAATCCATTCATGGGGGCCCTACCATCATGACCTCAGCTAATTATCTGAGTAATGGACAAATAACATGAAGATTTAAAATGAAAGTAGGGTCAACCATAGAAAGATATTGAAGAAAATCTTCATCTTACTACTGGAGACTAAATTACCAGGTTCCCAAGAGATAGAACTTAGGACATTTTGGTCACAGTACGGTACAAAGTACAGTAATAGAGGCGGCAAAGACGGGAGGAACGGAAGCAGTCAAGAGAACAGAAAATAGTAAATAAGAACAAAAAGGATCAGAGAGAAAATGAGAGCTACTCTGATTTTCCATTCTTTGTGGGATACGTTTTTTTTTTTTTTTTTTTTTTTTTTGGGGTATGCGGGCCTCCCCCTGCCGT